>NW_013532721.1:4987982-5017915 GCF_000836235.2 Papilio xuthus
TCTTTCTGTGCATCCTCTCCTCCGTCGATTTAAGGTAGGCAACGCATATGCAATTGCGTATGTCTATGGGCAACGGTCACTTCGCTATTTCAGCGATTTCAGGTGGCCGCTCGCTCGTTTGCCACCTTGCGATATAAAAAAAAAGAATTTACAATTTTATAACGTCTATTCATTTTTTAAATTATTGTAGAAAGATTTACTTGTTAAGTTCAGTTGCTTGTTAGGAAATAATGAAAACGATTCCTCATAATTCAGCAAAACTGAAAATGATGGCCGCATAATTTGCATTTTAAGCGCAGTTTGTCAGCAATATGCAAAATATCTTGTTTGCATGCGAACAAAAATCACCGACGAAAATGTGCGACTTCATTTGATATTTCTGTTTGGAAAACTCACAAATATGTCGCTTCTAATGTTTCCAATGCTTTGAATAGTCTTCAAATAATAAAACGTGCAAGTAAACGAATGCGTTTCGCAACGTCGTTATTATTAGTACAGTAAGGATTAGAATCGTTTAACGTGAAGGCAAATAGTTTGTTTTTCATGGTAGCTGTGACGTCCGGATGAGTGTTCCGCCTCAACAAGCTCAGCTCCCACAACAACGATACTTCCTTTGGGATTTTCACGTACAAAGTATTTATACCAAAACGTCATATTTATTTTCATGTAATTTTTGAATGTGTTGTGTTAAGTTTATTTCACTTTATTAATGCGAAAATTTGCACGGATTTTGCTACGTTTTTACAACAAATCAAATTTCTATCGTTTTCCTACTAATAGTTTTATTAATTAAAGATCTAATACATTCAGGATTTATTTATTTAACTCTAATCCTCTTAACGAATGTATAAAATTATAGTGTGAAATTAACAAAAGCACACAAAGTGGGTCGAGAGAGCGAGCCTCCTCAATTATTCAAAGTGAAGATAAGCCGCGGCAGGAGTGACTCTCGTTTGAATTTAATTCACTCCTCACACTATTTGCAAATAAATTGGCCTCCAACCTCCAGCCCCCAGCCTCCAGCCTCCAGCCGCCGTATCTCCGAGTTCACAACTCTCATTTACTAATTCAAATCAGAGGACGTCTTATGTACAGCTTCAACAAAATCCTCGGCGATGCTAAAACCTCTGCCTTTGTTTATAAATAAAGTATTTGCTAATGCTTACTATATTGGATTAAAAGTTAATTTCACCTAATTATATAATATATATAAGAGTTGTGTGAAAATATAAATAAATTTCTTTCTTGATTTCTTTAAAAAAAATTTAACATGCTTTATCTCGTATTTTGTATCGGATTTGCATGTTGCGGTAGTAAAAAAATCTGCGTTAGCAAAGACCGCATCAGGCAAATGGCGTGTGAAGTAGAAACACTGCTGCTGTATTTCACACATAAATTGATAGAATGTTTTTATATAAACTGATAAGGTATTTATGTTACAAGTTAAAGTTGAACAAATAATTTATGTAATTAAGATAGAATAAATCGTTATGATAATTTGATAGTAAATAGAATCAAGTTGTAGCGAATAAAATTGTAAAAGAATCGCTTCTTACTCTAAGCATCCGAAAGAAAATATATATTTTTAATAACAAAATTACAAATAAAAATAAATTATTAAATGTTCAAGTGATGAAAGTTCTATTTCTTTTGGACAGATCAGTTTGTCCGGTGCTCCGCGGCGCAATGTTATTTAAGTTTGAACGCCGCGCTGGGACAAAACGAATTGACAATGTTTTGATGGACACTACGGATTCTTTACGACTTTGCAAACTATAATAATACGAGTTAAAAACATTTTGTAATTTTCTTGTTTGCCTATGTTATATATATCATAAATAGATAAATAGCTCGAAGTTGGATTCGGACAGGATTCGAAACAAAGAATGCAAGAAATAATACCCCTAAACTTTAGTGGCGTTTAATGTAGTTTCGAGGTTTCAATTTCTCTCGTAGATTTAAGAAAGAACAATAAAACTCGATACGTTCAATGTTTCAAGAGAAGTAAAAGTAAAGAACAAAAGTCGAAAATTACGTCGTGTCCGGAACTGAGAACTGGGAACTGGGTACTGGGAAGTAGCCCCGAGAGATTGAGACGCGATCGAATTTAAATAGCACGGAAGCAGTTCTATATTGCTCAAGGACTTGTACTGCACGCTTACAATTTGTTCAAATTAAATTACTACGTCTTTGTAAATTCATAATTTTATTGGATTGATTCCTTATCATTTTCATTCATTAGTCATTTTTGTTAATATAATTGATATTTCTTTAAATATATTTTGTATTATTTTTTAAAGAAAAAGATTTTTATTTTAAAATCTTATAATTTTAAAAATAAAAATTCTTCTATTACAACAAATTATAAGCTCAAAATTAAAGGCATTTTAATTAAAAATAAGCAATTCATTTTAAGATTCATTTCATTCATTCAAGAGTATATTAAAATCTATTTTATTAATAATTTATTTAAAATTATTTTCTAGTTATTTTTAAACAATGATTTTTTATTTTAAAATGTGTAACTATTTTAAAAATATAAATTCTTTTTATTAAAAATTGGAATTGAAAATAAAAAAATGTTCATTTTAAAATTGACAAATCATTTTAAATAATAATCAAAAGGTCAATTTAAAATTATAACATTTTTTATTTGAAATACCAAAGTAAGACAAATTCAAATTATTTTAATTCCTTACTCATTTTTGTTAATAAAATTATAAAAGAATTTCTTTAAAAATATATTCCATTTATTTTTTTAAGAAATAGACATGTATTTTTAAAACGTATCCTTATTTTTTAAATAAAAAATCTTTTTTGCCATTAATTATAAGCTCAAAATAAAAACATATTCATTTTCAAAATAATCAATTCATTTTAATTTTAAATGATAATAAAAAATTAAATTGCTTTGAATTATTTTTATTTAAAATGCAGGAGTTATTTTGTTTGAAAACCATTTAATAATTTTATTTTTCGTTATAACACAAAATGAGGTGAAAAATAAATGAATTAAAGTTGTAACGTTCATTTGCCGTTATCGTAATACGGACCTACAAAATGTTGGTAATCAAACTTTTTGCACATTTTGTTCACACAAGTATAATAAACATTTTGTTGAAAAAAATGAAATAAAATGAGATGATACTTAGAACTTTACTTTCCTTGTTACGTTCTATAAAAAAAATTCACTAATAAAAAAGAATTTAATGTTTAATATGAATTCATGCTAAAAGTACGAGTATAATATTTTTGTAATTAAAAGTATCTGTTTGTAATTAATTCAGTCGCGTGTCATTTCGCATTCCGAAGCAAATCCGTTTACACGAGCATAATTCCGCAATCAATGAGTCAGTTCGTGAATTGGCACAGATTATGTCAACGCGCTGCAGATTTCCTGAAAAATTGCTTTTAATTTATCGCAGTTATCGAAACAAATAACACAATTTGTGTTTCATTCGCAGCGCACATTTTGGAAGGCGATTACTAATTATATTTATTACGAGTAAAATGGTACTTACAGATAAACTTTGACTACATAATTGATTTTATTTCGGACGAGATGTTTGTAGAGAAATTATTGTGAAAAATATATTAATTAGCTGTCGCCCGCGACTCCGTCTGCGCGGAATTAAAAAAAAATCAAATTAGTGGCCTATGTGTTTTTACCGGCTTAAATGCCGGCTCCATTCTGGAGACAACATATAACGAACATCCATCCATACAAATATTCGCATTTATGATATTATTAAGATAAGGAGTTGATGAATTTCATACCCAATGCACAATTTTTGTTTCTTGTTTTTGAAAATTTGAAAAAAAATCAATTTATGTTTTTTAAAAACCGTTAAAGATACTATAATTCTTAACCCCAATAAATGAACCACTTTATCTGTTAGTAATTGTATTTTATGAAATCGAGAAGTTGATCGTATAAACGTCTCAGTAATATTATTTCAAATGAACTTGATATTTTCTTATCTTGTATTTCTAAAGCAGTTTCTCTCAGTTTATATAAAAACCACAGTTTTCCAGATTTAAAATGTAAAAGAGTTTATGAATGATGACTCGTGTTATTTTACTGGCGACTCTTTACATCCAGCAAACTTCCCGACTTCAAACGTTTCACATACTAATTGCATGTTTATTTTCCCGTTTCTTGTTGACTTTGTATTGATAAATGTAATATTTTCTTGTGCTTTATAACATACTAGCTGTTGTCTGCGACTCCGTTTGCGTAGAATTAAAAAACTTAGTAAGTATCCTATGTGGTTTTTCAGGTCTGTGCCAAATGTCATCGATATACATGCAGCCATCCCGGAAATACCTTCTAACATACATCCATCCATTAAACTTCCGCAATTATAATATTAAGATTAGAAATTATTTTCATAATATTAATATAAGATATTTTGCTTTCATTAATATTTAAGTCTTATTAAACGTAAAAACTAAATTAATAAAAACATTTTACCAATATGTTAATAATTTTTGGAGCTAAAAAAATAATTGTATTTACTCAATATCCATAAAATGACGTCACATATAAACTCTTGTAGCACTGTGATTTGCGTGTGATTTCCGATACGACGCGCACCTCTATACAACCGTCTCATTCGCACCTACGCTCGCGCACAGCTATCTCGCTCACTCCAGTAGCCAGTGGAAAGATGGTTACGGCCGAAGCGACGCGATCGCGCACTGATTGGAAGTTCGTAGTCACGTGATAATTTGCCAAGAAATTGTCTTAAATTAAAAAGTAATAATTTTGTTCTTGAAATTATTTAATAATTTTTCAAATATTGTCTTTAATGTTTAAAACATAACTTCATACAATTGTATTTGTATCATGAGTAAACACCGCTATTGTATTTTTACACAGGGTGCTCCGTTAGCTATAAAAAAGTTTCCCTGCAGCCGATACAGATATTTACATAGCTCATGTTTATTCTGTGATGTTTAATTTTTTCGTAAATGCGGTATTTTTTCACTTCGCTCAATATTTACCGTTTCGTTACCGCGTCGACGCATTATAAACATTTCAACTTTTTGGCGTTCAACCGCACTGGACAAAAAATGTAGATTTGAAAAGAGCGAAAACGCCGAATCAAATATAATTCATATTTATAATAGGCAACTTTATTGAATAAAATACAATGGTAAAATTATTTCAATTTTTGTATTTAAGATTTTTTTTTATTAATCTGATCTTCTTTGTCTTATTCCTTTCAGTCTAAATAAATTTTAATATTTATAATACTTACAACTATTAAAATATAGTAGCAAATGTAATCTATATTTTTAATATTACAAAAGAGACGTTGCCATTTCTTTGTAAGTCACAAATAATTGACAAAGAGGTCACCGGGTAGAATAGTCGAGGTCGCCTCGGGCACCGGCACCGGCAGGCAAATCGCGGGACTATGTCATGCCGGACATGAAAAGACGCACGCTAACCTCTTGTTTCGGAACACCCCTTATTCAATATTCACACGAGGGCAAAACAGTAGGACAATGCAGTACGCTTACTGTCTACATGTAAACTTTCTTTCGAAAGTACTGTTCTATCACTGCTGGTGTGTTGAATTAATAGCAGTACTTCACTGTGTACTGCTCTATCTCACGGTTCTGGCGTCGTGTGAAACTATCACTGTTCCACTGGAATATGTTTGTGCGAGCGTTTTATTTTGGTTTGCATTATTTATCTGTGAAAGTGGAGTTGAACTTTCCAACTAATTTCTCAAGGGTGTCGTAAAAGTAGATTGATCTGAATAACTACGCAAATGTTACTGATCTAATGCGCAATATTAAGAATATACGTTTATTTGCGCAAGAATACATTTAACGTATGAATAAATGTCATGTTAGCAATAAAAAAAAGCGATTTAGAACAAAATAATTCTCAAACAAAATGTCTCTTGTAATATGTTTACATTGAACAATTATTGTTATTTCGGTGTCGGTGTCGGCCGAGGAAGATTTCACTAATCTACCTCGGCAGACACCATTTTATATCCGACATGTCTTAAACCTAGCTAAGTTCCTACCTAGGCAGAAACTAACTCAGAATATTGAAAATATAGGCACATATAAGAACAAGTAATGCCGTGTTAGAACACCAGTCAGTCAGCTTTTTGTTATGTTATTTGAAAAATACAGGTGTCTTGTAAATTTGATAACTTGGTAGGTAATTGATTCTTCACAAGTGGCATATCGTTGCAAAACGAGGAATATATCGATATGCCATTTCCTAGTAACAATGTAACTATTTTCCGCCGACGATTTTTAAAACGCACACCGGAGCTTCTCTTTTATGATGTTACGTTTTTTTTCGATGTACACTTTTTCCCACTTTCCATCCTAATATAATAACATGAACATTGTCTAAATAATAAACCTCTTTATTCTCAATAGTAAATTCTCTTAGAATAAAACACGCGATAAAATCTAAAATCACATCGGCGCGGTCCGCAGAAAAAGTCCTCCCTTGAGTTTGAGACGGCGGTGTACACGACTGAATTAAAGTCGTTTAGAAGCAGTTCGCAATTGTCGTTTGACTTTACTATTATTGACAGCGGGACCTTTTCACATTGCCTTCCTTCGAAAAGCGTTTAATTTTTAATGAGGTCGTTTGAATTTTTTCACGGTTATTGAATTTGAATCGATTTAGCTTTATTATCTTTTTTTTAATGTACTAAAATAATTTAACAACGAATGTTACTCCACCTTCACAAGACTTTTATCTTTGTCTTGCCTTTTATCTTTTAGATCGTAAATAATTCCTTTATGTCAATATCTTTTCATAGATATTGTGACGAAATTTTTATCAAAAAAAAGCCAAAAACAAAGATTATTTCTGAGCATTTTATAAAGAGAAGCTTTGAATAAGTTAGTAACTAAGTTTAAATACACTTACAATGAACATTATCCTTGGGGGATATAAGTTAGGACAACAAAGGTCAGTTTAGCTGTTGATCCGGACCCAGAGGTCCATTTGAGATAAAACGTTTGCAAGAGTAACTGAAACATGGGCCTAATGAAAAAAGATCAAGTCTCGCATTGGCTACTGCTTTAGATATATCTATGTAGGTCACAGCTCGCTGCGGAATTACTTTTGTTTCGTTGTTCTTACTTCTGTATGTAAGTTACATTGTCTATATTACATAAATGCGGTAATCTATTGCTTTGTGCTAGTCCTAGCCACTCACACTAAAGTGGATACACTATCTCGGATTAGTCTAGTTTTTTTCATATACAGCGTGTACCAAAACTCAACGATAAGCCGGCACAATACTATTATAATTAAATGAAACATGCAACACTATAAACCTCTTTCGATCATGGGCCAATATGTAGACTTCATCGTGTCTATCTTCTACCATGAAGTCATTATGTTCAGATCTCTTTTCATGAAATTAACCTCTGTCATTGTGACGTTTTTAATAAATTAATGCGATTAAAATCATGTATGCAATGAATCATCTAATAATTTGTGAATTTGTTCACATTTCACAGTCCGATGTTCCCTTCCCTTCCCCGGGGTAATCGTATGAAATACGATCACTCTGTACATGTACCAGAACAAAAATTATTAAACTTTAGTACTCAATATAATACAGAAATTAATAAAAGGTTATTGATTTTCTGATTTAAATATTTATAAAACATTATTACAATGAAATGTATATAAGTATATTGTTCGGATACTTTGAAGTACTTTGTTATATAAAAATATATTTACTGAATAGTTTACTTTGAACATTTTATTTTGGAAATTTCATTATATTTAGAGGATGTTCTTAATAAAATTGCGATATATCAATTTACAAAAGAAAATAAATCGCTGAAGGTCCTTTGTCGGTATCGGGCCGAGTCCCGACCCCAGTCAACATAAACCCTTACGATAATTGTAAGAAATCCATCTTTGGGTTCGTACCGCAAATAAATAGGGCTTGCAACTCAATTTGGCTTTACATATTTTTTTGGCTTCGGGTCCGGTACGCAGAGATACGTCGTAAATTCTTAATCCGGACAAATTGAGCGGCGTCCGGACCGCATAGATCGAGATACCGCCCACTGCCGGACGGTCCGGTTTTACACTTCATTTGCTTGATGTATAGTCGATGCACTTTTTAAATAAATTTTACTTGACGATGTAAAAAGATCTTTCAGCTCCAATCAAACAGTAGTAAGAATAAATATTGTACTACTGAACTCAGAGACGTTAATTAATCTAGATTTAGTATTGCTTATCTAATCTTTTACTTTAATTCCCTCATTTTAATTTTACTATAGCAGATAAATTCAAGTAATTGAACTATATAATCGTGTATCGTTTGCTACACCTTTTTTATACAGAATGAGGCAGCACTCAGTTTATCTAAATGTTGGCAACACTTCATGAATAACGCATGCCGCGTTCACGTTCTCTTCATTTTGAGGATTTACTCTGATAAGATATTGAATCTGTCGGATCTCGATGAAGTCCGCGCGCGCAAGCTTTGAATGTATTATTTATTCCAACATTATATAAAATTATTGTAACAGGTTTTATATGATTTAATGATAAATCAATTTATAGAAATTATGGAATATAATATTAATCTTACTAGTATTATAAATACGATAATTTACATTATTACGTATACAGCGGATCAAAAATATTGGCTAATGATTAAGTTTTAACACGCGCGAACGAAGCCGCGGTTAAAAGCTAGTTATTGAGATATTCATAGGAATATTTTTTAACAATCCTTTGGAATATATCTCTGTGCTCATATATGCAATTACCTTCCTAGTTTCTTTCTGCGTGCCTCTTAACCTTATGTATGTGTTGTGAAAGCAAAAAGTTTTTACATATTATAGTAAACCTTATAATGATTCCTAAATTAAAGCTTTTTATATTTGATGATAAGAAGTTTTGTTATTTCCTAACACTGTTGTAAAAGAATGTACGTATTTCATATTTCCGATGTGTTCGTGAAGTAAAGAAACATTTGGAAAGCTTTTAGAAATTTCATAAAAGAAGAATATTTAAATGAAGTCGGCATATTTATAAGTTGTGTAAATACTAAAAGCATGTTTAATGCCTTGTTTACGTTTCCTGTTTACATTTAAAATATCATATAATAAATAATGGAGATATCTAAAGGGAATTTATTATTAAAATTTATCATTTTATTTATTAGAATTAATTACATTTCATCCAGCCCCGGAGCGGAAATTACAATTTCATTTTAAGAGTGATTTATTTTCAATTTAATAAAGATCCGTAAATTAAGTTATATTAAGAATTAATATATTATATTAAAAGTTAAGAAAAAACAAACATGTAGCATCTAAATCTTAACTTTTATTTATTAATCGAATTCAAACCATTTTTGCTTATTTTTATTTATATTTTTAATCTATTTGGTTTGAGTTTACCCAATCTACGTATAATAGCAATCACAACACGATATTGTTTAACTAACCAAAAATTATTGTATTTTATAAAAGGTCGATCTGAAGGACCGAATATTGATTTCAGCTGTAAGAGTTAAAAGAATATTATAAGGGTATTCTATATTTATATTCTGAAGTTATATTTGTGGCGAATGCTAAGACATTGCGGCCGGATGTATGGCCACTCGTCAGCCGTCACATCGCGATGACAAATCACATCTGCAAACATTCTAATTATATTGCGTCTGCGAAAAATAATCCCTTCTACACAACAGTACAAATCTCTATATGTTAAAGTGAAAACTGTAAATCAGGCATACTAAAATATGTCTAGTTTATCGTGTTAAGTTTATACTTTAGTTTTTTGATATACACAGACAATAAAGACAAAAATTAGTGCATTTGACCATGTTACGATAACTAAAGGATTCTTATTTTTTATTTTTATGTTAGCGTTTCCTGAAATAAAATTGTTACTGCTCGCTCCCCGAGGTGTTTCATATACAGTTGAAAAGAGCAAAACTTACGGCGGCATCATCAGGAGGGAAAGAGACGGAGCGAGTCGTAATGACTTTGCGTCTCGTTCCAAACATGTGACGCCGCGTCGACTGTTTATTTTTATAACTTCTTTGAACTGCCGCTGATTGTCGCAAATCGCAGTAATTATATTTCTTGGAAGATTATATAATATAATCTTACTTTATATATAATTATTGTATCCACTGTACATAGTCGCTATGTAAAACATTGTACATAAAAATATTTACATACTTTATAATTATACTTTAATTAAGATTAAGATAATTTACGTATACACAAAAATCAAGTCTATTTAAACAAACATTCATTCCTCTAGGTGTTTCCATCTGGATAAAATAACAAAATTTATATTTAACACAGAGAAAATTATATAAGAAAAGAAAAAAATGATACTCGTACATTAGTTCCGCGACTCAATTATACGACAGACAGTGTGAACAACTTCGCTATTCAAATTGAAGTGAAACTATTCACGAATCTTTGTTTATTCAGCTGCTCGCTCCTACAGCGGAATACAAGAATTCCTTGCTAAATGTTCACACAATTGTCAAGATTGCTAACACCAACATTTAGTGTTAAAACTATTTTTCTTTTACAATATTAACCAAATAAAGTTATAATTTAAATTTATTTGCCTAAATAGTAATAGATTCTTATTACTTACTAAGAGTTGTTTTCCGCGTGGGATAAAAAAAAATATATTGTCCTATTTTTCTTCGGACTACGTCCTACATGTATGCGAAATATCAGGGAGATCCGTGCAGCCGCAGGTACTAGTAAGAAGTAAAATGTGTTTGAAAGAATATTAAACACGAACAAAAGTATAGTAAAAGAGTTTATGAAATACAGTCAATTATGAATGAGCAAGTTGTTTCAGCGACAAAGCACTACAATACTAAAATTGCCAGACACCATTTAGTAAAGTAAAGGACATGTATCGCGCGATCTCGCCACTCAATCTGAACCGGCTGCGGATATTGTCTGCTTCAACGTTATTCTTAAACGGCAATAAATTTTATTTTATCTGTGCCACTTTAATTTTACAGCGACACTTAACTTTATTGCTTTCTTTGCGAATTTGTTTATTGCCGCCGCAAGCCTATTATTATCATAATATCACAATTATATTTGATCTTTTAACACTCATTTGTTTTACATTAAAACTGCACTTCGCTCTCTGTCTCTCTCTCTGTCCTTGTTCCACTCACGTGGGGTCATTGAACTAAGTTTTCATCCTCCAGCTTAGTGTTTCTACTAAAATACTAAACAATACCATGGCAGTTATTAATTCAATTGCCAAAAAACCTCCCCCAACTTTGAACATTTGCCAACAATGTGACGGTTCATTAATACATTGTTTTGCTATTTTATTTCACTGAGGTTAAACATTTTATACATTAATCATTGAACAGGACATTCAGTTCTACAAAATTAGCGTCGTGTCTAAAATACTTCAGTAATAACAAAGATTCGAGGTCTTTATCTTTTTCGGGACCTGTATTGTCAAAATTCTATGTGTCTTACTTAAAAGCAAATCTTGTTACACTGTTGTAATCTTTACTAATTACAAACATTGCTCTTTAATTTAGTATTAAGGCAAGTAACTCTGAGAAGTCCAACGGCTATCTTCAATCAATGCCACTCACATGTCAATGATATCAGATACTACTGGTATACCTATATTATATATATAGTATTGTACAGAACACTGGATACGACAGTGGCTATCTCTCGAATCTTTTCTAAGACTATACTAAGAAAATTCCTATGGTGTTGCAGATGTCCATGGGTGTCGTTGATCACCTCGGTGTTCCCGCCGCTCGTTTGCCTCCTTCTCTTATACTATACAAAAAAAACATGCTTATAAATTAGATATGCTCTTTGTTAAAGGTACTAGACATCGCTGGAATATAAGACAATGCCAGTAACAATACTGGATTAAGGGATATTTCAAATAAATAACAATTTCTTCCGCAATTTAGAGGGTTAGGTTGCGTTTTAAACCCTTTTAACTTTATTTCATAGAGATTTTCGTTTGATTAATATAAATGTAAGCGTATGAAATATATATGTATTAGATATGGAAATTCCTTGTAATTTAAAGGAGTATTAATCATGGTATTGAACGAGCACCTGTCGCCGCACCCGCTCCGGGGAGGGCTTTGTCCAAACTAAACAATGACCGCGCTCTGGATATGCGATTTATAATTCCTCTACTCGCTACATAATGTTAAAATGTAATTCTGAATCTATTTAATATAATACATACGTTTGTATTACTAATTTGTATCAGAGTACCCAATACTGACGTGCATGTATACGTAGATGTATGGATGTAAAAGCGAGAGAGGTGTCGGGACCGCATCGAATGTTTTTAGGTTTCTGCCTATCCTTGTGTGTTACGGGCTCTGTTGTTATACGTGTTATGTTGTTATATCTTTGATTCTTAGATGTAATGTGATATATTTAAAACGTAGTCACAAATATAAATTACAAATTTTACATATATAAGTTATTGTAACAATTATTCACGACAACAATAAAAGTTTTTTTTTTAAATGTTAAACAACAGTCATAGCCGCGGGTGTTCGCGTATTGTGTTGTACTTTTTCACAATGCTAGACAATGGAGCAGCCGTCTTGTGATTGTACAGACCTTCATAAACTACTTCATTATCATCTCCATTAAAACCGGCCTTTTATTATAAATGGTCACAATAAAATTACATGATAATATAATTATGACCATACAATATTAATGATGCCTCTATCAATAAAATCTAAGCGACGTGTATTCATTAAACTTTATAACTAACCTAACACATAGATTAAGTCATTTTAATACTTACTCTTACAGTGTCAACATTTTAATAGTCTATGGTTTAAGGGATATTAGTATTTTATAGGGTTTTATACTTTATTGCATCGTGTTAATGGTGAAAATTGTGTGAAAGCGTTTATATAATTTTATTCGATATCAAACAATTGACCCCTATTCTATAAATGGAAAGCAATTCAGATGTGGGGCACTGATATGTGCCGGATCATTAGTAAAGCCACATCAAATTATATAGTGTCTTTAAATTTATTTAAACTATCTAACAGAATATAAATCTCCTTCTCTACTCTTTCTCGATTTTTCTACATCTTATCTTTCACTCTACTATAAAATTTCTAGGCTTCGTAAACCATCGAGATCTTTAAATTCAATAAACAAATACGTATCAACTAAATCATACGATGTAATGCTTAGAATTTTATTTCCAAAACAGATTGTTTATTATATAATCTGGTCCCATGTGAAGATAGGATTGATAAGAGTTGGCTTTAATCAATCACAATAATCTCCGTATTGTAGACATTGATTCGTATCTAACGGGCCAAGCTCTCTTGTTGCTAACCCTATTCATTCCCCTGACTAATTCCCTGATTACTGACGTAATACGAAATATTAACGAAATCTATCCTGATTACATTTTCCTGCTCAAGACACATTTAAGTGTTATTGCGTCACTTGCCTTGATGTATTTTATCTAATAATATCTATATAAATTTCATAAATAATGTCTAATTAAAAATAATATAATAGCAAGAAATTTTACACAACACGTGGATAATTCTGAAGTCCGCTAAAAATGGTCTGCTGGTAAATACTAACTCGTTTACATGATGGCTATCAAAGACAAAACATTTATATTTGGCGATAAATTAAATGTCAAATTATTTATAGTAAGTCTTAGAAACAATCATCTTAATTCTGGAAGTAGGTACATGTGTCTGTTCTAATTTCTACTGAGAATTAGTGAGGAGAGCGGCTGTAGCAGCCGGGGCCTGTCGGAGCCGGTCGGGGCCGGACCCCCATCAATTATCTATTATTAGGGTAACAACGACTGATCATTTTCATTACGAGGTGAACAGATTTCGATCATTCATACTCGCCGTATTGCTCTATTTACTATTTATAGTTTTATGGTATGGAAAATCATCTTACTCAAATTATATAACTACATATAATGTTTGATCGGACAAGTTTTAGTTTGTGTACTTATTTTAAGCTGCTAAATAAAACGAATAAAAACCTTAGAAAGCTGATTCAAAGTTTTAAACTAAATACTAATTAAATGACTACATAATTATGTAAAAACACTTTAATGAATGCAAGACAAGTTAATCCTACAAACTGGAAGTGACTAAAGGGGATGTTGGGAAAGTTGTGCGTGTCAAAATAATGAAACGACATTTGTCCCGCGATTTCCGACCATTTTGTAAGCCCTCGGTGTACCATCCTCGCCCACTCTCCCCAACTCACGTAAAGATACAGAAAAAACACGGTTTTGTTGAAAGCAAAGTTTTTATAAAGGGATTATATTCCACAGATGCTTACGCTCGCCATACTTTGCTCATTATAAAGCTGTTATGTTACATATTTATGTTGACAGAACGGATTTATTATCTGTATGTGTACACGTTAAACATACTTCCAGTTTTTTTTTCTTTAGTTTTTCAAAAGGTGAAAGAACACCGTTTATTTCTATACTTGTTTTTGATTACAGTAAAGTTATCTTAACCTTAATTTTATTAAAGTTAAGTAATAAAATAATTCATAATCAATACTGCAAACATACCTGTTATCTAAAACGTTTAGGATTGGTGACGAATAATTCTCTAGTACCAAAAAGTATTTATTTATGTTGGATAAGATACATTTTTATATAATAAAGGAACTAATTAATTTGAATATTTCAAACCACATGTAAGCTCCATCCAATTCCAATAAATAATACTAAAAGCACCGCTTAGTGACAGGGCGACATCTCTAAGTGTATAATGATTTTGTATTAGAAAGTGACAGGACGCGACAAATGTTACGAAAATAGACGTGACGAGGGACACAGGTCCACCGACAAAATGTTTGTGATTCACAATACCACTTGCAGGGAAGGGTTGAGAAGCTTTATTCTGAAACACTGGGGATTCTCAAACTCTGCCTTAAACAGAAACGTGAGGTTTAATGGAAGGTAAATGCGGACTTAAGCTAGGAGCTTTACTTCCTAAAGGGCTTGTTAAATTCACTGATTCATTAACTGAATTCAAACATTAATGTACAGGGTGTGTAATTATTTTGTGGTAAAACTGCTTGCCAATTGAAAATCTTATCAGAGAAGAAAAATCTTAAGAGTATGAGGTCAAACGAAGTAACTTTAGAGGTGAGTTGGGTTAAGGCGTCGTATTTTCGTACTCCGTTGTAAAAGTTATTCCCGGACACCCGGTATATGAATAATGATATATTTTAACATAATTAATGTAATTGTAACACAATAAATTAAATATTAATAATGTAAAAGTCGAGTTGCAAGCAAATATTTGATTAAAATTTAGTATCACGGTTAAATGCAAGAATATATTTTTGTCGCTCGTGTTATTTGCGAATAACGTTAATGCGACCTTTTCATGTCCTTTGTTCTCAATGAAGCAAACAAAATATAAAGGCAATTTCATTGTTGAAGGGAAAAGGACCGTTTATGCTCATTTTCACACTGTCTCCGGTGTCTTACACAAATGTTGATTACTTACTTATCCAGGAAATACCAACTAAATTACTAAAAATATTTTCAGCTGAAATTTTCTGCTTATTATTATTGACACAAATTTCTATAAAGCTTAACTGAAACTTTGTAAATTAGGTTTTTGCTCAGCAACTTTATTAAGTAAAGTTTGACTTGAGTGAGTGTCCATGCCGCTTTTAATATTTGCTAAATATTAAATTCACTTTAATATTCTGATCAGATCTCTTTTTGATGGTAATAAATAAGCAAACTCTCTAAACTAAATTACCAGAAGCTATTACATAAAATAAAAAAATAATTAAATAAGACTCGAAGACCTTGACTAAAACATTAGTCTGCAGAATCATTTTCTTTCTTCCACAATAAAAATAATAATATATTCTGGAGACTAACTCAAACTTAACGTTTTAATCACTCGTAAGATTTGGACTAACACTTGACAGTTCACTAAACTGATTCATTAACTGCAATAGTACAAGGATGTTATTTGATTATAATTCAATAGTTAGTAACAAACGTGGTCATTCATGAACTGTTGGCTTACAGCCAGGTTCTATTGTCTAATCAAATTGCAAGCTTTATAAACAGCTCGTGTTCAAATCACTGCAAGCAATTTGATGTCACGCGCATACACATATATATGTCAACTCTAACACTATTGAGTTCAATAATACAATCAGGTATTAACTAATAAGCTTCCCTCAAATATTATTTATTATATAAATGTAAAACACCAAAGGAGATTACTGTTTTTGAATCAAAATGGGCTAAAGCTCTTTTTTGATATATATACAACAGGAGACCTTATGAGATGCTGATAATTGGTTTCTATTTTATCAATATTATAAATGCAAACGTTTGTATGGATGGATGGATGTTTATCGGAAGTAATTCGATAATGGTTGCATAGATCGATTTGGCAAAGATGTAGAAAATAAATTGGAAGAACATATAGGCCCTTTTTTTAATTCCGCGCAGACGAAATCGCAAGGGACAACTAGTAAGTAAAAAATGAATAAAATTCTATAAATAATGTTATAATTTCTTTTATGTTTGCACATAGTAAGTTATTTAATAGGTAGTGGTTACTGTGTAATATGATAAGTAAGATCATGTTATAAACGAGATCAATTAAGCACAATAAATATGCATCTGCACCGCAATTACTCTAACACATTGTTAGCTGTTCATTTAACTTACGTAATCTTCACATTATAAAACAAAGTGGTGATTTATCTGTTTAATTAACGTTTTAGTCTAGAATATTAGTACTTATTTAACCAATTTGTAAATACAAGATGAAGCTTTACTGATAAGTTGTTATTACAACGTAATTTATAAATTAATAGAAACATTATTGTTATGACACATGTATGTATTTTCTCTAAACCTATTTTACCTTTTCATGTAATTATACGAACACAAGAATATACACAGTCAATCCTAGAAAGAAGTTGATTCTACAGTACGTCCCAAAATACATCTGTTTGCTGCATATATAGTTTTCATTATATTAAAATTATTAATATTAAAAGGTTTATAAAATACCGTTGATTCGTTTCGATTAATTCTCAGAATGTGTATGGAATTGTTTATCTGTTGCGAGCACAGAGCAGCAATAAGACAGAGGGAACACGTCCACTCACATCTCCTCGTAAAAGGGAAATCGCCGCTATTTCGAGACGGGAACCATAAATAAACAGACTTTTATTTTGTAATTGTTAATCAACGCAATCCCTGTTGTTTATTTATACAACTTTACGACTTTTTATATATCTATTGTTGTCAAGTAATTCTAATTAACACGAGTTAAATTATACAATAAAATTAAGTAAATAATTACGTCTGTTTAAATAACGTAAAGAATATACAAAGATCTTTAACAGATTACTTACTTAGATTTATTATTTTATTTTATTTCAATAGATTTCCTTTTGGCCCTTTCATAGATACTTTATTAGCAGAAAACTTGAATATTCCTCGCATCTTGGAATTGTTTAAACCGAAAGGAAGTTCAAAGAAAATTATAACCCCCCGTTTTCAAGTTCATAACTTTGTAAGTACGTTTTATAATTAAAGCATCAAGAGTTGAAGGGAGGCGCGCAGTATTGATTACGCAGCTTTATAACGAATACCACAACTAAGCGATAAATGTTCATTAAAGCAATATTTAACAATTAAACATTTTCAGGTAATCAGGAATAACGCGTGTAATTTTATATCCTCACGAGACAGACCTGGCCTATTGTGAGGGTTATATAGATTATAAATTTAGAAATAAATATCTTTTGATAAATTTTGTTTTCACTAAATCTATATTGTATTTTTCTTTTCATGTTTTAAAAAGCAGTTAAAACATTTGTGCACTTGTAAGTGAAGTGAGGAAGCAGGAATGTACCGCTTCATATTCTTGTTGTCCCCGGAGACACAGGACAAGGCAAGACGCGCTTCACACTAAATATAGATTTTATTTATAGACTTAACGTTGCCAATGAACCTCGTAGTATCTTTGAACTTTGATTCAAAGCGAGCGTTTTTAATTCAGACAACAATTAGTAGGTATAGTTTACTATATTGATAAGTTTCATACTAAAGAGTTTGTATACGTGTGGTGGACGTAGAGGTTATGGTTTAAATTCAGATCACACCTGTCAAGTTACGAGTTCATTATGATGCAAGAGTTTCCGGTAACTTCTCCGTCTGCTTTCACATCAAATTTAATTATTTCAGAATATTAAAGTCAATTCTCGCTAAAACTCGAGAACGGCTGAACGGTTTTATCTTATGTTGGTCTTGAAATGTTCGCGGAGGTCTAGGGACGGTCTAAAAGGTGAGCAAAATTCGAATTATTGCCGTGAACTAATTAAGTTTTTTTCCATTCCACGCGGATGGAGTCGCGGGCGACAGCTAGTCTTCAATATATACGATGCGATGTAAACCAAAACTTTATTTTAAAGCTTTATTTTGATGATACGTTTAGAAAATCGTGACACGATAAACTCTCTTTTAAGACATTAACAAAATATTTTACGAGTATTCAAGTTAAACCGGATTTAATTAAAACAAAGGCTTTCGTTTAACCGAAGCTTATACAGTCAATGAGAAGTCGTTTAACTCGCGCTACATTTCAAAGAGATCCTGAAAGCGAAAAGCCTCGCCTACCTTTTGTCGAGTTAGCAATTTTGTTTGTGTTTTGTTTAATAAATTCCATTTGTCCCGCTTCCTGCTCTAATTCAACTCGGCGTTTTAATATTAAATACATTATTTAGTTGCCAGTGTATTATATAAATACATAATATAAATATAAGTAAAACCCTTTAATTTCAAAAGACGTAAATTGGATAAATCAAAATTACTGTCTTTCTTCAAATTAATTAGCAAAAAGGACAATCTCAAAAACATCGATATTGCGAGCTAAATCATGAGTTTAGTTATTTTAAGATATTCCAGAAATTTATTTATTATACGGTCCTAATTAAAAAAAAATATAAGTAATCCCTAATTAATTTACCAGGTAATTAAGCAAAGAATAAAATTTGCATGAAATTAAGAAAGGTAGATAATCCGTTCGCAAATGTTACGATCTAACCCAGAGGTATTTAAAGCTTTAATTATTTCTGGTCCCTAATACCTCAAGGATGTCGTTCTAATTAATTTTCATGAATATTTTGCAAGCTCCGTGTCTCTCATTCGACGTACGCGCCCATTTGGAAAGGACCGCTATGTGATTAATTAATGACTGATAATTACTGTTAATTCCGTCGGGACTTAGCTCAGCTAAACTAAAATGTCATCTAGGATATATCAGCTAATTTAATTATCAAATATACTTTGAGTAACGAAGCAATGTTAACACTAATCTATCGTAAAATCTTTGAATCCTGAACTTAGCCTTTTACTGTATTTCTCCTCATGGCATTTTTAAATACCCCGAGAATTAAGAATTACTATTATTCAGAAATTAATTTACACCATTTCCAAGTCATTTGTTTCCTCGATTGTTACATGGTTAAATCGAAACTTTAAAGGGTTTTGTCTCAACAAAGTTGTATTGTTGTACTCGTACTTGGTCACTTCAACATGTCCACAACAGCTTCGCTTTGATGTTCAATAATGTCCGGGAAAGCCATTTCCAGCGGTTGTTAACATATATTTTCTCAAGAGTTAAGGATACAAAAAAGCTACAGCCAACGGTGGGCTGTTCAATGTCATTTTACATAAAACTCTCCTTCAGCCGATAACAAGCTTATTAAAACTGAAAACTGTAAGTAGGTGGCGCTAGTGTCGAGAGTGCGCTGTCATCTGTCAAAGATTTGACATTTATACGTCATTCTAGCGAATTAAAAAAATTATTCCTTTTTTAATTTTTTGTTATAGCAATTATTTTTAACTGAAATTTAACTGTTAATGTTATCTAAATTATGTATTAAAAGATATTTCCGTAAGCAAACTGTTATAATCAATTTATTAAATCACTTAAATGGAGAAGTTCATGAACAGTGCTAATTGAGAAGTTTAAATAATTTATAGGAATCTGGTATTAACCTATTAATTATTCAAGGATAACGTAAGCCTTCTGACCGTGGCCGCGCAGTAACGAGACGGCAGTTAACCGATTACTGGCTTCCAGTTACATCCTAACAAGTGAAGAGGGGTTCAAATTATTCATATTAACCGATTGCCGGCTATTAAAGACTTGAGAAATACAATTTATATAGATTATTGACATTGACTAATCTGTCGGATTCGAAATTGACACCTAAAAATAATTTCCCTTCTATATCAGTATTTTATTTTATTGGACAATGTATAATTCTATTGCTAAAAAGATTTAAAAAATAAAAAAAATCGATCCAGTAGTTTTAAGTTGCAAAGATATAAATTTACTTATCTTTTTATTATAATTTTGTAAACAAATTCATTTACTAAATTGATTATAATTTTGTTCAAACTTACGCAAAAAAATAATCTATATTGTGAATTCACCTTTACTGATTTCAGATTAGAGACTTAAAGCGAAATGTTTTCAACACGAAGTAATAAAGTTGGCTATTATATAAACACACTTATAAAGGCTGTAGTCCGAAATCTTTTATTTTTCTTATAAAAAGTATTCCTAGCTTTTTCCCTGTTATTTTTGCGTTCGTTATGAATGGAGGATAAATGGGGATACATTATTCATTAGCATTAAATTCCTTCCCTTTTTCACTTTGCACTGCCTAATAAAGAAGGCTATTTTATGCTGACAATTCTATATTATAATACGATGAATGTATATTTTAAATTGAGTACAAATAAAACAATTTTATTACAAATGGAAATACATAATAAAAGTGTGAAACTGCAGAAATAATTATTCTTTATTTATTAAGATACTGAAACAGACATGTATATACATACAAAAAGGATTAAATCCTTAAGTAATTACAGACTTATCCGAAGGAACTCTGCGTGCGTTATCTGTTGAACATAAGATTGTAAGATTTTTTTTAAATAATTGGATACACTCGCGGCGTATCCCAGAGGAGTAAACAGACCAAAGGAACATTAATTTGATCTTTAAAACATTATTTTCGTACATTGAATATGTATGTTTATTATTTTCCAGCGAAAACACGACCCTTTTCATTAATATAATTCAAAATCAATCGTATCTCGAACGGAAAGTGGATTCCCTTTCAAATTTATAAAGATTTATTGGCGCAAGTAATCGAATGGATTATCCCATATGTGAAAATTTTCGATACATACGAATTCCCTGATGAAATGTGATCATGTTGTACGGTTCAATGACCTTCGCGCTTCACTCTTCGTATCGCGTAATCATTAAGTATTACGCTGAAGCGAACACATTAATCTTGTTAAGTTCTTTGTTTTGTACTTTATTAAGCTCTTATTATATTATAAAAAGCTCTGACAAGCCTGTAAGTAACATAAAGGTTTGTTAAAAGCAACATTTCATAATTAACTCTCATTGAACACCAGAGTTCCTCGAATTTATTATTATTTGTCTATGTAGAAATAATATGTACTTATTTCTCAGAATAGATGTGTCCTAAATCTAGATAATAAGAGCTTTGATGAGGCAAATATATTTGATTTATGACTAATACATTTCAGCAAAGTTTGCCCCTCAACATGTTTCGCCCAGCTATTAACTACTCATAGACAATCTCGTTATTGAGTTTCTTTGTTTATTTAATGTTGTTCTGAATGAGCCAGCACTATTTGAGTGACTTTCATGGTCCGTGCTACGGGCCGCCGGCTACGAACGGGGCTACGAACTAAGGAGTCGTTTCGCAAATCGCAAGTCAGTATTCTATTAACAAGTGTATGATTTGCGAAATCCGTTTTAAGTGTAAAATACTATGAATAGGGGAAGTTATCTTTGCGGTACTTTGCAGATAAGGGATACGAGTAAACAAAATACCTTTGATGTAGTCAAGAATTAAATTCGTTTTGCACTTAATACTAAATATCGTAAAACAAAACACCACTAAAAGAGCTATATTTTAAATTTGTTTCTATGACAAGTTTTTCGAAATGGGTACAAAATAAACCTCATAGAATATATCTTATGTTTTTTTTTCATATCAATTGACAAAGACATACACATAATATGATTGTACGCACGTATGAGGCGGCACTCGCGTCAGTATCGAGTTCATGCGAGCCAACGAGCCGCGACCACCGGAAGTCGCTCCAATTATTGTTAAAATTGCTTATCGACTCTAAAGCTATTTGCATCATCAAGTAACCGTTGCTATCCATTGTTTTTTTGTTTGACGACCATTACATATTTTTTGTTCATTGTAATCGATCAGATAGCCAACACATTTTTTATATCAACATCAGATTTCAATTGTTGCTTAATTAAAGTGTTGTTAAAATTACTAGTTTAAGTGTATAGTTCGTCATCACTTAACCTTGTCTAACTTAACGTGTATCAATGGTGCATTGCATAATTTTTATTTTTTTATCTTACAGGTACTGTAATGGATTAGTGTGTGCGAGTTAGTGGCGCGATGTTAAGTGAAGTGTAAATTTGTTCCGACAAATATGTTGTCAAAATGAAGTTGTGGAAAAGCCTCAAGATCTCCATAGGCAGCAAAACTGACCCCAAAGTGTACTCGCACGAGCTGCCGCAGTGGGGCGCGCAGGGATATGAGTTAGATGGTAAGATCATACTAATATTTACTTTTCATTAAACGAATCGTTACTTTAACATTTTCCAGTTCAATCTAAAAGAAAATCAACGTGATTTTAAAATCCACTTATTTGGTTACACCAATATAAAATTATTATTAATATTATGGTAAAAAGGATAAAGTAAAGATAATATTAAAAGCGATATTTAATATTTGATGGTTGAACAACGATTTCGCTTTATCTAATAATTCGCCTGTTTTTTCGGCAAAAATTTCACCGGCATCCAATATCGTTGGCAACAACATCGCCCCGAAGCCGCGTCTGAGAATGCAATGATTTGCCAATTTCGTTCGGGACTCGCTTTTGAATATTCCCCTTTATATTCAGAGCGCAGACTGTCTAAATTTTCTATTTAAAATAACAACGTCAAATACTCGGCACTTGTTTCAACGTATATTGGTTTTATCTTTGAGAATATGCCCTTTGAAGTCTTGCTAACTTAAAACATAATATTAAACAGTATTTTGAGATAAATGAGTATCCAATTACTTAAATCTTTCTTTAATAGTTCTATTGTAGAATGGCATAAACAGAAAAAAGAAACAAAAGATGTCCTAAATAATTACTATAAACTTCATACGTATGTTTAAATAAACAACCTTTATTCTGTTCTGACAATACAATATCACGTTTTTCTGTGTTCCTTTTATGATAGAATGT
The DNA here is from genome assembly GCF_000836235.2 of Papilio xuthus. Classification (NCBI taxonomy): domain Eukaryota; kingdom Metazoa; phylum Arthropoda; class Insecta; order Lepidoptera; family Papilionidae; genus Papilio; species Papilio xuthus. The sequence continues at coordinate 5,011,402 of NW_013532721.1, forward strand.
CAGTCAAAGTAAATTGCTGAAAGTATCGAAGTCAGCATTCTACATTGTAACCGAAGTTGTGACGTCAGACATTTTTGTGATGAGAGAAAAGAGCTACGCTAAAGTTTATTTTCTTACTTTTCCTCGTTAAAATCTCTTTACGAAAAAGGCGTGAAATATGGTACGTAGTAAAATTTTACCAAAAGATTTACCTTACCTAAATCTGAACTGAAATCTAGTCATCTAATTTAATATGACGAATACTTTTGGAATAAATCCAATATGAAATGAGATTAAAATAATTATTTGGCAAATACTATCATCATGGCATCATGGCTAACAATTGAAGCGACATATATTTTCAGCTCAAATCTGAGATTATTTCATTCAGAAAATTAATAAGATTTTATTAATTTGCTTAAAAATACATAGCGAAAAATAAACTTTATAATAATTGTATCTCGTACATTAATTCGTGTTTTATTGTAATGAAGATGTTTTAAAACGCTTTAACAAAGCAATTATTTTGCTCTCAACTGTAATTTACAACAATTTTAATGATTGCGGAATGCAACTGTTAAACGATTTGTAAAATCAAAAAGAAAATATACAATAGGTATATAATAGTACTAGCTGTTGCCCGCGACTCCTTTTGCGCAGAAATAATAAAAAAAACTTAATAAGTAGTCTCTAAACTATGATCTATATCTATGACAAATTTTGTCGAGTTCCGTTGTGTCGTTCTGGAGATAGCTTGTAATAAACATCCATCCATCCATATATCCAAACAATCGCATTTATAATATTAGTAATATTTGTATTAAGATTTCCCCCTTCACATTTACTACTTGTATGTGTTATTCGTGTGGAGTGGTAAACATTTCATCGAAGCTGAAACAGTGACTCGTTCTCGTCTCTAATTCGATGTGGCAGCGTGATAAGATTGGCGGAAGAAACATCCACTATAAATTAAACGACGTGACACTTCTCTGCAAGAAAAGTTAATATGTAATGAAAAAACAAAGTCTTGTATAAAATCTCTTAGTGGAAAGAAAAAAGTGTTCGTCTCGATTCTCGTTGAAATGGCACATTAAAACTTTGCAGTGGTTTAGGGAGAAATTATTCCGAGATTGAGCGCTGAAAATGTAAAAGTTACGTAAAAATGTTTTTTTTATGAAAATATTAGCAATGAAAATTAAAACTTGCGGCTGATTTATTAGCGGAGGGTATTGCGAACGTAACTCACATTTATTTAGACATCTCATAATTCCATGTGACTGAAATGACTTTTTATATTTATGAAAATTATGAATTCTTTACGTATTTGTTATAACTTCTAACAAGTTTAAACAATAATATGATACTTTGGTATAGTTTTGTAAACTTAACGTCTAATCTTATACTATCTTGCTTCTACTAATACATATCTGGATGGATGGATGAATGGATGTTTCTTACTAACGACAAAACGGATTTCTATGAAATTTTGGCATATATTATAGAACACCATCTGCAAGAACATGTAGTTTAGTTAATTAGGTTTTTTTGAGTTTAGCGCGGCCGGAGTCGCGGGTAAGAGGCAGTGTTTATTGTACAAAATATTAAAAAAGATAATACACAAAATAGAAGTATGCAGATAATGTTGCCTGCATTAATTTTAGTATTTACCTTAACCAGTCAGCATTTGTATGTCTTTTGTTCCGGGTTAAGGAACAATGGGGACGCAATATGGCGACAGTCGCGATGGCACACTACCCTAATTAGGATTCTTTGGCAGAATAGTTTAAATGGAGACAGAATAAAACGAGCAGAACAAAAGATGATTTGTTTGCGCGCCGTTGGGTCGGTTTGCGAAAGCGAAAAGAGAGAAAAAAAACTACGGAAATTTCAGATGAAAAGTGACTGCCGAGTTGAGTGAACGCAATCGTTCGTGAAAAAATAGTCACCCCTTTTATCTTTCATGTATACATTTTCAGTATATATGAACATGTTCTCGAGTTCTACAAAAGAACCTATTATTTTGCGAATGGACAATCGATTACTCATACAATTTCCATTGTGATATTACATTTATTTATTGAGTAATGTAACAAAAAGTACGTTGTTAGTCACACGAATGATCAAGTGAATGAAAGCTCCTTTAGAAGCTACGTGATAATAAATTTAGGTTATTAAAAATGTATTCTTGAAATGAATTACCATTTTTAAATTGTTTAATTCAACGTATTGATGTGATCAAGTAATTGATGATAATATCCATTTACGGTAATGCGGTTATTTACGAGAATGTGTTGGATCAATGTCATGTAGGCGTCGATGTTATTCATTCATCCACTCACGATGTAACGTAACACTTTGTGCTCACATCATGTTACGATAGTCTTTCTATTTGTAAGATAGAAAATGTATATATAAATAAAAAAAAAACACTGTCCGTTTAATTATTCCTTGCCGTATACGTATCAATCATCGTAAACAATCTTAAAGTTTTTTTTTAAGTTAAATATAAGTGTGTGTATGTTCTTTTTCTCTATTTTGTGTTTACAATAAAATGCCATACATTCTCATTCTGAATATTTTATATGAAATACGGGCGTCGCATTCGTGTTTTAAACTTACGAGACAGATCAAATGCACCGATTTGTAAGGACGCTTAGTTTTCAAAGAATGTAAAAGTTTGCACGATTCTTAAAACTTCGCTTCAGGTACCAAACGTGCTTCAAAACAAACTTGAAAAATTCTCTGTACGGTAACAAATATGTCGAGATTCTGTTTCTACGTTTCATCGAATTAAAATTTTTGTACCAAAAAAATATTTATTTTTTTAACTGCAAAGGAAATTCTTCAAAGCCATCAAATATGCGAAAATTAGTACATTTAGAAGAAAATTGTATTTTAAGCCCGGCCGATTATTTTACGGAAATTTCCTTATACCTGACATTTTTGCACTTCAGTGGTAAATTATTTCAAATTAATAAAAAAAGAAAAAGGTTGCACGTAACAAGGGGTAAAATTTTAGCTGAAAGTTTCTCTTAAGTGGTGCATTAAAAGTTTAGAACCGGCGAGGTGAAATTAAGGTAAGATTGAGGCGCGGGAGAACGGAAATTGAAGTCGGGGAAAGTTTTGTGAAATTATTAGCGGGGTAAATGAAAACCGGCTGCACGAGGCCAACGTCAGCGACCGCGGCCGGCGGAGTTTTAGGGTTATAGCACACTTATCAGCACTTTGTCTACCGGACACTGCCCCATTCGCAATAAGCGCTGTCCGGCTCGGCTTACCTCGGTATCGTCGATTAAGCGAGACAAAGATATAAATTTGTTACCAAAATCTATCCGTCGATCTCGTTTGCACGGTTTTACGTCTCGTTGACCGCTTGGAAAACAAAGGCCAGGCAACCCAAGCACTCTTTTAACTCAACCGCAATGCGTCGGCTCGCCGCCCGCAAGATGAAGTAATGCCGGGTGGCTGCAGAGTTGATAAGTGCGCTACTATCTTTATTATACCTCACGCGAGTTATGACTTTAATCCATTTTGAGATGTTAAAAGTTTTTATACTTTATAAAACTAAGTTAATAATAGACCACACTGTTTAATGGTTTTAACTTTTTAGTGTTTAGATTAAAAATATATAAAAAAAGAGATTCACCATAATATAATAGTTATTCAAATTACATTAGAAGTTAAAATAAGTAAATAGCTATCGTTGTTGTTGTTAAAATGACGAAGTATATGTAACGGTTTCTGATGAATAGCACTATATAATATTGTTACGGTAATTTCAACTCATGAGTCATAAAATATGTTGAATTGTTATAATAACTTAAATCTCATATTTCATAAAAATACAATATATAATAGTAAATAGACTAAACTAAACGACGAAAAGACGAACAATTCTGGCGTCAAGGTATTCGAGCTCTACCAGAAAGATGGGAAAAAGTTGTGTCTAGCGATGGGCAATACATTGAATGATTCATTTGTAACCATTTTTTAATAATAAAGTTAATTTTTTTTATCGAAAAAAAAGCGAGAACTTAGTTGCGCACCTAATAGTAAATAGACTAAACTAAACAGCTTTAATACCAGTAAATGATTCTCCGAATATTTGAATCGCAGTGAACATTGCTCTTAATTAGGAATACAAATAGTAAGTCAGGCAATTGATTCGACACAAAAAGCTCGAGGCGGTTCCGCAATTAGCATACGCTCTGCCATTAAATGTTCATGTGAGTGCGGAACAAAGTGCACGCGCTCATACAAATCACAATAAAAGACAGATTAACTGCATAATTTAAGCAGCAAACGAACACGACGCTCATCTCGAGTTAAGTGATCAAGACTGGAAGCCATTTCTAATAATGACAGTGTGTGCTGTTAAAAAAAATTGAATATATATATGAATATCCTGTGTTCTCTTTACATACTTCAGTAAAATATATTCCAGTATCTTATATTATCAAGTATAATACACATTACTTTTACATTAAAATACTATTAATATTATATATCATCTGGAGAAGATACTAGATGTCGCTGCGGACGGCAAGCTGTCATATCGCATTTGTCGGCTTGCGTAAAGTCATCTCATATTACGCGTATTGCCGCCAAAAGGTTAATTGAATCCTCGTCTTCTAATACAAGATATAAACTGAAGGAGCAGAGCAACTCCCCAACGTAACAGACCGTCATGCTTCATTCATACGTAATTAGAGCCGATGTAGGTGTTGAATTCAGGTTAGAGATTTTATTCACCTTGACAGTGTATCATAAGACGGATTTTATTGTACAAAACTATTAAATAATATTATTAAGGTTTAAATGTAATTTTTCAAGATCGATCACAAGTGTTTCTACTTAATAATCAATTATTTTTAACATATTAAAGTTAACATAAATTTTGATAAAAGGTATAAAAAAAAGTAAATTAATCTTTCTCATAAATGTACATTTTTTCTTGAGTTCTCTTGAGTTTTCTACAGTCTGAAGGAAACGTATTTTTTTCTGCGTATAGATATGTATCAAGTCACGGTGTTAATTAAAGCCGCTTTCATGTGGGGACGGACGTGAATGAGTTATAAGCTACGGTTACTAATTTTAACAGTGAAGCGTGAAAGATGGTTTATTCTTAGGTCTGTTTAAAGTCATTGCTTTCATCTGCACTTCATGTCAAAACTGCTGACCAAATGTCTCTTATATTATTAGTTCAAGAGTCACTCTACAGATTTTAGTACATATATTCATTGTAATGTGATTTTTACAAACTATGAAACATGACTCAAATGATCGTTTAAATACTTACAGAAAATGGATGACTAACTCAATCAAAATCTGCTAAAGTATTAACATTTTGCACGTAAAATATGTGATTTGATAAGGTTAAGTTAAAAAGCAACAAGAAACTCATATGAATTACGAAAATTCTGATCGACGATGATATTTTTTGCACGCCTCATCCGCTCCCACCCTCCTGTCATTTCGCTTGCGTTGTTTGCTGGGAAATCTTCGAAAATCGTCGACAGAATTTTATGCGGGCGTGTCTACAGCGAGGAACGTTTTCAACTCTATGAATCTTTAATCTTGATCTACTAACCCATGACGAGATGAAAGTATGGGGGTAATTTCAAACTTTATGCTTACGTACGTATTCCTGTTTCTTCCGATACCTTGTATTTATAATTTGAAATTTTTATAACAGATTTTCACTTGTGAGCTAAACCACCTTTAGTTCCATTCAGCGATAAACAAAATTTCTTGTACATATTTTTCTATTAAATTATAGAAATTATAATTTCCATTTTAATATTATGTACGGTGAACTCGACAGAGTTTAAAAAGGTACCTCCTAACTAATTTGAACCGGGTCAAGGTGCATGGTGACACAAACACTTTTAATGACTTAGCTTCTGGTTACCGCTATCGTTTGATGTTTAAGTTACAGTGGGTTCCTACTGCATGAATGCAGCGATAACGGAACATGTTTTTTTGCAGTGAAAACCCAAAACTTTACATCATATGTCTAAAGTTTCCTTTCAGCTTCAGATATAAATCAATTATCGTATTGAGGGATTTCATAATGGTAGACTATCTGGCAAGATAGAATTGCTAGATTTGGTTACATTGTTTCGATCTTGCAAATAATTGGATGGACAAAATTCGATAGACAGTCTCACGAATTAGTTTCAACTTCTAAGAATTTCAGTAGCAAGTTTGTCTCACAGAACATCACTATTGTCTATAAAATGATTACAAATTATAATACAAATGTGAAAAGGAGTTTTTTCCACGATGCAATATGCATCTTTTTATATGAAATTAATTTTTAATGGATCGTGCAAAATAGAAAACTTTTGCATCTAACTCTCTTTGAGCTGACTAGTTTTATATTAATATATGTTTATATGAAACAAGGAAGGAAGAAATTCCTGGAAGCAGGTATGCATATCGTACGATACAGTGCTACCTCCCTGAGGGGAGATTTAATTAAAGCAGAAAAACTGGCACACGTCACGTATCACGTAAAGCGCAGGTTAGGGGC
>NW_013532721.1:5017926-5054891 GCF_000836235.2 Papilio xuthus
GGGGGGGGGGGGGGGGGGGCAGGCAGTTTATGAGTGTCAGCCAGTGCGTGTGCTGATTGAATAATGCATGCCGTGACGTTACCACTATCATTGCTTGATCTCAATTCCCATATATTCTCCAATCCATCTTACTAATGATATAAATGTGAAAATAAATATTTAATAATGAAAGTTGAGATGGATAGATGGAAGTTTGTTAAAATTTATGTGCAAAACAGCTTCATAGATCTCGCTGAAATTCTACATAGATGTACAACATAACCTATAAGAACAAATAGACTACTAATTATGTCTTATTTAATTAGTCGCGGGAGATAGCTAGTAAGAAATAGCACACCCAACACGTGCAGTGTACATATTTGAGTTGAACAGATATTAAATTAGTTTTTAATTCATTGTGAAACTCATCCATGTAAAGAAACATATTTCTTTAAAAGATGTTTATTAAGAAAATAATGTTGGTACATCATGCGGAGGTATATATTTACATAACAAATAATTAACAATATTATACATACACAACTAACTTGTCGTGCTCGCTTCAATGTATCACGTGTCACCTTTAGTTTAAGTCAATAAAGTGTCCTATTAAATACGCACGTAATGTTAAAAGCTACACTTTTCTGTCATAAAATATACTTTTTACGATATACCACTAAAAGGGGATCACTGGTGACCTTCTTGGAACACTTTGCCACTATCAGTGGTATCATTTTGACATGCGGAGTGTCACACTGGCCTACTTACTGAAAGAAGGCACGAGTACAGATAACTGAACTGACTGAACAGAAAAATGTTTAAATTATATTTAAACATTTTTCATACAAATATTTTACTTTTTAAATATAACCCTTAATTCTATAAAGTGTGATGTTTTACTACGATCTATGTTTATTAATTTATTTTTAAATAATCATTTTGAAAGTAATGTTTTTAAAATATTTATTCCTAAACATAAATCGGTCGAATATATTTTCCTCAGAGCGGCCTTTGGGACGCAATAAAATTTACTGTCCACTACGACAAATAAGTTAGTCGCACGGCCGTATACATTATGTTATGTATAATAAATCAGAAAGGAGGCCGGACTCTGTGACTTCCACAAGTTACAGTAGACCGGCGATACAAAGCATTTATCATTTACGAGGCGTACAAATGAACTCGCCGGCGTAAGGCTGGCGACGCACCGCGGAAAAATCTAATCCGACATCTGTTCTCTGCTAAACTTCCTAACTTTACATCAAATACAAGTTACGGTTCACGTTGTTTATTTTGACTGTGAACATAACAACTAAAGGATTTGCGGGATACTAAAATGATTACGAAGATTTTCAACTTACATTGATCTACTCGCATGACTATAAATTGCATACTATAATTACAACTCTAAAATTAATATTATGTCTATTGTTTGACTATACAGCATCAGGGAATATGGATACAATAAAAATAGAGCTAAAGTTCTCTATCGCAAGTCACGCGCGGCCATGGTAATGGATTACGTGATCTCCAGACTCCATGGTGGGGTGTCGAGACCTTGCTCAGGATAATGAGCTATTTCCTTCTGTTACTTTTTACTATTCCGTAGCGGAAATGGCAAAGGAAGCGCGTGGGATTGTAAAAACTCCGCCGAAGCGATCGCCAGCTCCTTTATAATGTCGCCTTTCACTGTTATTTCCTTAATTTTATCATCGAAATATAAAACAATTATTTTACAAATATAGAAGAAGCGCGAGATGTGTGTTAGGAACGTGCCAAATTGAGGTCCGTGATCTCTGCCTACCCATCTGTGTTACGGGCGTGTTGTACAAACGTAATGTAAAATACAGATTGTTATGTAGTTCCAACTTGTGCAAATCAAGAAACTAATCCTTGCACATTTCTAAACTTAGTCACAAACATCGCAAACACTCCTCGCAAACGACAGAAAGCATTTCGAAGTGATTCTATAGAAGCTAATTGGCAGCTAAATATAAAACGTATACTAATAAAATGTTGGTTTCTCTGAAAGCGAGCGAATTTCGTCGCGAATCGCGTTTATACTTTCAAGACGCTGAAGGGTGCCACATTTGTTTTCTTTTTAACGCATTATTGCTTTGTGCGGCCCGAGTTACAGCGGTTTAACATATATTATAAATAAAGATTCTGCATTTTGTGAGTCATCTTCTAAGAAATATAAATAGCAATAAGATGAATGAACGTTAATTTCTTGTGTAAATAAAAACAATGAAGAAGTCTTAAATGTACAGAAATGTGAATAATGTTATAAAAATGTAATAAAATATGGATGTATTTTAAAAGACTAAAATTAACGTAGTTATAATAAAATCACTTTACTTAATTATATCCACCTCTATGCAGCTAATCGTCGAGTTAATAATAAATATGTACTGACGCAAATAATGTTCCACGCAGTCACGTAGCAGTACAAATCGCTAACACTGCGACCAACATTCTTCAGTATTAACGACATATCGTAATTCACTCAAGCTGACTTCTTGTACTGCGCACTTGATTGATCGGTGATACAAATTTGGGTTACCTATATTTTCTTAATAAAGGAGGGGGAAATAAAATGTAGTATGTTAATGTGACAGATCAATCTTTTTTTTAAAACCTATAAGATCACGATAAGGAGAAAGCTATATAAATAAACCACACAGAAGGCAGGCGTCAAGTGGAAGCAATTTCGCGTTTCGTCTGATGAGTGTGCGTCCCGGAGGCCTAATTTAGTCCTCTTTCCCTTCCCACCCTTTTTCTTATAAGAAAAGGATGGGAAGTGGAAGCGGATGTTCCGGATGTGAGGATGCATGGAAAGGGAATATATTTTCTTTCTGTGCATACTCTCCTCCGTCGATTAAAGGTAGGCAACGCATATGCAATTGCGTATGTCTATGGACAACGGTCACTTCGCTATTTCAGCGATTTTAGGTGGCCGCTCGCTCGTTTGCCACCATATGATATATTAAAAAAAAATTATTGCTATTATATATATAATACTTCTGTGAAATAGCAGAATTAGCTTTTAGTAGTTTCTAGAAATTCAAAAATATTTCTGTTGAAATGATGAATATTAATAAATTCATTCAATTGATAACAATTTCTCTATTATTAAAAGCGAAAGCGTAACTTTAAAACAATAACAAAAGTCAGTTTGTTATAACTTTTATAATTAAGAATTGAGAATCTGGAATATAATTGGATCATTCACCGCATCTAAAAAAATAACTCGCAGAATCGAATTCAGCATGTGTATACAAAGACATTTTTTATTTCGAATCTCGTGTTTTAACTTAAAAATAACAAAAGAATATTAATAAAAGCTTATTGACTAAACTTCACAACATCCTTAACTCGATTTTTATGTCATTCTCTCTGTATTACAAACTAAGATGTAAGATCGATGTCTGTACGTGAAAAAAAAAGACATGAAAAACTATTTAACTTTTGTATCTTTATCAACGCTATTAAAGTTAATACTTTTTGTGCGCCTTTATCTAATCGTTAGAATTGAGTCGACTCGAGGTAAGAGTATTTTTCCCAGGGCGCTTGTTTTCTCTAGTCTTTAAAATGTTTTCAGCGCCACGGCAGCCGCGGCGAAGTATTCCTCACGTAAGCCTCTCAGAAGTGCGAGCTTAGCGATGCTCTGCGCCCGCTTAATCTATGACCTCACTTAACAACTGATTTTATCGAATAACAAATACTCCTAGCTCGAGTTTCTTTAAACTTTGTTCAAATAAAATTTATCAACGACATTTTCTTATTTATGAAACTGAATTACTAGCCTATGAGTTCTTTCATACATGTTCTATATCTATGCCTTTCAGCGAGTTCCATGCAATCGTTCTGGAGATGCTTTCTTTCAAACATCCATCCATCCAAACATTAGCATTTATAATATTAGTAAGAAACTTTGTTTTGCCTCATGTGATAAAATTATAGACCGAGATGGAAAAAGTTGCTGGACCAAGCCAAGTCCCAGAAAGGGCTGTAGAGCTAGAAGAAGAAGATAAAATTCATCTATATTAGATTTGGTCTTACAAATATGCTGCAAGGGACGTAAACTTGTAACTGCATATTATTCAGATTTTTTTTGACTGGGATTGTCTTGGAAACAACTATGTAGATACATAATATAGATAGAATAATAAAGTGTAATTTTTGCCTACATTCATAATGTAAATATGAATACGAGTAGAACGCTTGAGTTGATGGAGCTAACCTCAACGTGTTTCGCAACACGTAAACACAACGCTTCTAATGAAATTCATTTCCTTTACATAACTTTATATTTTCTTTTGAACAAGTTATATTTTAGTTTACATCTGGAGAGAATTACCAAGAATATTCTAGTTTCCAGTCCCGTACACTCGGTTACCTTCAGCGCAAATTTTAAGTTGCCACGTCTTATTCGGAGCCACTTTTTGCTTTGAAAGCAGTCGTCTGCAGAAATGTAACCGCGCTGTGTATACAATTTTTTCCAGACAAAAGTTTATAAAGATATTCTTTTTCATCTAAATTTTAATGGAAATGTTTTTGTGATAATTTCTGTTTTAATTAAAGTAGAATTATTAGGATAAAATAAATAGGAAAATATGTACCTATGTCTATGTACAGCGTGTCTTAAATTGAAAAAAAAAATAATATCTTCCTTTATCTATATCTGAACATTATTCTAGGACACATGTTAACATATATTATGGCATCAAAGTATTTGAGAAAATACATATCTACTCTCTGGCAGAAAATCAGTAATTAATATACCATTAACTAGCTTTTTCCCACGACTTTGTTCTCGCCAAATAAAACACAAATCTAGTTACAAATATATTTTATGTTACTCAGTGATAAAGTAGCTTCCTAATGACAAAAGAATACATGTAAATTTTTGTATAAATACTAGCGAACTCGACAGACGTCCTGTCTACACGTCTATAATTCGAATATTATTTAAAATTTGACACTGCGATGGTAGCGCCGTCTGTCGGATCCAATGTAAAACATTCCAAATCAACAACTACTAATAAATTAAAAATTAATTAAAAAAACATTGTCCAGCGGATAAAATTGTGAATCTAAACCATTCCCAGATCCCCTTGAACACACACAAAACATTTCATCAAAATCGGTCCAGTCGTTTGAGAGAAGTTCAGTGACATACACACTCACAGAAGAATTATATATATAAAGATATGATTTAGGATATGAACTTTCTTCAAGTATTAAGTTTTCTTGAGACAAATCATTGTAATGCATATTGTAGTTAACATATCTTGTATGTTGTGGCCTGTGAGATATGGTATGTGTTATATATATCATTCCGCAGACAGCCGCGCGCCTGTAACTGGTCACACCGGATGCCGCGGTCACGTGGCCGGATGTGTGGTGTGCTACGTCACCTAAACACGAGACACAACTGTCTACCTGTCTCTTTCTAATACTACGTCACTAAATTTGCTGCTCTCTATTCTCAAACGTCTACAAAACACAAAACAACAATTGCAAACACATAATCATTTCAGTGAAAAGCAAATCTTACTTATTCTTTCTGCGAACAGATAAAAATAAATTATTTTTTTAATGAAACGCCATGTTTTGACAACGACCGTCAGACCTGTAGAGAAACATTTCAATTAGGATAAATCATTGTTAAAACTTCAGCTTTATTGATAACTAGCGGTCGCCCGCAACTTTCCCCAGCGCATAATTAAAAAGTAGCCTTAAATATGACCCCGTTAATCAGCTACTTTAGAGTCAAAAAATGATTTTTTCACATTGATTATATTGTATTGATTTAAATTTTTAAGATAATTGATAAGATGAAAGAAAGGGGGTAAATTTAGATACGGCGGCTTTATTTACTTAGTAATTTCAAGACTATGTCGTAGTAATTTTGTAGAATTATAAAAATTATAAAATGAAATGGTAATTAAAGATAATGAGTGTTTGTAAATGTTCGTTTGCGGTCCTGAGCCGGGCGGCGGTCGACGGGCGGGGGGCGGCGGTCAACGGGCGGGGGGCGGCGGTCAACGGACGGGGGGCGGTTAATGTCCGTCACAACAATATTGTTGCTAAATTTCATCTCTACTTTGAAAAAAAAATTCGAAGCCGTGTCGCACTTTCTGGAGAGCATAGTGATGGGCTATGGTGATTGTGATATCGACGTGAATTAGCATTTAAACTGAAACTGTTTTTGTCCAAAATACTGAAATCCTTTTTGTTCACGCATGGTAGTAAGTCAGCTAACGGTTGTTTGTAGTAGAACTAGAAAAGACTATTTTAGAGTTTATTATCAAGTTTGTACAATATATTTTTACTTTTTCCGCCTTGTCATGGTACTCTGGATTTTGGAGCTTCAAAAAGATTTCTAGCTTTTAAAAGAGATTAAGGGTTCAGTTCTTAGAGTTTTTCACCACTCTGAGTATTACGTCGGTAATCAATTAGTGCGTCGGCTAAGCTATCGACATAGCGATCGCGCACATCCCTAGCCGCGGTGTTATTTCAGTTGGCAACTGCAGTTTGAGCAAAAGTCGGCGCTAACGAGCGGCCGCGGGAGATTTGTAAGCTCGCCTGTTGTTGTTTGTCCAAATTGCCGCCATATTTCAATTGCGAATAATTTAATTTCGCGTTGAAAATATAAATTACATTATACGATATCGCTCGCTACAATTGATGCTATTATATATTATACAATTAATATATATGTTTGCTTCATATAATATTATAAAGAAATGTTGAAGGTAGAGTTAATACATTTCAAATTCAATTTATATAATAATATTCGTACTAAATAATCTTTGCATTTAATAGACCACATTCAGTTGTAGCAACTGATTGAATGGCAGAGGTCTCGACGTTATGCGCTTTTTCCTAGCGTTAGTCTGCACAATTCATTTTACATTTTTCACCTTTCGTAACGCTCCACATTTTGACAGCGTTTTGTGACTTTTATCATTGAATAATTCGAAGCGAAGGTTGACTTTATGAAGGTTGAACTTATTCGTTACTTTTCTGTAAATTATCAAAAGAATCCAACTAATTAGCGTTAACTACTAAATATGTAAAGTTGTGTTTCTTTCATTTAGGAAAATGTTTAAGGGTTTCATACTTCTTTAATCATTACTTACATTTTTAATAAACATGAATATTATCACACAACTTACTATTATTCTACGAGACTGTTACTCTGCATTCTGTTGTTTGTCATTGATATGTTTGTCTTCTATTCTTTAAGACTTCAAAGGGAAATGACTGTTGTCTGATTGCTAGTATAGTTGTCGTTGTTGTGTTGCAGTGTTCAAGTCGCAGACGTCGTTGTCTACGGACTCGGGGCTGTGCACGGAGCGCGGGCTGCGGCGCACGCACATCGAGCTGCTGAAGCCGCCCGGCAAAAGGATCGGACTTAAACTGGCAGGTAACAGCTTTATTTTATGTGTTTAATAATAATGAAATTATTGACAATCAACTCTTAGTACTATAAAGTAGTTAATTGGTCACTAAGACCTTTAGGCTGTAATCTAACAACTTAACAATTTCAAGTACTTTCGGACCGGTTTCTTAACGTTTCGTAATTGTAATGATACTTTACTTATGTTGTCTTCATCTTCATTTAGAACAGAAGATTATTTTGTAATTGAGTTCTCAAGTTAAGTTTTTAAAGCGAAAAGTAATAAGACATATGTTTAGTAATCTTGACGCGATATATATATCTAAATGAACTGGTACAGGCGTGATAAAAAGTGAAATGACACAGTGTACCATTACACGGCTTACCACGGTATTATATTTAATTGAATCAAATCAAATGTTGAATACACAATTGTATTATACCATTTTTAATTGTTATTCATTTTCGTTTGGAGGCAAAAGTAATGCTTATCATCTTGTAACCTTGATTTATTTATAAATCTTATAATATCAATTGCGACCTTTCTAAATGTAAATCCATGATGTTATTACACCTTAAATACTTATTACAGTTGTTGTAACACTAGAAGATATTGTTAACTTTATCTAAAGTGTTTATTCTGTCCCGTGTATACTCTGTGGCTGAGAGTTGTACTGCGCTGCACATAAATCGCTGTGAGACCATAAGGCTGCCAGTCCACCAGAGCGGAGCGAGGCAGCGGAGCCGAGAAACGGAGAAATATTAACCAATAGGATTGCACAAAATCTCCGCTCCTCTTAAGTGGACAGGGACTTGCGAGCTAGTTTAAAATTTCATATAAAACCGGTAAGCGGAGCGGGGAAACGGAGCGGGGAAACGTGCGGGGATGCGGAGCGGGGAAGCGAGTGCGGGCGCGGGCGCATAATAATGTATCAACTTTTTCGATGGCATGTCTGCTATCACTGACATTTCGCGTAGAACTAAACCAATCGCCCCACGCCGGGAGCTCGAAATCACTCGTCGCGTACTTACTGCCTAGCTCCGCATATTGAAAAACACAGCAACTCCGCTCCGCATTACTTCCTCACTCCGCTCCGCAGCCTCGCTCCGCTCCGGTGGACAGTCACAGTACGCAACTCCACTCCGCATTAGTCCGTTTCTCGGCTCCGCTGCCTCGCTCCGCTCTGGTGGACTGGCAGCCTAAATCCGGCAGCCGCGGAATTCTTTCAGCGCTATTTTGAAATTACACAACAATTTCCGTCGCAAAACTCATGCCTCTGAAGGTAGTACATTAAATAATTTTATATATATATAATATTATATATTTTCTCAAAATATATTAATATATATTTTGCGAATATACTATTTCTGAAACAATATTTTGTATAGTTACCTTATACTTTAATTGATTCCTCTTTTAATATTATATTATTCAAAGTTTAAATGTTCCAAAGAGGTCAAAACAAATAGTTTGCTAATTTAATTACGTCATTGTTGAAGTAAGATGCAAGTACAAATGTAGATAAGATTTGATTAATAGATCTCTCATAAATCTCCAGTAATAAGATTTTAAAAACCTGTTTCTTGCCTCATATTCTGGTGCTCATTTTTCAGATAGAGCGACGTAATAAGTAATTTTCGGAGTCCGACGGCGCGACTCAGCGCTGGGCGCGAATTTCTTTCCCATCCGAGTTAATCTCACCCCAATTTACATATTTATTGAACTTTTCCACTACAGACGCGGTCATTAATCGATACAAGGCGAAGCGAATGCTAGAGGAGTTTAAAAAAGATTTAACTAAACAAAACAAAATCTATCTAAACATGATGCCACATGACTGCAGCTTATCGCTCAGTAATTTTTTTAATAACAAATACATTGACTCTCATTTAACATCTTTGCGCTTCAACAATATTATAAAGTAATCAAAACACATTAGATGTTATTTTAAAAGTAACAAAAAAATAATAAAAAAACGTTTGTTCAGTGTTGGAAAACATTATCTAATGACACGCTACAACTGTTTATAAATCTCTTTTTACAACGAACTTTGAAACTATCTCGTACCACGTCGTTATATTTTCTTCCCACTTTTACTATGACGTTAAATGGAGAATCGTAAAAGCGTAGCGTTTCATGAGCGCAAACTGACGTGATTTTATTACGTGTTTTGTATAGTAAAGAACTTTAAAGTGATGGTAACAGATGTGTTTATCAAACAGCGCATCCTGACCCTGCGCCTCCAGCCCGCTCCGAGTACAGAATTAGCGTTAGTTTTCTTTGACGCGGTAATTGCACACTAAATCTTCCACAACGGTATTAACTTGCGCTCTTTCAACTCGTGTTAAGAATGAACAGATTTGAACAATGGATTGTTAGGTAGAGATAGATATTTGTACTTATATATGTACTATGTAGGTCAGTCTAAGATTGCATTCCGATATGCACCTCACACTTTCTAATCTCAATTAAAACAAACCAAATCACGATATTATTCCATTTCATTAAAAATATTTTGCCTTTTATATATACTTGATGTTATTTGGAAGTATTTTGTAACGTGTAATTAATGTTGTTATTCTCTGCTTAACCATTTTAAAAATAAACGTTTGCTAATGACAATATTAAATTAAAAAGCATTGCACACGAAGGCAAGAGCCCTCATCTCCTTTGTGAGGTTGTAATAATAGAGTTTACGAGGAACGTTTTCTCCGCACTTCACAGGGCAATTTGAATTTTACGCAGTTTGCGCAGTTGCGTACAAAAACGCCGGCAACGCAACCTCGACAATAAACACCGTCGTTGAGACTTTGCCCCTCTGCTGTCTGCCCCTCTACCCCTTTGCCCCTTTGCTCTCTTAACGACCGCACTCTTCTATGAGCCCTCCCCCTTTAGGAACACATCTCGACAGCTGTGAAGTGTAACTATGCAACGTCCGTCTAAATAAACTAGATGTGACTAACAAACAAATATTATCAAAATGCTTTATTATTTTATCGTATTTTTTTCACACAAAGGGATTTAAAAAAGTGAAAAAAAATTAAGTTAAGAGTAAGCTTAGTTAAAAAGTTATATTTTTTATCTACCTGTATCGTCTTAAATTTTATCAAGATTGAAGAAGAAGAGAAAATCGAAGATATAACGGATGTTTATATTGTACTAAAGTGAAATATTATTGTCGCATCTGGAGAATCTTAGTCTATGTAAAACTATGAAACTATTTTTACTAGTTGTAAAGTACAAATTTAGTTCTCCCGCCTCAGTCTCAGCCGCAGCCGCAGCCGCAGCCGCACTAATTGACGCTTTAAATCCATCCACGCCTTTCCGCAGCCGCTCGGCTCAGCACAGCGCGGCTCAGCGCGGCGCGGTTTAATTTTTATTTGAATGGTCTCCCCGGCAATTATATTGTTGACCTCCGCCCGTCGCCCGACGCCCTACTATGAAAAATCTTATGTTTAATTAGACCTTTTAATCAACCAAAAATGCGGAGCTATGATGAATTAACAAATTGCTTACAGATGCTTATAAATGCGATTTATTTATTTTAAAAGAAAAATTTTAATGTTAATAAGTACAGAAATTAATGAGTTTGTTTAATCTGGTTTTAAATATAATTTAAAATTTGTTATTTTACAAAATCCTTACCTTAGCAGAAAATATTAAAAAGGGCAAAAACGAACTCGAAACGAAATAATGATCTCAAAATGAAACAAAATTTAATGTCGACCTCAAAGTAAGCAACAAGGACGAGGGAGTCACAAATTATACAGTATTAAGAGATTGTTAATCCCAAAACTTGAATTAGAAGTTGTTAGGAACTTTGTCGAGATCCGCTTTGCCCTAAAAAGCTCCACGAAACAGGTTGCGACAACTCTTTCTAATTTCCATTACAAATGCCAAATAATTGTTCAAAGAACAAGGATAAAAACATACGGTTCCAAGAACGTTTTTTTTTATTCTTGTCTTATGCATAAAAACCAATAATAATATTTGTAAATATATCAAAATAACAGTTGGAACATTTGTAATAAATTTCTCATACGACCTTAATTTGTTCGCAGTAATTAAAATAATTCGGGCAAGATATTGGCAAAGTTGATCCAGTTATCGTAAAGACAAATGCCCCCGACGGACGGACGGATAGGACTTACACGAGATTATTATAACGGTCTGTGGAATGGCTAGTTGGTTATAATCGATGCGACCCTCAAGAACCTCCGGCCCGGGTGTTGTATAACTAACCCTTACGACCTCATGAACGCCGATATATGACTATGTCTAATTTATTCTATATCGCATAAAGACGATACTCAAGCCTTACTATATTTGTATGTACAAAAGTTTATTGCTAAAACGTTTTGGCTATCTAGATATTTATAGGTATACTATTTATAAAAATTGGTATGTAATATCGAAAAAAATATCTCATTATAACGGAAATCTAATCTCCAAAAGGGCTGAGCCGATTTTGTCAGAACTTTGACGAAAAGTTAGATGTGTACGGGAATATTATAGGCTTTTTTGCGCTGACGAAGTCGCAGGCTACAGCTAGTTTATATTATAAAGTAATAACTCTTATCATTTCTTTTTCTGTATAAAGTTAACTGAAAAAAATGTGCTTAAACCACTTAAATTTAAAGAAATGCGTGTAATAGGGTTACTGTTGGACTTCCTAGTTTATTAAACTAATTGCATTACTTCTTGAAAAATATATAGAATTTAATGAAAAATGCTAAGATTATCTTTTCCAGTTACAATATGGAGAGGTTTAGTTAACAAGTCGGCGTATATCAATATCAAGTGAACTCACGCCACTTGCTTTAATTACGAGCCGCATTTAATTTGTTCGGTTTTATTTGTCGGAACAATTAAGAGCGGTTACAAATTCGGGGCTCACTCGTCAAACGGAACAAACTACTTCGGCAAGCGTTCGTTTAATTAGTAAATTACGGCTTCCCAATTCTCCGGCGCGGCGGCCATTACACTCGATATATGTTTACGATTGTCCTCTCTCTCATAATATAAATATTGATTACATTTTTACAACGATAACTTTGATACCAGTGTATCGATTACATACATAAAATTACCTATTTATTTTACATGCAATCCACCAAATAATTGGCAGAGACGATAACTTAAATTTGACTAAACTTCTTTCTATAACATAGTCCTTTCCTCTAATCGTGGGTTTTTGAAACCAAAATCTTCTTTTAAACGTACCGTTAGCTCTGTTTTGTCAAAGATAATACGGATTAGAATATATCTTATACAGAATATTTGGTCTCAAAAACCAACAGAACGGAACATTCTCAGCTCGTACATTTTTTTAATTAAACACTCAAAAACTTCAACATTTGTAGTCAACAGGAAATCTCTGAAGATTCTCAAGGATAATTGGGCAGCACTCTACTTAATTATAAAGTTCCGGTGGCGCGGGGCTTCGCAAATACTGTGTTCAAGTGTTTGTCACCACTGAAAGTGTGTGCCTGTTGCTACATCCTAGGAATTACTTCCCACCTCATTCCGAAAATGCTTTAAGTCAAGTTTTAAATAAACCTTTGAAGGAAATATTCCAAATTAATCAAATATATAGGATTCGTCACCAAGAATACCTAAAATAGAAACGAAGTTGTTTTCATCTCGTCGAATTATTATTAATTTATTTTACTTCTGAGAGATGTATTAAGACTTATTGATATTTACATCTATTCTTTGCAAATGCCAAGCTTCGTCATATCTGTTATTTAAAATAATAATATGTAATTGCAGTTAAAAACATTTTAAACACTAAAGAGTACTTTTCGGTTTTAAAGTAGAAATAAAACTTACAATTGCTAACAGCAATTTATTTTCAAAGTGCATTTAGCTCATTGAGAGTTTCTTCGTCTGTTGCGAGCCAAAAGAGAAACAAAATACTACGTTTTAAATTGCATTAGGTTTTGCTATTTCTAGTCTTCAACGAATTTAAGAACAAGAAACCAACACCCTTTGTATCTAAAAAAAACCTAAGCTCGCAAAATTCAGTGGAACTTGAGTATGTTATAAATAAGTTCACACTAGAAAATTCGCGTATTAAAAACTCCTCTCGTCGAAATATTGTTAATTTCACGACATTGTCTAGGGATAACATTTCTCAACAAATTCAAGTCTCGACTTGTAAGTTATAAATAACGCATGAAAAGGTCAAATAATTGCGTCCGAGTACTGTATAGTGAGAAACAATAAGTACCGTACCATTTGTCGATATGTTCCCAGAGTAGTGAGCAGTGAGCAGTGCATGTATACGCGGAAAATTAATCGTTTGTGCGGAAAATGAACGCCGTTACCTTGACAACGTGTCGTCATTTATTATGAGAACGTTTCTTTATTATAACGTTACACACGGCTCCAGCGGACGGACAGCGAGCCTAAAACTCTTGTATAAATATTTGATAACCTTAAATACTTTGAATTCCATTTATTGTAAATACTAATCTTAATGTTTGCTTCTTTTTCAACTGTTAAACATTCATATTCTTAAAAATACAATAATTTTTTTTCTCCCGTAGAGCACGATTTGAATAGAATATTTTATTAAAACGAAATGTCCTTAAATACACGGTCAAAAAGTAGGTACTGTTTTTACAATATTAAGTATTCTGTATGAACACGAACGAACAATCTAATTACGATTCTTTAAACAGTGGAACATTTTATCTTATCTTGCGTCTTAAATAATTTACAAGGTCGTCGGCTTTGTTTCATTTGGAAGCTTTGCTTTCTCACAATTTAAAAAAAAAAAATCTTAATTATTATACTTTAATAGAGAAATATAAAGTTTTAAAATATGCAAAATTGTAATGATATTCGACTCAACAATAAACTGAATCTGCAGGCATGTCCTCAATTGTCTCCAGTAAGATTATAAAATGACGTTAGTCCACATTGATTAATATCATGAGCTCGTCATTCGATGTGCCCGTATTGTTCACATGCGGGATTCCTCACAGTTCCGTACTCCACATAACAAAGGTAGATATAAATTCTCACAAATATTCCCCACCTCTATCTCTATCATTTTTTTCACTATCTACCTGTTGTCTTGTCCCGTTACCAACACGAACCTAACGACTATAGAATACAATTATGTAAGTTTTTCCTTGAAAACGATGTAAAAATTTTTATTTCTTATTGGTTCATTTATTACTGTATGTTGTTGCTCATATGAAACAAAGGTAACAGAAAATCATATGAAATAAATAATGGAAAGTAAAATGTTAGTATTGTCAAAATTTTAGAAAAAAATTCAACACGACTTTATTATAACAAAAACTAATACAAATTCACTTCATAATAAGTAGTCGTGATTCAGTCCTATGCCAGAATCCTGGTTGGCAAATGTTACAAAAGCCAGTAATATAAGCTACATTTTAAATGTGTATTTACACTTTTTCCACTGAGAAATATGTTACCATTGGAAAAGAAAGTCTGCGAAAATAATAGCTAAATTCTGAATTCTTTTCCAAATCCTCGATCGCAATAGGTGTCTTTTATCGCTTCGGCAAAAAGAAAAATGCTTTAAGGAAAAAGCAAAGAATTAAGTCACGTGGAAGAATGTATAATAGAATCGGCATTCGTGCGCAAATATTGTAGTCTTATCCATTTTATTGCCAAATGAAATATTTGAATATGTGCGTGGAAAGCCGAGAGGTGCTTTGCCAACGCCATCTAGCGACATATTTATGTCTTACCTTCATACTAAAGACTCTGCGACTAAAACTTAATGTTTTTAAAACTATTCGCATTAAAACGATTGTCGTTAGGTATTATATTTATTTTAAAAGTACAAAAGAATTATTTCCACCATTTTCACATTTACAAAATAATGTTAAAGTGAAATTCCTAATTCCTTTTCTCGCCGTAAAAAACTGAACAAAACAGTATGTACGGTATAGACCCAGTTTGAATTTCTCGCCTTAATAAATTACGTTTTCTTGACACTTGGGAAAAGTAAGGATTTCAATTTACTACAGTCTAGTGTAATACATACACACGAACCAGACGATATATTAAATTCTTGTGAAACATTGCGTAGCAACAACATTGTACTCTAAAACGTTATAAAATTAACTTTTTTAATATATTATTTTATATTTATTAACATTAATGAAACGTTACAGGACAAAAGGTAAAACAATTCCTGAATCCTCACGTGTATAACCATATCTCCATCTGTAAAGATTCATCCTATTTTAAAGATATACTCGTACCTACCGTAATCATGACGTGGTTCGTGAATGGTCAATTCATCAATGCAGGCTGGAATAAATATTAATTTCAATGAAATAGTCATAAAGACAAAGTAAAATGACCCTTAAGAATCGAACTTATCCGTCAAAACATATTTACATTTTAATATTAAAGAAAATATGTTTATTGTTGACACATAGATGGGTTCTCACTTCGCAGGCTG
The DNA here is from genome assembly GCF_000836235.2 of Papilio xuthus. Classification (NCBI taxonomy): domain Eukaryota; kingdom Metazoa; phylum Arthropoda; class Insecta; order Lepidoptera; family Papilionidae; genus Papilio; species Papilio xuthus. The sequence goes on from NW_013532721.1 coordinate 5,033,770, forward strand.
TGGTACAAAGGCCGCAGTCGGACCGCGAGGTGATTTATCTCTCCAAGAAAATGGGATTCCGACAGGTCCTTTATAGAGTATACAAATAGCATCCCCGCCATGTTCCAATCAGCCCCCGCCCACGCCCCCATCCCTCATGTCCTGCCGGCAAACGTTACAAATTTCTTGCGGCACATTGGAGACTATTAATCTTGAAATGTCCATGCTCGAGGATCGCACTTTGTTTTGTCAATATGCTAGGTACGTAGGAAAGTCTTTCCAAAAACATCAATTTTGGCTTTAACCTCCTCGAAAAATGTTTGTAAATTCGTTGCGTGGTTTAAAACTTAGCTGTTAATCAGAGATAAGCAACTACGCTTTGTACTTTTTAGATGTACATAAATAAATAACTGTTTGCAATCGTTAACAACTTACAGCTACAATACTTGTGCAAATATTTTTACTAATACAAGCTCGGAAATGTTTCTTACTTATTTCATTGATTTTTCTTGTCAAAATACACAAATTGTTAAACAAAAGTTAAAATATTTCAAGTCACGGGTGACAATACAATAAAGTGACCAGTCACGTCCGGGACCCGTCCGGCCGCCGCCCGCCGCCCGCCGCTCGCACCGCTCTCGTCTTGACGTCGCAACGCCACGATTTTTGTCACGTATCACATAGATATTGCTTCAAATTTATGTATATCATAACATAACTAATACGAAAGTTATCGATATCTCAAGTTACTAATAAAATTTCTACACTTTTATTATTTTCGAGTATAAATCTGTTGTTAATTTGCTCATCTCTTTAATCTGCGGGTAAGGCCGCTTTGTTCGCGTCGTTTAAGTGGTATGAAGATCCAATGTTGGCGAGACAGCCGGCTGAATGTCGAGAGCCGCTCGAGCAGCCTCAAGCCGCCGACAAGAGTTCGCTGTGAAAGTGATCGCGTCAGCGCTACACAGCCAGTGGCGGCCCACTCGCCACCTCGTTTCGCCTCGCCTCGCCTCGCATACGTGTCAACTGCCCCCTTACCGCAAATTATTTAACACTTATTTTACGAACAATAATAATGGACTTGTAATAAGATTTTTAATTTTTAAGAAGGAAAACAAGCTGAACGTCCAAATGAAATGCGAAGGTTTGTGCCAGTGTTGTTTAAAACACCTTATTCGTTTTTAGAATAAAAGCTAAAAATATCCCATTTATAAATATCTTGAAAATATTGGGTCATCTGTTCTTGACATAATTTTTTCTACTTCATTAAAATCTCTCAGTGTGACTTATTCAACTAGAAAATTTAAAAGTTTGACAGAGTTTTTTTAATGAAATAAGGTTTAGCTTTAAATTAATAGAAGAATAACTCATTCGAGCATTGAAATGTATTTTAATTTTAATTAAAATAATTTGCAACATAACATTATAATATAGGTGGAACTAGTCGTCCGCGATTAATTTATTCATGCCCATTTCAATGAGAGCACTAAAAATGTTGATTCAATGCAAACAGTACGTACTACATAACTACAGCGACCTCATTAAACTAAATGTTTCATGAAAACACGTACTAATTTAAATTCTTCACTCGTTTCGTTTTACTGTATAGACGTTCAAAACAAAATGGCGTCTCGTAAAATTTTAAAACACATATAAACAGAGAGTCTGTACAAGAATGTAGATAGATTTTACATATAAAAATCCCAATCTTTGTTTCGATGTAAAAATCTAAGCTCGTACCAAATCTAAAAAGAGATAAAATGTATGGTCGTATATTTTGGATGTTTTTCAACAATATTTTTATAGAGAAACTTAAAATCTAGTTTTTATCCCACCGCGGGAGTATTTTATAACCAAAAACTTTATAACAATACCGGTTTCAGACATTATTAGTTTTTACATGTGCCTTCAAATTAAATTGCATTTTATTTGTACAAAAGTAATTAAAATCATAGTATACCAGTGTGTGTGTGTGTGTGAGTGTGTGTGAGTGTGTGTTTTAAAATGAAAAACCTTTGTTATACACTCGTTAAAATTTTATGATTGTACCTTTAATATAAACTATGAACTAATCCTAGCTTTTATTCATCAGCTCCAATACGATGATATATCAAGTAACACAATTTGAAAATTTTGAGATTTTCAGTTGTAACAAGAGAAATATTTTTACAGCTGAAATTATGTATACTTTGTACTCTGTGAATTAATAAAAATTAATATATACAAAATATATACCGGCACCGTTTTAATAAAAGTAAGAATAAAATGAACTATACCCGCTTAAAAATATATACATACTTGATTCTTTTAGTCTGACGTCATTGTCTCGCTGTAATTTTCTGGCGCAGTTTCTACAAAAAGCTGTAGACGGTTAAAATGAACTCCATTATTGGAGTGCAGTTTACTATCTCAAGAAGATTTGTTCTTGCGGAAAAAAGTGCGATTTAAAGCTCCTCTGATTTCCTAAAGCTGCGACACACAAATATTAATACAGCACTTATTATTTGGATAACAAAGCGTACCAACTTTAGCTATTTTTAGAAGAGAGCGCACTTCATCTTCAATGACTCTTATACTACAGTAGAATTGTCAATTTTTACAATCCCGTTAAAATAAACCCTCTTTGGTCACCGAAGGATAAGTGGGTGGAAAAAGAAAACTTGATGGGTGTTACCGGGACGCGTGGTCGCGGGGTGGCGGGGATGCTGGGGCGCCGGAACGCCAAGAGTGCTCGAGGCGCGCCATCAAACGTTCGTCAGTAAGAGTTCATCTCGAAGTCGCTGCGCCAGCGTTTCCCTAATTCAATGAGCTATATTTGTGTCAAGTATTGTTCAACACAAATAAAGTATAAAGAAAAAAATTATACGAATAACATTTAATGATTTAAATAATACATTTAAAAATGTAAATTCAAAAAATACTTATCTGATTTTTTGAGCCAACATTTTTTTATTTCAAGTAAAATTAATTTAATATTATAGCAGTAATTTCGTTTTACTAATATAATTTCGCGAAAATCCTATTTTAATTATTAACCTTTTTCATTTAAAATAAAAACGTGAGCACGTTACACAAACAAAAAAATTGTTATTTCGTGGATTTTAGCCTCGTAAAAATATTTACACAAAAGAAATCCGTTGCAAATATTTTTTAGCGTCGCCGTTCACGAGCGGTTTTTTAATATTGCCGTTTGGTTGTTTGTAAAATGGCTGTGAAGAGAATCAAAGCGGTGTTATTACTACCAAAAGATTGCTAAGCAGTTTTTAGGTAGTTATGTTAAACATTTTTTTTAATATTTTGTTTTTATTCTTAAATTTCGATATGTTGCGTTGCGTCTTGCTCACTGCCGCTCTCGCTTATTGTGCATTATTTAAATCATCCATTTTATTATTTTAATAGAGTAAGTGTTTTTAAAAAATTCTTTAATATTTTGAAGTCTTGTACCAAAATTGTTCGTTATAAAATGATATATTCAAAGTTTATATTAATAATTTCAGATATAAGAGGAATTTATATTTTTGTCTGTAAAATATTTATGACTATGCGACGTTGTTGTACACTAGAGGTCTGAGTTTTGTTCTAACGAACTTACTTAAATATGAGTGTATGATTAACTGCAAAAAGTTTAGATATCACTTTAAAATTGAACTTTGTTATTAATTGACAAAGAATACTTAAAAACTTACGTTAAATATTACTAGATTTTCAAAATAGTTTGCACATAAGAAAATTCTAAAGCTTATAATATACCCGGTTCCTCAAGCTAAATTATTTTCTTACTAGCTGTCGCCTGCAACTCCGTCTGCGCAATATTAAAAAAACTTAACATTAGTTAAGTTTTTTTAATACTAGTAGTAGCCCATGTGTTCTTCCAGACCATGTTCTACATTTGTGCTAAATTACAGCAAGATCCATGCAGCTGTTCTGGAAATACCTTCAAACAAACATCCATCCATCCATCCAAACTTTCCAATTTATTATGAATATGAATAGTATGTTTAGTATTGTAATATTCAAGTGGTATTTTTGTTTCAGGTAAATATATTCTGAAAATATTGTTTGGTACGTGTGATCATATTCGATGTGGCAATAAAATCTCTCTTATTACTGGAATTTTTGGAATTATAATTTATGATAGAAAACGTGATGTTACTGAACTTTTTCTCTTTTAAGCGAATTTGTTTTTACTGCAATTTTATCCAATCAATTTTAATTGATATAAATACATATTGCAAGTTACATTTTAACTATCTTACGTTTTTGGATGGATAAATTAATTAAATTACAGAAATGATTGGACGACTTTAATATTTAACAAAATTTATTGAAAAAAAAAACATAAAATAAATATTGTGTTTATGTATACTATATCTGTAATAATTTAATAGCGTTAAATTTCACAATAAAATATTTTCCCTAATCATCGTTACAAAAATCCTCGAGCTCGCAAAACAGATTTGAAATAAACACATTTATTTTATCGCTGCTTTATTCGAGATCGCAATTTATCATGTTTAAGAAACAATGAGGTAAATCCGCCAAATTACCCGGAATGTGGGAAAAATTACGCAGAAACCATTCTTTAATTTCCCCATAGACGTTTATTGCGGGTCCGCATAAAGCTGCACACGAATGCTGACGCCCTTCCTCGCTACATTACCGTGTGATCCTTGTAACGGCACATTAATTTTCACTACTGTTACACACCTTCCTATTCGAATAACTACCTTTCTGTATACATACCACCATAAGTATTTTATAGTGCTGTAAATAAATAAAATTAAAAAATAAATACTCTACATAAGCTAGAGTACAAAAGTTGTTAAATTATATAATTTCTTTTCTTAATCAGATATGCTGTATTATTTCACAATCTTAAAACTAAAATGTAAGCTTATCAAAATTGTAAACTGTAACACGATCAAATATTTAAACAGAAAGTATAAAGTTGAGTATCCACAGACTAACTAAATACAATGAAACCTTTTCCAAAAGGTTCATTGAGAGCTAATAGTCGGTTTTCAATTCAAAACGTATCGCTTGAAACTACCCAAAGGGTCATTTGAAACGGTGCCCTTTTTGTGAATTGGATTTTGTGTCAACGATTCGATTTCAGTTCCCTCCGCATCCCGTACCGGCCGCGTACATTCTCTACGTTTACATTTATTGAGTTTAATTGAAACGTTTAATGTACCTTACGACGCGGAAATTTACTTTTCCTTTCAGTTATATATTTAACGTTTTAAATAAAATTCAATAACAATTAGCATCGTCATTTCAATAGTACTTTATTGTTACCGAGGGTTTCCAAGACGTATATCCCCGTTTAACATATTGTCATCACTGTTTTGTCAAAGATTAAAGACAGGGACGACGAGATGTTTTGGTGTCAGAAATACACGATTGGATTTCTAAGGTAATTTTCATAATAACTCTCCTTGCCTTAAATAAAACATAAATCAGGGTAAAAAGTAGATTTATAATACCTTAATTATCTTTAGTCCATTAGAGTTGTGAGCCGCGGTGGCTGTGTCTGTGGCCGAGGCCGTGGGAGTTCTTTATCTTATATAATCCTTGTAAGAAATATCTCAAACTTAATCCGAAAAATTAGGGTTTTGTGTGAGTTATGGTACATTAATATTCCTGACAGTAAAAAGAATAGCTACAAGGTATATCAGATGTGTTAAATTGCGTTCACCTGTCGAGGCCGGGCGCTCCATCATTTTTTATGAATATGGAGGGATATTACGTTTTTCGTATCCCCTCGTCGTTACTATGATCCTCTATTTAATTTATGATTTTTTATAGACAAGTAAAAGTAACGTAAAGCACAACTATTTTCATATATTACAAAAGATTCAGCTTTTCATTCTGCTATTAATCAAATATTATTTTATACATTAAAAATATAATATTGAAAATATTTTGCGCGCGCTAAAAGCGATCTCTTTCGCATGTTTTCTTCAACAAAAGATGTTTAATCTATTCGAGAGCTAGATTTGTTTTTAAAATTAAATGTACAATGGCCGCAATAAATCATTATAAATGTTGGTGACGCGATTCAAGGCAGAGCTTTAAAGGAAAGTGTCTCCTCACGGGCTCACCTCATTAATCATAGATTTAATCCACGGCCCACCTCGCCTACAACAAACTGATTAAATGGAAACTTGAATACTTCGGGCTATTATAGCACGCTATATAAGTACCCATATTAGACTTGTCTTTATAAATGTAAAAGTGTTTTACGGTAGGTTTTCACTACCAATAAACCAATAAAAATAATGATTGTACGAGTATGTATGTATTTACATTTTTCACACGACATTTGACGTTTTTGTGATATTTATATGCGACTAGCTGTCGCAGCGACTTCCTTAGCATGGTATTAAAAAATAAATAGTAGCCATTATAGTGTAAACACGTGAATTTTATTTAGATTTTCATACGTAAGACAAGAAATATAAAAAAACAAACCAAAACGTACTATCCAATAAAAACTTTATTCCCATTAATCAGCTCGTAGTAAACAATAATTCACAGATTAAAAAGTAAAAGAAGGGAAACGATGTTAAAAGGATTGCTATTGCAGTGCAGAAGAAAGGTAAATAAAATCAAACAGTTAATGTGTCCCACTGGAACAGCTTAGCGGAGTCCGTCCCGCGGAAAACATTGTGAGCTCTGCTTACTCTATTTCATTATTGATTAAACAGTATTTATAGTATACTTAACAGAGTTAAAATCGATCTGTTTAATTGAACATTTAATTTTACAAAGAGTATAGTTTTCTGCAATTAAATTAGTTTGGTATGGAAAACATAACGATGGCTCTTGAGAATGGCGTCTGTTTTTAAGTAATGAACATTTGAATTTAAATATTGTAGAATTAAATTGTTATTACTCTTAGAAATATTTTCTAACCTTTTTTTTGTCGGTTTCTATAATATTATTTATTTATTTATTATATCGACACAATTTATATGCGTTGTAAACTATTCAAACTACAATATAACTAGAAGTTTTTAAATGAAGGAACATTTCGACATTGCTAATTTTGCACACGATTTGTATATTTGTTCAATCATTTAACGCATTCGTCTACGCTACGAATTTCTTACCTTATTAATAAACGTATATTTATGATAAATAGTAAAAATGCTTATTATTTATTGTGACTTAAGTAATATATATCGAAAGAATACAATCAACCATCTAAAACAATATTTTATCTTTGAGTGTAGAGAATCACAATATAGTAGCAATAAACACTGCCGTTGTATTTCAGGATATAGAGAGAGATTATTTGCGAGAAGTATTCTAGAAACACTATCATAAATCCAAGAATTTCTATGAATATTTTATACATATTTTAATGCTTCAAGTTAACGGCTTTTCTTGTTTCTTATTCATAGTTATGGTTTACGAGAGCTGCTATATAAATTATTGGTCATAGATCTTTGACAAAATAATTGATAATTTTTTTATAAATTATTTATAATATATTATAGCGATAGGCAGTGAACCATTCGTAATATAAACTATCAGTATGTTAAATATAAGCAGCAGCAACTTTGGGTTGAATAAATCAAATTTAACATATGATCGATGCGCTGTCCGAACTCCATTACTCTGGTACTTCTGTTGACGACGATAAGCAATTTTTCATGTTGCTAAATTGACCATCACCATCCGTCCCCGCGGACTACGGCGCGTTTTGAATTATAATTCCAACATTTTTGTTGTTATTTCTTTTTATATCGACAGATTTATGGACGTATATTGTAAATAGTGAGTGCCATGTAATATATGTATAACTAACTAATTAGCTGTTGCCCGCGACTCCGTCCGCTAGAAATTTAAAAATGTGTACATAATTAGTAAACTATGTGTTTCTAGACTATTTTCTGTATCATTTTATCGAGATACGTACAGCCTGTATTCCGGGGATAGCTTCTAAGAAACATCCATCCATCCATCCATGCTACCTGTCTTTATTTTTCATTGTAAAATTATAACTTATTAACAATATACAAGTGTCATAGTATAATTATATCAGAAATGGACTAACTGGCCACTGCTTATTAAAATAAGATAAATTCTGCCCCTCGCCCCTCGCCCCTGGCCCGAGAGCGCGGCGCGGTGCGGTGCGGTGCCGAGCGGTGAGGCGGCGGCGGCGTGTCCCGGCAAATCGAATACGTTACGATACACCGATGCGCTACAAAATTGAAAAAGCAGTGAATCGAATCAGATGGACTCACTTACTTTGTCCACCGTGAAATTAAGCGCACTTCAAAACTCTGCAACCATTTTGAAACGAAATAGTTTATGAACGAATGTTTATTCTCAAACGGTTATACGTTTTTCACATTCCACAATAAAATCAATTGTTTTATTAATATTCTAAGCAAATAACAATTTTCACTATCGTTATTGCAAACAACTAAATATCAAGATAATGCTTTACATACAAATTATGTACATGGACGTCTTAAATGTGTGTAACGATTATAAATGTATGAACTTACGATTATATAAAGTAAAGTCGGTTTCTTTGCACAAGAATTATGTTGAACAAAAGAAATAGCACGTATCATAGCGGAATTTCGCACGGTCATGTATCTTTTCACGTGTAGGCATATTGTCGGAGAGCAAGATTAATTGTACAACGCGAAAATATACAGACATCCTCCACAGGATAACAGTAGGGCAATATCTTGTTGTTAATTCAACATACTGTAATGTTTTTCGCGGGTATGTATTGGATGTTTATGTACTTATATGTCCTCTTGACTCCGATTCGATTTGCATATTTCCCTGGAGGTTTTGAGCTAAATTCATTCGAAGTTTTGCAGTAATACGTTTAAACTGGTATTTCTTTGGATTATAAAAAATAAAAGAAATGTTTTCAGTAAACAGACATTTACTGCATTCATGAATAAGTTCGTGACGTAAATTCACTTGACCCGTTTTCTCAATTTAACATTATATCTATTCATGAATGAATGAAACTAGCGGAGTGTACAATTTGACCCAAGTTGTTCTTTTCATAAATACAATGATATTTCGTAAACATCTTTCAATTTTGTCTTGTTTAAGCTGAATGTTTATTGCCTTTTATAAGAGATAAACCGTCATGAAGTAATATACTAAAAAGAATTTCAAAGATATTCAAACGCACTTAATAAAGCGCAATGTGACTGGAATATATCACTGAATCTATTAACAAAAGGTAATTGCAGGAATTTCCAATCTATCTTTATCATGGCAATCTGTCTTGTGTTAAACATTTAATTAGAGTCGTTTAATTAATTCGCTATCAACATATATCATATATATGTATGAATTACGCACATAATATAATCCTATACTATTATGAACTAGAATATTGTAGAGACGATGTTTTAAGTACAATATTTAGGCGGATAAAGTTGACTTGATTTTATTAAGCACCATCGTACACAAGTCAACGTAAATCATCGAAACGATTTTTTTTAATATATTTTGCTTTTCATTTAAAAATGTTCAAGTCTCAGATGTTTCCGTTTTCTCGAACTTTGTATAATTATGACTTTAATTGTTCCTTAACTAGTTTAAATATTTAATGTCTGTTAAATTACTTGTCGGGGGTTTATATAAAAATCTTTATGAAATCATGAGGCATTACACAACAGAGATAAACTTCCGCAGTTTCACTTTGTTACTTTGATCAAAGAAAGTTAAAGCTGAGAAAGGAAAACAGTTTTCATTGTTTAATTCATTTTTCAAAAGATTGTTTTAATGATATTTGCTTTGATAAATTAAAGTTTAAAATATTTATTTATTGAGCACTCAGATAACTGTTTAAGATTTAACACTTTTTAAAATGTTCACTTTTAAGGTCTTCTATTTCGTCTGAATAATGACAATTGCTTGTATACCCGTACCGTACCCGAATATACCCGGATGAATATCTTGCAATTTACAACTGTAAAAAATTATTCTATTCTGACTGACATCGGTTGACTATATACAATATAGTTCGGCTTTTGTAATTGTTTTTATTTTATTCAAATGATACTTTTTCACTATGTCTAAGCAAGTTTACCAAAGTAAAAAGGCAACGTTAAAGTCGTGCCGTTTCAGATCTCAGAGCAAGAATTTTTAATAAAACTGTGAACTGTACCTGGACGTCCTGCTCAACGCGGCAGAGCTTTGTATAAGTTTGTTGGCAAAGAAACAAAAAGTAGCCGCATCTTTCTTACAAAAGTAAAACTACGAACACCGACTACAATTGATTTTACAGTTTCCTCGTTAATTAAAGTTATAATGTTAAATTAAATAATGATCTTCTCATCTTAGTCATTTTTATGAGGACGTCACAACAGGTTTTTGTCTTCCATATTCCCGCGTACATCAGCTACCTTCCTTTCATAGTCCTGCCAAAATCTATCCAGCCGTTCCGGATATTATCCGAAACAAACAAGACCTTACGGACTTACATACAGAAAGACAGTAAAATTAAAATAAGATTTTTCTCTTACCTGAAACTTACAGCAAATATTACTTGCCGACACTCTAATTTCATTATGACGTATGGATTAGACAAATGAATTTAGTCAGTTTTCATTCCGTTTTATCATAAATAATTAATACGACAGTCTAGGAATGGGCCGTACATTAATAAATAACAGCAAACGATCTCTTTGAAGATGAATTCGGTTTGCGGAAGTGTGCAGTCAGTTAGCGCGTCACGATACTAGATGGCTAATTGGGAGTCGCGTCAAATCTGATTTTACGCGGCTCTCACGGATCAGTTAAAATTATATCTACACCGAGAGTTCAATATAGAACTGTCATTATTCTACTTTTACTTAATATAAGATATCAAGTATTTCTCTCGAGTTACAGAAATTGTATTATTGAAGGAACATTTAACAATTTCTGTAATTTTAAAAATGTTTAAATCAATTGTAACCATGGTAATATATATTTAATGTTGTCTATCACTAAAATATATGTTTCCATCGTAATAAAAAGTAATTAATTGCACTGCAGTGAAATATAAGCTGCATAATTTGGTTAAATTTAAGCAATTATTTAGCGGTGTGCAGCGCGACAACAGCGCGGAAGGCTTTGTCGTAGAGGGATCTAATTAGTTAGTACGGGCGCGGGGGTGCGGGGGCGCAGGGGTGCGGTGCTTCGAAGAGGTAGCGCAAGCCGTTTCTATTACCAACAATTACTCACAACAACTTTTGATACAATGCATTATTGTTTCCACAAAGTTAAAGCTATATGTTGTTAAGGTAGAATCCGTTACACACCTTCAATTTTAACTGAACAGACGTATAATGTAATTAAAACTGTAGCTGCGTGGCTTTAGTTAAATTATTATTTATTTGTTTGACAATTAAATTTAGTAGGTTATTTATAAGTGTTGACAAATATATACAATAATAAGATAAATAGACAAGGTCCATAATTTTTTATATAAAATCATATATTTTACACCGACTGAAGGAACTTTAGTCACTTTTCATTAGAGAGCTGTCATTTGAGCTTTGCGTTTCCATCGTGCGGGGGCACGCAGGTTATGCGGGGGCACGCGGGGGCACGTCGTGTTATGCGGGGGCACGCGGGGGTCGTCACAATGTCGACGTCACTCAGGACATCTCACAAATTGCCTCCGTCCATCTGCGGGACTCGATTATTAACAGGTTAAGACATTTTGAAATTTTGTTACCAAATTGACTACTTATAGAACTAAATTATTTTGTAAAGATCATCGATTCGTTGAGTAGTTTGAGTTATAATTTCTATTTATATATTTTAAGTATTGAAACTATTGTATAATAAGACAATACAAGATAATCCTATTTATTAAAACTGTCTCTGTGAAGAGATAATTACCTAAAAATCAATGGAAAATTTAATTTAATTAGTTGTATTGTGAACGAGGTCCATCGTGTCCTCGCAGCGTGCTCACGTAGCAGTAATTGGCGAGGTGACCGTTCATTCGTTAAGAATTAAAAATTACGCACGAATGCGTTGACCTTTTGGAGCAAATAAAAAGTCGTACAATAAAAATCGAATCTATTCTATTTTCTTGATCACTGATTCACACTTTAATTGTCATATGTCGGCAAAACGTTAACCTCGGTTTTTTAATAACACATTTTTGAAACAGCAATCGTTTTTTGTTTATTAAAATGAAATTAAATTTGAGTTAAATCTGCTTTTAACATCCGTAATAAAGCTTTCAATTTAATTTCAGATTTACGATTAATATAATTTAATACCAAAACGAATGAAAAGATATAATTTTAGAAAGTCTTTGAAATATGATTCAAAGACTAGAGTTGTAAATTAAATTAGTGGCAATATAAAATTGCGAAGGAAATATTTAATTATTTTCAACGTTAAAGATATTTAAAATCAAATGTATTTCATCATTTTTAAAATATTTTAAACGAACAACTCAACTTTTATGAATTAAAATTATATTAAACGTGACATGAATTCATTTCTTAGTTCATTTAAATGTCATCTTATGTAAGATAACTTTAACGTCTATTGTATTAAAATATATTATCTTTTCCGGAACATTCTTAAAGGATTTGACAAACGTTTCATTAATACAGATTCAAAGATTATAAAAAAACAAATAAAAAACAATTCTTTGTTTAATCAACACCAATATCTCGGTTAATTCGGAATGATATTTTTTTTTATATCATAAGGTGGCAAACGAGCGAGCGGCCACCTGAAGTCGCTGAAATAGCGAAGTGACCGTTGCCCATAGACTTACGCATTTGCATGAGCGTTGCCTAGCTTTTTTAATCGACGGAGGAGAGGATGCACTGAAAAAAATCTTTTCCCTTTCCATGCATCCTCTCATCCGGAAAGTCCACTTCCACTTTCCATCCTTTCCTTATAAGAAAAAGGGTGGGAAGGGAAAGAGGACTAAATAAGGCCTCCGGGACGCACACTCATTAGACGAAACGCGAAATTGCTTCCACTTGACGCCTGTCTTCTGTGTGGTCGTGGTATTTCACCAGGCGAGCCGGGCAATTCGTGCGAAGATGTTAAAGCGGGCTCTACCACTGTTAAAACTGTAACTGTAACACTGTAAAAAACCATAACGTTAAGCTCATCACATTCATTGTAATACACAAAATATGGACCTACTAATTATTGTATTTTAATGTTTTCATTATTAATAATTCATATGTAATTACACTCTATATTATAATTTGATATTATTGAAAACCTTCAGATAAACCTTTGAATAACAGGATTTCAAAGAAAAAGGCATATCAATAAGGTTTTCCTTTCAGAGTGACTGATGGCCTTGTTAAAGCTGAAAAAGGTGTTTTTTATAAAAAAAAGGCTCACGAGCTTTATCGTATATTGAAAATAGCTGCCGACGACAATTTTGAAAGTAAAATGAAGTGTGCACGACAAACAAAATTAAAAGTACTGATTGATTAAACTTTTGCCTCTTTGATGTAAAGTAAATGTATAGGAATTGAAAAGAAAAAGTAATTATTCGTTCATATCACCCTATTAAATAACATCTAACTGCTTAAAATTGGAGAAGCGAAGTTCTAGACATACAACATTACCCAACCAAAAATAGTTAATGTAAATTAATAATTCAATGAAAATAAACAATCTATCTGATTTAATTGTACATTTGAGGTAAGTCTTCCAAACTATTTCATAGAATTGTCTGATTATGTATTTGATAAATATTAATTTGCAACTAGGTCGGTCATATTCATTAAATATTAATGTTATACAATGGATATTAATATCGAAATTCATCGAATGCGTTCACCACCGGACCTTTGTTGCACTGCAGCTCGCAGCTCGGACAAAGATGATTAACTATAGTACATCTAAATTACAAATCATTTCCTATGACAACAGTTAACTACCTTACATTTTTACTTCTTACGTTATAAATGCGAATGTTTGAATGATTGCTTGATGGATCTCGGTGAAATTTGGTATAGATGTAAACACATTCTTACATAGGTTGCCTATGATATCGGAAATGTGTACGGTTCCCGTGGAATGGGTTTGATTCATATATTAACTCGACAACTACGCAACAGTTGAACATATTGAAGTTTGGGACATAGTCTCGAGTAACACATGAGATACATTTCATCCTTTTGTTTAATTCTTCGCAGACGATACCACGGTCAAAAGCCAGTATGTAATGCGTACATTAACTATATATTTTTCTTACATTCTAGGTAGGGATGATTGTTACGCTACATAGAATGATTAATTCGTAATAATGATTTACTCTTTTGTTATTTCTACATTTCAAATAAATTATCGTTAAATTACATGAACTGTACAAAATTTAACTCTATATAACAGTTCAAAATGTAAGTTACAGATAATTTAAGAGACTTTAATTCGATATCAGTGAGTGGACATTTGCAATGCAAATGTGGTCGCGGCACCCCACGGCTCGAGCAGCGCGGCAGCAGTTCCGGCGTCGTCTGGGAGACCGAAATTTACCGCGACACTGACACCACCTTCTCGTGCAATTTATGTTGCATTATCTTATTTTAACATTTCCCTCCACAATACATTTGTATTATTAATGTTTAGCATGTAACACATTATAAAATTTGCTACGTTACACCACGAAATTTCTTTTTAAAATTATCTTGGTTACCATTACTTTCTGTCTATCGTTAAAAGCTTAAAGTACCAAAACGCACGCTAAATATTAGCCATGATTTCGCAGATTCAATAAATAAAGTAAACAACAAACATCCATGGTATGTAACATTTTAGTGAACGGTTCATTTATTCTATTTAGCATTGTCATAATTCAAGCGTGAGCGATAAAGAATATTGCAGCATTTTAGCATCCCGCTCACGTGAATACAGCGGAAGTAAACTTGTTTATGATAACCTCTGAGCTTTGTTTCACCCTGTGCGCGCCTGCGTGTATATTTTATTTTAACTACCTTTAAGATAAATACCGTACTTTTTAACCCTATATAGAATAACATTATCTATTATATTTTTTTCACTTTAAACATTACTGTTCAAAAAAATAAACAGTTTGGTATATCACCATAGCAACTGACCAAATTCATGTGTTTTTAACTTATTCTCTTTACCTATGGAAATAGCTATAAGGTGATATTGGACTTATGACACATTGATATTTTATTACTAAATTTTAAGGGTACGCATCTATTGGTCCTCCGCGGCATCGAAAGACGACATTTATTAACAAGCAATCCATTGCGGGCCGCGTGTGCGGTGCGTCCGGCGCAGGTCAATGGACGCGTACCTTTAATGAGCAGTAACATTTATTATTTAGAGTTAAGTTATATTATTTAAAGTTTAATTCAAAGCTCGACATTTAGAGATGGGATATAAAACAAAACACAACTCAGTCTCGGGATCATCCAGACAGTAGTGCTGAGTGGGCAGGCGCGCTGCCAGAATTTGCATACTCCGCGAATCCTATCCGAACAATAGAAATCTTTAAGCGATCAAATGAAACTCGTTCTAGCTGTTATTCGCTGCGTTTTATATGGCTGTAGTTTTTCAACAATTCTATGTATATCTAATATAATCATGTAAGTAAATCTTATGATAAAAAGCGTGAAGTAAATTTTCTTTTGAAGTAATTTTAGTACATTCTTATTATATCAACAGTTCACAACGTTATTAAGAGGTGTACGTTAATATTTAGAAAAAATCTGACAGTTTACATACCCGGTGGCAGTCAGAATGACACCTCACACATGAACTGTTGATGGCTGCCCAATTGACCAGTTGAGTGAAAATTAAATCAAATAAAACCCAATTACTTAAGGCAAATGGAAAACTTAAGTTTCATTACAGCGTCGCGAGGCAAGTGAACTTTGTCGGCTCCATTGTAAACAGCTTTGTTTGCGATGAAGACCTTTATTAGCGGACTGGTGGTAATTACTTTTGTTTAATTTTAAAGTGGGATCGTTGGTGACGTCACAGCGACGCTACGGTCGGAATAAAATGACTTCCTTTGCGAATTTATGGTCGACACAAACATAATTATTGCCGAAGCTAAACGCGTTAACGTCCTCCTTGTTACTGCTGGACTTTTTAATTTCCTCAAACGTTACACAAGATTGACTGCCTTAAGGATTTTAATTGTCTTGTTTTTATTAAATTTATTTCAACAAAAATGATTTTAAATTTAATATCTTAATCTTAATTAGATTTAATTTAAAATTTAAGCAGTTTATTTAAATGATTTATATTATTTGAAATGCTATTTATCTGAACATTAGAATATTTTTACAATATTGACGCGACTGAATTTGATAGAATTGCGTATTTCTGTGTTTGTTATTCGTTTAATTATTTGTTCCGGCTTAAAGTCAACTATTTGCATTAATTAACATTTAAATTAATAATGTACGCAAAACAACTAATCCTGGATCATATTGTCAATATCAAACACTAATAATAGTCACATTGTAATTTCAGTCCGTAAATGTGATTTTTTTGCCATATTTTCAAGCTGGAGTGTCGGTGGCTCAGGGGTCAAGCGCTTGACTTGCAATCTACAGGTCCTGGCTTCGAATCCCGCCATGTACCAATGTGTTTTTCGATTACCAATTTACATACGTGCCATTTTATTTATCCAACGTCCTTACGGTGAAGGAAAACATCTTGATGCAACCTGAACATATCTGAGACGCAATTCAAAGATATGAGTGAAATAACCAACCCGCACTTGGCCAGCGTGGTTGACTATAGCCTAGTCACCCTTAACTTAGGGTACGCTCGGAGCCCCTCAGTGGGGACGTATAGTGAGCTGATGATAATATTTTCAATAGTACTATAACCAAGTTAGACAATTAGGATTCTGTTGAAGAATCATAGTACCAAGAAGCTTTCTCTTTTTATTTTAACATGTATTAATAATAGTAAAAACCGCGGTCTCCACTGAAAAGAAAGTATAACTTAGCACTAATTTCAGACTATCTAAAACCGAGCCCCTTAGTTTTCTTTTTTAAAACTGCATGAGTAAACATTTTACTTCAGCATTGTTTAAGAAAAACATACACACGCAGAGAACGTAATTAAGTTAAATGATCCACTAAGCAGAGTCCGCGGTAGCACTTTAATATTAACTGGAAAATCTTTTACTGTTTCACTCTATCTAAAACACAAGTTTAAAAACAAAGTAAATGCTTTTGTTTCTATATAACTAAAGTAAAAGGTATAATTTTGTTGTAAGAGTAAGGTTCTACTCGCTTGTTTATTTATTTTTAAAGAAATGTATTCGTGTATTCTTTAATTATGGACAAAAAATAAACTGAGTACCTTTTTTAATAAAAGTAACTAATTCCATATATTAATATTTAATATAAAGGAAAAATAAAGATCTATTAACATAATGCGACGCAGGAGACCAAGCCCGCGTTATAATTATTGAGCGGTTAACCGATTTGTGATAACTCCTCGGGGACTTTACTTTGTTTGTATTTCTATAAAATTTTAAATATTTATTGAGTTCGTTTACTACAAAATTAACCTGATATTATATGACTTGCGCTATTCTTCTAATTTTGCATTACAATATTTCTTATGTTTAACTTTTATTTAAATTATATAGAAGAGATAATAAGAAATTCAGTTGAATAGTTGAGTACTTATATTTATTGCCTTTACATAAAATATTCTGCTACTGACATAACGTATGGCAGGATTTTTTTTATAAAAGTTTTATTTCTATTTGCGGCCAAGTTTCACTTCATTTGATATTGCTACTTGAGGCAGCATAAGTTTTATATAACATAGTTTACGCTAACTAATATGAGGCAGAAGTGTAACTGGCGAGCCACTCGGCGACTTGGCAACTTTCATTCAGCGAGATATGAATTTCTACGTCAACATTACAGCGCGAGGGCACTTAGCATTAAGATAATGTTATGCAACGTGAGATTTAATACGCAGTCTCCAGCCCCAGTAATCTGCCTTCTTATTTATCAACAAAATTAAACTTTATATTTATTTTATAATATTATATATTTATAGTTCTACTAGCTTTTGCCCTCAATTTAGTTTGTGCAGTATTTGAATAAAAGGGTGAAAGGTATTTACATTCGAGACTATGTTCTAAATTTTACTATTTCACTTATATTGTCAATTTTTAATGTATCCCAGCAAGCAAGCAATTATATTAACTGCATCTGAGTTACGTATGATTTATCAACATTAAAACAAACGAAGCACGACGAGTGTACCGACATTAACGTATTAATTCCAGTTTGTTCCCGTACACTCGGCCATGGCGGGGACTTATTAAGTGTCATTTATGAATGCTACAAAAGTGTGTCCAATTGCCATTGCCATGGACTCAGGACTAATTAAGTATAATAAAACATCTTATTTAGTAAAATGTATAATACTAATACTGAAAACTGTTTATTCAAGATTAATATTACAATAATACTTTTCTAGAATATTTATTCGAAGTTTGTACAAAACAGTTATTACTTATATTAGTTCCTGTAACTTTTATGATGAAGAAAAGAAAAAAAACAAGACGAGAGATGGATAGTAAAACTGAGTGAAGCAAGCTTTATTGCCGCGTCTATCAGTGAAAAGCAATCTGTCACAAAGTTCACACGTCACGGCGCCGTAAAAAACAGGATATTGCTTCGCCCCACTCCCCCTACCTTACATTTAGCTATACGACCCTACATTCCCTATATGAATAAGAAAAATACACTGTTTATCGTATTTATGGATAAACCGTGTTTTGGCACAGCTAACTCATTTGTTTCAATGTTTAACGAAATAGCAAGTTTAAAACACGCATTACTTTAAGTTAGGAGCGCGGAGCGACTGCGCGCTGCAAATCTCGACAAACCGTATGCGAGATGCTGTGTCAACATTCTGAGACGTATTGCTTCCTACACTTATAGATAATTTTCCGCAAAGTTAAATAATAATTTGCAATAAGCGTTGTATATTTAACTCTATTTAAGTTTAAGTTCTGATAAAAATAGAAATAATTTTAAGTGTAGAAACTCAAGTTTATATTTTCAGTGTAGTACCTGATTATTATTATGATGACATTTATAGCAATAGCAATTTAAATTTATAAGGAAGTGTGCAATTAACATTAAGTTTGAAACCGGCGAAGGCTTTAATGGTTTTCTGTGAAGGTTTCACAATATTATAACTCAGCAGTGGCAGGTGCGAACGATCTCGCAACACGTGACGAGGGTCTGCGAATCGTTGCCATGTTTTTGTTATTCTTTTACTTCACTGACATTTGGGAAAAGTTAAAGGAAATTATTGCTATTATAAAATTAAATAAACTAACTTAGGGTTGCCATATAATGAAATAATACTGGGATTAATTTTAAATTAACTTTGGGTACACCTAAGTTTATTAGTTACATTAACCCTCCTCTCTAAAGCTGTAATGTAACTTTTAATTTAATGAACATTACATTAAATTTATAGTTATGTACAATTTAATTAAAACTCTACAATAACAACTATCATGATTGTATGCGAAAAAAAACCTTTTTTTATAAAACGTCTTGTATTTCAGTTTACATTACAATTATAATTTTAAAAAGTACTGGCTGCGGAGCTGACCCGAGATCGTTCACCTCCGCAGACACCCTTCGCTCGCCTTTTGATGTCTCGTCTCGAGTTATTCTTGACTTAAACGCTTTATTCCATTAAGTTTGTCTGCTCTAAGATATCAGTTGCTTCAACACTTTCACGTTAAAACCTAGTTTTAACCCAAGTTCATTCGACAATTGTGAATATTTTACACATAATTATGACATCCTGTAAAAAATTCTGCTGGATTTATGATATAGAAGAATACCAGTAAGTTCAAATATTTAGACGAAGAAGAAAGTTTATTCTTTGTTAAAAAATTGTAAACATTATTCATGTACTATTGTGGTATATACATAGAGATATCATAACATTGTGTCCACAGTTACACATAAGCAATCACATTATGCTGACCGGGATTGCATAAGCCGCTGTGTCGGAATAAATTCCGGGTGGGCGGGCGCGCCGCACCGGATACCGCCAGACTACGGCTAGACATTTGCATTCTAAACATTCAGGCCGTATCAAACATAACACTAAATTCATATCTCCTCTGCATCTGATATGTACATTTTTGAATATATTGTACAAGAAATAACACAATAATACAAGAAACACAATTAAAGCGACTTCGAAGGGGGTTGCAAAAATATACGTTTTTGAGGCCATGTTAATTTTATTTTAAAGGTGTAGTTTAATAAACAAAAATTATTGATTTTATATGAATAAAGTCTAAAAAACCTTTGAAAGCCCGCTGTACAAATATTTCCCGGACACCTGTATAATGTAAGTAGAAATAGCGATGTTGGTTTTGTCAATGCGTGGCATCTATACCTAAGTCTACAAAACGTTCTAAATAGGTCGTCTCTTTGGACATATTTATCACTTGTAACTATATTTATACTTTCAAAAGAAACATAATTAAATGAATGTGAAAAAGATAAGATAAAATAAAAAGACATTAACAAAAGCAATTGCCATCTTATTACGTTAGATAATTCCTTCCAATGTATTTTGTGCAAGTAAAGTGATTGCAATTTCCTAAATCTCCAAACTGCTGGCGGATATCTTCACAGGAGGAAATTAAACCCTCGCCAAATGTCTAAAGAACATTTTGTTCCTGAACTTGCCATTTATTTATATCTAGCTAAAACTGAACTTTATTTTATAATCATGGAAGACTATGAACTATAGACCTAGACATAAAAGTTGCAAAATCTTGAAGTCGTATATTAAAATATTAAAGAAAAAACTAATGTGAAAGTTTGGTTAAAGTTGGGTAAGTATTCGCTTACTCAAGCAAAAACTTGATAAATGACACATTATCTCATTTTAATCAGATGTATTTTGTACGGTAATATTTTTAACAAGGCTATCGTGTACACGTGTAATATGATCACTTTAGAAATTTAGCTGGAAAATTGGTAATTTTTACCCGAGTCGTGTAGGGTTAAACAGTTTTCCCCTTCCGGCGCGCCTGATAACTTGCTAAACGGATTACGAAACAGCACCCGTGCCTTAACGAGCTCCAGTAGGGGATGGTGGGGGTG
>NW_013532721.1:5054905-5055128 GCF_000836235.2 Papilio xuthus
GGGGGGGGGGGGGGGGGCTAACTAACGCTCACGTTAAATTGTACCAACGAACATGATGTCTGGACACAGCTGCACGCGCGGAATGTATGTTAAGTTGCACGAGAAATGCAAACAAGTGCATAAGGGATTACTGTTACTTTAACATCTGAGAAAATGATCTTTATATTTCAAAACATATATCACAAGCTGTCGCCCGCGACTCTGCGCAGAATTACAAAAAACC
>NW_013532721.1:5055304-5094884 GCF_000836235.2 Papilio xuthus
TAACTCTCTCTCATTACATTTGTCACATTAGATTGAGCGGGTAATTTTATAACCTAAAATATTATATTTAAAGATTTCTAATTAATCTTTTATTTTAACCCAAAATTAGTAACAAAACTTTTTGGTCCTTCGAGCCGGATTACACTGGTGTTACAGTGATTAATTATTTTACAAAATAAACGGCATCGGAGTACAGCGGCACCACGCCCACAACGCCTGCCGCGCAACAGCGCATCTTCAGCTCTTCAGCAAAACTTAAATATGTCAACAGACACTTTAGAAAGGTTAATAAACCGCAGAAGTAATTATAAAGGCCGTCTAAAAAGAATTTACAACTTTGTCGACGAGCAAAACAACCATGAGAAAATATTCGAGCTTCAGACCAGACAAACAGAAATGGCGGGATTATATGAAAAGTACAATACCACACAAGAAGACATCGAAATGATAGATGATCAAGCAACAATATCCCACGAACAAGAGCGAGCTTCCACTGAAGAAAAGTATTTCTCGTATGCAGCTAAGATCGCAGAAATCCTGAAAGAACACGAACTCAACCGCTCTGCATCTTCGTGTCAATCGGTGCTTCAACCCAACTTAAAGCCATCTGTTACTAAGATCCCAAATTTACAGATTCCAAGCTTCGATGGAAACCTAACAGAATGGTCCAGCTTTAAATCCCTATTCGATGGAGTTATCGACTCGCATGAGCAACTGACACACCTCCAGAAGTTTCAATACCTGAAGTCGTTACTACGCGGGGAAGCTGCCGGTCTCATCGACTCCCTCACAGTTACTGAAGAAAATTATCAACATGCGTTAAGTATACTTACTAAAAGGTACGACAACAAATTAATTTCTGTTAACTTTCATTTAAAAAACATATTATCAGTTACATCTATTAGTAAGATTAATCTTAAAAACTTTCTTACAAGATTACAACAAAGCCTAGATTCACTCAAAGCTTTAAATGTACCAGTAGATACCTGGGATTTAATACTTATTTATATTATTATTCAAAAGTTAGATCAGAGTCTCAGATCTGCCTGGGAACTTGATTATAAATGTGAAGAATTACCAAAGCTCTCACAATTATTAGACTTTCTAAATCATCGTGCAAGAGCATTTGAACTTATGTATGATCTTAATCAAAATGTCATGAAACCTAATGTACAGATACATAATAAGCCTAAACTGACTCGAGTATCCACCCATGTAGGAACGGTTACTTCTAGCTGCAGTCTATGTAACATGTCTCATGAACTATACAAGTGTCCATCATTCCTTGAAATGAGTGCAGTCAAACGCAATGATTATGTAAAATCTAATAAGTTATGCTTTAACTGTTTAAAACCTTACAGATTTCAACATACATGTTCAAAGAACAGCTGCTCTATCTGTTCTAAAAAGCATCATACAGCTATTCATATTGACAATTACTCTTTGTCTACAAGGTCTGGTAATACTGCTGCAATTGTAGGCAATACACAAAACAAATTAATTAAAGAAAAGGTACCTGAGTCCCAATCAAAGGTAAGTACCAATAATTTAAGTGACAACAAACAAGCTTCAGTTATGCATTTACACTCAGACCAAGTTCAAGTTTACCTATCTACAGCTGTTATTAAAGTTCAGCAAGATAATGGTGAATGGACTACATGTCTAGCCTTACTGGATAGCGGAAGCCAAGTATGTCTAATAACAAAACAGCTAGCTAACAAGCTCAGCTTACCACTTTCTAACAAGAAAGGTTACATTATACATGGTGTAGGTAGTGATCCCACACACTCATCTCAATCTACAATAGTTAATATTGCATCTTGTAACAGCAATTATGCCACAACATTAACCTGTGTAGTTACTGAACAAATTTCAACAAAGCTACCACAGAATTATATACCACTCGCTAACTTCAAGTTACCTAAAGAATATGAATTAGCAGATCCCACATTTAATGTTCCAAAGGCCATTGACCTGCTCATTGGTGGACATTTATTCTACTCGCTTCTTCTACAGGGCAGTATACAATTAGGTAAAAATCGTCCCACACTCATTAATACAGTCTTTGGATGGGTAGTGACAGGAGAAATTGAATTAACAATGCAATCTTTATATCATAATACAGTCCACACATCGAATAATTTCCACACATTAAATCATATTGACACCCACTTTAACAAAAACTCAGTTATATCAGCTCATATAACTTGTGAACAATCTTGTGATGAATTATTAAAACGGTTTTGGGAGCAAGAGGAACTAAAATCTTCCCCAATATTTACACCAGAACACATATTTTGCGAAGAACTTTACAAAAGCACAACTACTAGAGACCCAACAGGTCGCTTTACTGTAAAACTTCCAATTATACAAGACAAGCTAGATCAGCTAGGTGATTCCTACAGCATCGCTCAAAAGTGCTTTATGTCATTAGAGAAAAGATTCACTAACAATCCAGAACTTCATAAACAATATTCTGAATTCATTGATGAATACATAAACTTAGGACATGCATCTTACATACCTACTTCTCCATCTCCATCAAACACACAAGAGGAAATTAAAAGATTCTTTCTGCCTCATCATGCAGTTATAAAACCAAGTAGTGTTTCAACTAAATTACGTGTAGTTTTTAATGGAAGTAGTCAGTCATCTACATCAGTGTCTCTCAATGAAGTCTTACATGAGGGTCCTAACATTTACACAGATCTAATAGACATTATATTAAGGTATAGAACCTATAAATATGTACTGTCATGTGATATAATAAAAATGTTCAGAAATATAAACATAGATCCTTCACATTGCAACCTGCAATGCATACTATGGAGAGCATCTCCTAACGATGATCTTAAAGTTATTAGACTGAATACAGTCACATATGGGACTAGAAGTGCTCCTTATCTAGCATTTAGGACATTATTAGAGCTTGCCCATCAGGATGGTCACATCTATCCATTAGCAGCAAAATGCATTTTATATCAAACATTTATGGATGATGTCCATTGTGGAACAAACTCACTCTCTGAAGCTAGAGAACTTTGCAATCAACTAATTTCTCTATTTAAAAGAGGTGGTTTTCAGTTACATAAATGGTCATCTAACAATCCTCAGATATTACAAGATGTTGAAAGTAACAAAAGTCAGTATTCACCAACCAGTCTTATTATTGGTAATGAAACTAGTACATTAGGTCTCAAGTATGAACCTGCAACAGATACATTTAAAGTTAACATTCCCTCTCAGCAATGTAATTTACATTTTACTAAAAGAATTGTTCTCTCAATTATTGCCAAGATTTATGACCCACTCGGTTACCTTTCACCTGTAACAATCACTGCAAAACTTTTCATGCAACAGCTATGGAAAGAATCCAGTATCATACAATGGGATACACCATTACCTAAACATTTACTACAACAATGGCTGTCCTTCTATGATAATATTCAGATATTAAAAGATATTACTATTCCTAGATATTGTTTCTCAGATATACCAAATGAAATTTACTTAGTAGGATATTGTGATGCCTCACTAGTTGCTTATGGCGCATGTATCTACATTGTAGCACATTATCCTAATCATAAACCAACTTCTAATTTAGTTATTAGCAAAGGTAAAGTTGCCCCTGTACGCACAGTCAGCTTACCAAAATTAGAACTTTCTAGCGCTACGCTACTCTCTAAATTAATGAAAAAGGTGAAACTTGCCTTAGAAGTAGCTATTAAAATACATTCTGTATACTATTTTACAGATTCAAGTATAGTTTTAAATTGGATAAACTCACCCTACAAGAAATGGGAAGTTTATGTATCAAACAGAATATCACAAATATTACAAAATTCAGATTCTAATTCGTGGAATCATACTAGAACTCATGACAATGCTGCAGACTTACTTACTCATGGCGTACATGCTAAAGATTTAAATAGTTTATCACTATGGTGGCACGGTCCTACATACTTGCTCTCACCACCTAGTGACTGGCCCTACAGCATTGCTCAAACAGTTACAGATGTAGAAAACTATCTTATTAAAGTAGTAAGTCCTCATACAAATCAAACTGTCTCAGAATACTATAATGATGATGACTTAGAATACTTTATGACCATATTTGAAAGATTCTCAAGTTTTCAAAGATTATTAAACACAATTGCTCAGTGCCACAGATTTTGTCATAATCTCAAACACAAACATAAAATCACAGGTCCTCTCACACCTGAAGAATTAAAAGTTAGCCATAACTTTATAATAAAAGTTGTACAAGCATCTCACTTTAAAAGAGAAATATTAGAATTGAAGTCAGGTAAAACTAATTATACCTATTCAAACAGTCCACTCAAAAGACTATCCCCATTTATTGACAGTGAAGACTCCCTATTAAGAGTAGGCGGTAGAATTAAACATGCAAACATCCAATACAATCAGAAGTATCCTATAATATTACCCAAGTGCCATGTCACATCTCTCGTCATACAAAAATACCACATACAACTCTTTCACTCAGGCATTCAGAACACACTCTCAAACCTAAGACTTACATACTGGCCTATCCATGCTAGAGTTGAAGTTAAGAAAATTGTCTACAAGTGCACAGTATGTACCAGATATCGCGGTCAGACCTGTAGGCAAAAGATGGCTAACCTACCATCTCATAGAGTTAATTTAGAACGACCTTTCCTACACATAGCAGTAGACTATGGTGGTCCAATATACATTAAAAGTTCAAACTTACGCAATGCTAAATTTATAAAAAGCTATATCTTAATACTAGTCTGTCTATCAACTAGATGCATACATATTGAAATATCAACTGATCTTACAACACCATCATTTATTTCATGCCTCAAAAGATTTGTTGCTCGTAGAGGTATCTGCAGCAGTATTTTATCAGATAATGCTCTATATTTCAAAGGTGCAGCTCATGAACTACATGACCTGTATAATATGTTCAAAAATGAGACATCTTACAGTCAGATTATGGACTATACTAACAATCTAAATATAAAGTGGACTTTCACCACACCTCTCGCCAGTCATATGGGAGGAATCTATGAGTCATGCATTAAACAAACTAAATATTTACTTAAAAGAAAATTAGGTAACTGTAGAATGACCTATGAACAATTGTCTACCATACTTTGTCAAATTGAAGCAATATTAAATTCAAGACCATTATTTGCAACTACTGATAACATAGATTCAATTAATTATATAAGCCCAAGTCATTTTCTTATTGGCACAACAATGTTAGATATACCAGAGCCCAGTCTAGTTCAAAGTTTAGCCAATAGATTTAATATTTGGCAAAGGATTACATCAATTAAACAGCAATTCTGGAAGGAATTTTACAAAACATATTTGTCTGATCTTCAAACTAGGCAAAAGTGGTTTACAGATTCTCCTAATTTACAAGTAGGAAATATAGTTCTTATCAAAGATGAAAATACTCCGCCAATGTGTTGGCCCATAAGGAGAATTATCGAGATTTATATTTCAAAAGATGACCACCTAACCCGGTCAGTCTTAGTTAAAACTGCCAAGGGACAGTACAAGCGCCCTATACATAAACTTGTCTTATTACCATCTCAGTAATTCTGCTTATATTTTCTTTAATTTCAAAATGTTAATGTTATTCAAAATGTTAATGTAATTTAAAATTTTACTTAGAATTAAACTATGTAATTTAGCTCCTAGATATAATATTCTTTACTCTAGACTTATACCTAAGATAGATCTAAGATTGTAATAGAAATAATACTACAATTTATTTTAATCTAACTTTAATTTCAATTTACAAACAGAGAATTACTTAATATAATTACTGCAACTTTATATAGCACAACACAGTCACTTAAACTTGTAAATTCACATCACTGTAAAGTTATTTTTTGTTTTAATTATTACTTAATCTAACATTAATTTAGCTATTGTAATTAACTCATTATTTTATTTTGTTCAATTTATTATCTTAACAGTTGTCAATCATTCATGTCACTTAATTGTTATTTGTAATGTCAAATCTTTATACTTGTCAAGATCAAATTAACTTTAATTTTATACTTCACCTCACATTAGATTTATATTCAGACTTCGTCAGCAAGGGGGTGAATGTTACGGATTTATAAAAAAAAAAAAAAACACAATGTCTATGATATATTATAACTCTCTCTCATTACATTTGTCACATTAGATTGAGCGGGTAATTTTATAACCTAAAATATTATATTTAAAGATTTCTAATTAATCTTTTATTTTAACCCAAAATTAGTAACATTTATAATATTAGTAAGATAGTAAGATTAAAGAATTTTTTTGCCAAAGCATTTTATTAGTTTTCTGACCAAATTAAGATCGCTGTAAAAAATCCAAATTCGATTAGCAGGTTAATTCTATAGATGGGAAAAAAAATGCATACGTCCTTGTTATTGGATACAAGGTGCTCTTGTAGATGTCTCCAAGTAGTGTATAAAGAAGAAGAAGTGGCCGAGACGAAACATTCACTATTCACGAGGCGACTGATACAGAAACATCTCAAATTGTACGAAACATTCCGCCTCGTGCTCGAGGATACTCCACATTAAGATAAGTATAAAACGGGGCACATCATAATTGTGTTTCAAGACTCTTTGTGCTAACATCTCATTTTATTATACGCCTGCTACATTGTATAAAGTTTTTAATATTAAATACCAGTTTTCTCTAAAAAACTGTATTTTATATTTTAACAAGGTTGCCTGTTTTCTTGGTTATATCTCTACTACATTTAATCATGATTTGTTAATGACTTTTTAAAACAATTTAGCGACGTTCAATGTGCAACAAAAATATGTTTATATAAAGTTTATCTTCCTTTGCATATTTTTGTTACTTTCATTACTACAACTGATATTATTTGGATCCTCAAGATTTTACATCCCAAACGAATTCTCGTCGGATTAGTGTTTATATATAATCTTTGCAACAATTTATTTGTTAACTTAAAATGTGTACGTGATATCTAAACAGGAGGAGTTTTGTATTTCAGCATGTCAATGTGTTCATTTGCTGAGTACTGCGCACTCATGTCCGATACTAAACAATAGTAATCTTGTTTCTAGAGAACATGATAACCAGATTACAAAAGCAGGGAGCATGTTAACTAGCACTGCTTGTTCTAACGGAATTGAGGCGCACTACAAAATCACGTCCGAGGTCGTTGTTACGTGCAGACCTTTTGCTACAAAAATACGGAAAATGCTCTGACTGCTACTACAGGTATGCCATTCAAACTTAATGCTGGCAATACCAAAGTTTATGTGCAAAACGCAGTTCAGTATGACGGCAGCTCTGAAATGCTTGCTAAAGTACTGGAATCCACTTGGTAACTTGTAAAAATTCTCGATAAATATGCCTAATTTAATTAAGCAAATAAAGAATACTTTCGGATGAAGATATTTTTTAGCATAAACGTTGCGATACTGGTTCCATTCGTAGCCAAGTTTTACAACAAAGGGATTCCTTCACTTTATTAGTCCTATTGCGTTTGTTCATTTTAGCTTATTTTAAATGTTTTTTTTTTAATATATCACGTGTTGTCAGTTATTTAACGAAATTCGAACTTGAATATGTTTGTTATGAAAATTTTTGCGGTCGCGAATCTGTTTTAACACATTTGCAATTCAGTTGCGGTTTTATTGTTTATTTGCAGGATTGTTTTATTGTTCATTGTTTATTTGCGGTTTTATTCGGACAGGAAGAGATCACGGATGCAAATTTGCTGACGTGCGATAACGAAAACAATAATAGCAATTTCCATGTACTAACTACTCTAATGTTAAAAACTCTGAAAGTTTTATGTCGCGGTTATTATTAAGTTTTGCTGCATATCTTTAATCAAACTCAGATTCTGAGATGTAATATTTGAGCTACTTACTGCTACTTCCTTAATTAAATAAACATAACATTTTTAAAATTAAGAGTTCGTATATTTTTTGCTGCTGTGTTAACGCGAATTTTATAAATATATATTTTGATAAAAAATCACGTTAGTACTACGAATATAAAAAAGGAGACTCCATTAGTTTTGAAGCTTATTCTAAAAGCAAATTAAAAAAACAAACGCGGGTTCAAATTTTCAAAACTTAAAAACGTCATGCGCTGTGACGTGACGTCACGGCGTGCGCTTGTGACGTCAAATAAACATTCGACTCTTGCTAAATGGAGCTTAACGATACAAACACGTTTACTATTTAAAATCCTCAATACTGAAAGCTGCATTTTATTAACGTTTATAAAACTTAATAAAATTCTTGCTTTACTTTGCAAGAAAAATTCTTTACGAAGCGAAAATTCATGGAAACTTCAAAGCATACTTGACAAAAATTTAAATATATTACATGCATATTAAGAGCGCCGATGGCTCATAGGGTTAAGCGTTTGACTTCTAATCTACAGGTTTTGATTAAATCCCCGCTAAGTACCGATGTATTTTTCTGACGAATTTCATACGTCCATTTATCCAACCTACACACATCGTTGTAAATATTCATAAATGTGTTTCAAGTTAATCCACACTGGGCCAGCGTGGTTGACTAAGGTCTAGTCTCGAATACATACTAGTACTATTTAAACTGAAGACAAACTATCTTAGGTACAAAAACAAAAAAAAAATCAACTACTTAGACATAATAAATGACAGTGACACACACAGCAGTTTGCTTATTTAACATGTATCTTCATCATCATCAGATCACTATACGTCCCCACCGAGGGGCTCGGAGCCTACCCTTAGTTGAGGGTGATTAGGCCATAGGCAACCACGCTGGCCAAGTGCGGATTGGTTGACTTAACACATCTCTTTGAATTTCTCCTCAGACATGTGCAGGTTGCATCACGATGTTTTCCTTCACCGCAAGAACGTCGGATAAAATGTACATATGTAAATCGGAAATCGAAAAACACATTGGTACGTGGCGGGATTCGAACCCAGGACCTGCAGATTGCAAGTCAAGTGAGCCACCGGCGCTCCACCTTAATGTATATAAAATACTTTATAAAAAAAAATACCTTTTTTAAATGGATAATTTTTTACTGTATTGCTTCGTTAAAATTTATTTATTACGTTGACAAAAATTGCACTCTGTATTTTCAGGTCTATCAATATTTCCTTTAACATTATATTCAATGAGTGTTTTTTTTTACTTTGCTTTTATTTATTCATTTTCATATCCAAAGTTTAATTGCATTATTATATTGTTAGTTAATTATATAATAACTTTGCACCTAACGTTAGTTACTCGCGTACATAATTAACTAATGTCTCAATTATTAATTATGAATTAGTTATTCCGATTGATTGGTAATCGATAATTACAATAATAGCGTAGTGCGCTAGTAGTGCGATACTCGTTGCGATATTGTTATCATTATACGAGTACAATGTTCACATTAATACTATTTCAATTTCAATACGTTATAAGAGATTTCACGCTTTTATGAACAAAATACCATATCAAATCAAATATCACCTTTTAATCAACGTATTTTCAACGCTGAATAAGTCTTATAATTCTAACCGACTACAAAACTAATACCTCCATTGCTATTTCTGTCTACATCAAGTTTTTATCAATAGTCTGGGAACGAGAGAACTACGAACAAATGTGCAAACAAACAAATGAACTTCTAATTGTTAATGAAGTTAGCCTCAAATTCAAATATCAAATATCGCTTGGTGAGTCGCGGCGCGGAGTAGCATCGCCCGTCGGCCGCAAATTAGTGAGGCGTGTTTACTATAAACTTGTTTTGTTAAATTGCCGTCTCCACATCAAAGTTCCCGGAGGAATGGTATCACATTTGAAATTCCGATGTGGCCCTTGTCGGGTGTTCCTCTTACTTCGGGTGTCGACATTTAAATAATTTGAACAATATTCACGTGTGTGTGTGTGTGTGTGTTAACATGAATGATTGGAATGTAGTTTGGTTTATTTAGTTTTCATATAGTTTGTTATTCTTTAACCTAAAATTCTTACAGAACAAACATAGGTAGGATCTAAGTCGGATATAAGCATTTGCGAATTCAAAGAGTTTTTTATATTTGTAATTATTTATTTAATTTCTAGAACGAAGAATTACTAGGACTTTCACCAAGTAAAAAGCAAACAAATATTATGACTACGATATTTTTCCTTTAATTTAAAATATGAAAGGTAAATGAAAATCTGTGTGAGCCGCGGTTACTTTTTAAATAACATTATGCAAATATTAAAATTAAGAGTGAAATGCTTCAACAGATGTTACCTTGAGAAATATTTATACAGAATAAACAGGTAAACTATTTTGAATTTTAAATTTGTTAGGAGTTTAATATTACAATTATAACTTTCGAATTTCCTAACCGTTACATAACCGGAAAAATATTTTAAATTGATTTATAATTCATAAATAAGCGTAAAAAGCCTAAATCGTTGTATTGCTATTAAATTTCAATGGTATATTTTACTTACATATACGAGTAATTGCTTGATACACGAGCATTATCTTAAGTTAGTCAAAGCGACAGGTAGTAAACGAGAGATAGTAATTACAAGGCGTTAACAATTAGCTGAATGATAGAGGTACTCTATGAAGTGTTGGCACTCTAACAGCAATACTATACATTATCAACAAGAGAACAGATCAATTCTGGTAATTACTTCCACTTACAGTGTAGTCAACGTGAAACTGACTTATGAAACAATACCGACACTATGTTATCTTACTAATCTTATATCTTTAAATAAGCAATTCTTGTCTATTTATTATATAATTGGAATCTTGGCATCGGCTCCAACGATTTTCATAAAATTTAGTATATAGGGGGTTTCGGGGGCGATAAATTGGTCTAGCTAGGAATCATTTTTAGAAAATGTCATTTTATTCGTGTTTTATCGATAATCAACTTAAACATAAACTTAATTTTTTCTATCGATAAGATCGAAAAATATTATTCATATTTCATCATTTTATTAGTAATTCGTACTTAAATATAATTTCCAAAAAACACAATTTAAAAAAAATACCGAGCAAAGCTCCGTCATCCAGGTTCTATTATTAATGTGAATGTTTTTATGTATATGGATGGATGTTTGTTAGAAGGTATCTCCAGAACGTCAGCTTGTATCTCGCAAATTGTATCGAAATTTGGCATAAAGGTAGAGCATAGTCTAAGAATACGTATAAGTTACTATTTAAGTTTTTGTTTAATACTCCGCAGACGATAGCTAGTATTGTTATATTAATGAAAATATTACCAGAACTTACTAAATTAAGTTATAAGTACTTAACTGAACTTGATAGAAAAAAACAAATACAATGTCCTACAATAATCTAAGTGCAATGCAGTAAGATATCA
The DNA here is from genome assembly GCF_000836235.2 of Papilio xuthus. Classification (NCBI taxonomy): domain Eukaryota; kingdom Metazoa; phylum Arthropoda; class Insecta; order Lepidoptera; family Papilionidae; genus Papilio; species Papilio xuthus. Next base: position 5,066,679 of record NW_013532721.1, read on the forward strand.
TTCGAAAGCAATATGTTGAAAGAATCAAATACCTATTACACCTATCCCTCCTATATTGAAATCCCTAAAATGAAAATTGAGAAATAATCTTGTACACTAAAATATTTTTCAATATCGTAGCGCGTTATTAGAAGACAAGATCCATGTTCCAAATATCGAAGTTTTCATATTACTTAAATGTCATGTTGTAAATGTAATTTATCAAAATACATATATTATGTTTTATCTTATAATGATTTAGAAAACATATTTATAATTGTTAATATTTTTATATGCTTCTTTTATTAAAACATAAACAAAAAATGAAATCGAAAGGTTTTTTTGGTTTTCAAAGAATTTTGTATTATAAATATTTCACGAATTCTTCTTCCACTAGCTTTGATCAATTAGACCCTAAGGGATTACTAATTGATGGTAACAAAAAAGAAAACAAACAACGAATAAACCCAAAGTCTTTTCAGTAAAATTGCATTTATTTGTCCAACACTTCACCACGCAGTTTATATAGAATATAGAGGCATAGAATATGCGGCTGCCAATTTTGTTTACTTTTTTAGTCGCAGCATCAACCGATCGCAAAAAAGACTAGCTGCGCTTTGCCAATAATAAATAACTTAGCTTGTAAATGTTAGCTCGGCTTAAAATATAGCCACAATTTAAAAGAATGTAAATAAATGACCCCGAAAACTGCCTTTTGGCAAACTGTTTGCATTTTATTTTAGTGAAACAGTACGTTGCGGTGCTCTGTAATGTCTGCCTACATTTATGATTTGTTTCATTAATAAATAACCCTTGCTATACTACTATACCACTTCCAGTTCTTTATTTATTAACTTTTGTATATTCTGCTGTTATTTTTATAGTTCAACTACAATATTAGTTTCGTGATTACGCGAATGAAATTGGACCAAATGCAAGTATTTCATTATATTGTATTTTTAATTAACTTTTCTGAAGTAAAACACTTATCTTTCACATAAAATTGATTTTATTAAAACGTCGCTGTCTAACGCAGTGGTAAAGGGTCGATTTCACTTTCCAAATTAAGTGAAAAGGTTCAATATTGGCCGTCTTCCAAAAGGATTTTTCGAGGGAAAAGATCGCATCTGAAATTCAAATGTCGCTGACCTGTCCTTTAAGGTTTGTCACAATATGTGCCAAGGCGGAGTAGCCACTATCCAAAGGCATTACGTGAATGCTCACTATAAACTTAAATGCAAGGCACCTCGTACACAAGGCAACGTAAATCTTTGATACCCGACGAGCCGACCTGACCCGCTGAGCGACTTACGCAGTGAAATGTCATAGAGACCAACTACAGTCGCTCGCGATCTGTTTCAACCTTCAATTTCGTCGTGAGAAAAGTCGCTGCAATGTTCAAGATAGCGGACCAAATCTATACAGATGACAAGTACTCGCTATGCCTGTACTGTACTGACAGAATAGACTGGCGTCGACCATTCAAGGTTGTGTGTTCGGTGCGCGCGTAACGTGATTCTCGCAACGCAACACGATTTGAATTTCGACGATTTACGTTACCTTGCGTAAGAAGGGCCTAAGTCAACTTCTTTTCTCTACTTTACTCATCCATCTACATCTAGCTGATCAATGTATGTTTAATTTATTTTCTAAATTACATTGGAAGTTTTACGATCTATTCCAAAACGCATTCGCTCCAGTGTCACAGATAAATTAAATAGATTGTACAACGTAACGCGGATAAAATATGTTCGCAATTAAAAAGTCGCAATAAATGCCGCGAAATCTTTTTTTTTTTTGGCAAACCATTCGCTTGTTAAATTTTAGTACATATGCGTAACATCAAACCGTATGTGTTGGCTTTTTTGATAAAAAAAAAACCTTTTATTTTGCTTTGGATTTTTATAGCTCTCATCGTATATGTTACCTCGAAGTTGAATATAAAAATAGTTTTTAGAATTATTGTATGTGGTCATTTCTCGGTGACGATTACCTTTTTTTCTTTTAGTCCTCATAAATACAATTAATAGTAAGTAGTAAAAAATGCTATAAATTATAACTTAAGCTTAAGTTAGAAGTCAAGTTAGACTATGTGTGTGACATTCACAAAGAATATTTTATCTATGTCCGCACACGATAATAGCAAATCCCTAAGGAGACGTAATTTGAAGCAAGCTGCGATTGGCAACGTTGATAAGTCCCCTCCTTGTCCCCGAGGTTTGCCGGATCAAGTGGGACTCGTGAATTGTAGCTTTGACTTTCTCAAGGACAACTCTAATAAAGGTCACACTTTTTTCAGTCAAGGTCATATTAAGCTCTTCACTTTATGAGTTCTGACGATGATAAGCTGCGTATTAGTCTCGATGCAAATTTAAATACTTTTTTATGTAAAATGAAATAAATCGTTGAAGGTCAACATAATAAAAACAAGAAGCAATTTTCCAATAACCACATGTATTGCATAATTTATAACATAAATTTAAGCTCGAATTTCCAATATAAATGTAATGGAAAGGAAAATGAGACTCGCAGCTACCGGAATAAAATTTATAGCATCATGAGATGCGCCTGCGGGGAAGCTTCCCGATTCTCTAATAACATTTTAATAATAAAGTCCTTCTTGCAACTTGCCACAAAGAGTTTGTTCCTGTTGGAACAAGTTACAAATGCATAACTAAAATGTGACATTATACAAACTTGCATGTTGCATTGTATTATAGTTAAGTGGCAGAGAAAAATTTGCACAATGTTGGCACGGAATTGACACTGGCACAATGTTACCTCGGGTTTTGAGTTATGTCTTGCTAAGAATATAAGAATATCAAGATCAATGAGTTTAAATGTAACATTCCGCTTACTGGTTATTTGACTAAAGGATATTAAGTACTAAAAGTACAAAGTAGAAGATGGTGGCATAGTAAGTACGTTACACACAATTAGTTCACTAATGACTTAGAAAAAAGCAGACATGAATACAAAAGCTAAGAATCAAATTACAAATAAAAAAACCTTAAGAATCAAAGTGTTTTATTTGGTATTTATCTAAGTGGAGTCTGGTTGCAATTCATCCTGTTTGCGGAGGGCTCAGCGTGGCAGGGCGAGTGGGCAAGGCGGGCAGGCGGGCGCTAGATTATCCCGGATGTCTGAGCCTGATGGAGGATTACGACGGTATTTACACAAAACTGCTTTCAAAGAAAGCCCCAGCAAATCTTCGCTCTCACTATAATTGCTTCGAGGTCGATTGTATAAAAACAAATTCAACAAAAATACGATAACATCGTGAAAGAGTTAAGTACATAACATTAATGTGAAGTTAAATGAAACTTTGGATAATGCGATAAAGAAACTTCTGAAGACCTTTAATAAATAATTTATTTATTGATTTAACAATGAAATCTGTCCTTGTTACAGTGAATGTAATTAATCTACGTTCATCAAGTATCAAAACGTTCAGTCTGCATGTTTTTCTCTGTAAGTTGTCGTTTTGACGTTGATTTACAACACGCTCCGGAAACTGAGTTGTTTATTGTTCTGTTCACCTGCACGCTGCGATACGATACGATCTTCGAATCGTTTCAACTTGTAAAGTTTTAAACTGTTTTAAAATGACTCCGGGGAAATGCTGGCAACGGTGAGTGAAATTACCTGGAATCGTTGCTTTTATACTCACTTGACCCGGTTCTTTATTTCAATTGTTTTTCGGTTTATTTTTTCGTTCACTGTCTTTTAAATAAGAGGTTGATTTTCGATTTAAATTATGCTGTTTTAACACATTCTTTTGTGAAACTTTTATTTTTCATAAACTTATCCATTTTATCAATGGTAAATAGTTATTTGATGCATTAATGCTAATAAAGTGAAGTAAATATTTCCAGGTCATTACAATTAAGATTGACTAGCTTATGCCCGCGACTCCGTCCACGCGGAATTAATAAAAATACTTAATTAGCAGCCCATGAATTCTTCCGATGTATATCCTACATCTATCACAAATTTTTGCGATATCCATGCAGACGTTTTTGAGCCACATAATGACAAACATCAATCATCCATCCAAACCATCCATTCGCCCATACTTTTAGCCAAGCATTGAAATTGATACTAATAGTAAGATCTACGTGTTAACTTTAAAAAGCTCTACCAAGACTATTTCAAGTATTACAACTTTAACTTTAATTTACTTTGTAATTCAACAAAACTTACTTCTTCTTTCACGCTATAAAATTTGATTTGGTGTTTAAAATTTATCGCAGACTCCAGCGCCGCGCCGGCAACACCTGAACACAGCCCCGACAACCGCTCGCTCCCAACTGTGCGCAAACTTTATTTCCTGCTTTACTGAAGTTACATTGATAATTTAAATATCATATCAATATCATATTCATATCATATTCATTAAATTAACATTAACATTAATAAAATATTGTTTTATAATAATTTGCTTTTCAAATGTATATAGTATTCCACTATTGAATTTCACCCGTTGTTAGAAAAAATTATGAAAACTCTTATTATTATTACACATCAACAATATGAGATCATTTTTGCTCCACGTTATATATAAAAAAAAATTACCCGCGATTCCGTTTGCACGGAATTAAAAAAAAAACTTGATAAGTAGTCTGTGTATTCTTCCAGATGTTGTATATCTATGTCAAATATCAGCGATATCCATGCAGCAGCTCTAGAAATAACTTCCATTCATCCATACAACCAAACTTTCGCATTTGTAATACTAGTAACTTGTAGTTATTTCGAACACAAGTAAATGCTAAATGTTGTCGATTATAAGTTTTTTTGTAACATTAAATGAGTTAATGTTAAAAACAGTCGGAGCCGCTCCCACTCGCGTCGCGTGCCTTCGTTCTTTGTAATGTTCCACAACATCTGGCACTTCAATCAAGCCGCCACCAATGCTAAAACAATCTAAGACAATTAAAACTCTGATCTAAGGTCATTGTTACAACTTAATACTAATTACTTTATCAGCTTTAATGATTCCTTTGTTCCTAATACCAACGTTAAAGGAAATATAAAATACAACTGCGACTCGTTTGACTGATACTCTATTACTTTCTGTGTGCATGACGTCATAACAGATTGACATAACACATGGTATTGACGAGGGTCAAAAGCGAGTTGACATCGCCTGTCCATAGTCATTAAGAGCTTTATGATTTGACGTACATGGCATATTATTTATTTCAGGTCTACAATAAAGATATACGACTGTGTATAGAATTTTAATTATACTTTTCAGAAATCTTTAGCAACTAATAAATGTTCAGATATGCTATCATTTAAATTGTTTACATATGAGCAAACAGCAGAATATTAAAAAAGAGCACGTAATATACTTCTCAAGAGTTATGATACCAAGCTTGTAAATAAATCAGACAAAATGTGAACACACAGAGAGAAAACGAGGGCAAAATTTAATATCCTGATTTGATCATAATAAACCTCATCGGCAAATGTCGAAAGCACAACTCTTGGGGGTATGATTTAATTTTTAATAGCTGGCATTGGAGGACGCAAACAACCTCTAGGGAGGGCCGGAGCTGGATTCAACTGATCTCGCGATAAATATTATGTTTTTCAGTTCAACCCGGCCCCAGGCGCAGGCCGCCCGCGAAAATATAAAAATAATTCTCGCTCCTCGACAATGCCCATGGAAAACGTCGAAATTGAATTCGGCAACGATAAAGTTTAATAAAATAATATTTTATATAAAAAAACTACATTCGATATAATTGAGTCACAAAATTGATTCCAATATAACTGCTTGAAATAAATCTTTTTTATCTTAAATGCTCGACTATTTTTCTTAATAATTATTGATTAAAGTTTGCGTTATAAAGTAAGAAATAAATTCAAATTGATTTTTTTTAAACTCTATAAGAAATCGATTGAAATGACCTTCACAACTAAAAACACTGATCATCGAGTCCCGTCAACATCGCCCGACTTCAATCCAATTGTCTACGATCCGGCAGGAGCACAACGTTTACTGAAACTTAAATAAGAGTTACACTTAATCCAATATGATCTAACAAAGCAACAAAGGTCATACTTATTTACTTAAAGACTATTTATTTACTTACTCTACTGTAAAATCCTTGAAAGCTAAAGGTTATTTTCATAGTACAAAAAGAAAAGACCGCTGAAAACATTTGTAAAACTGTCAATGAAGCATAAAAGAAAAACTTGAATAATCGCGACTCATAAACGAGTCGAAGTACTTCGGATATTTCACAAAACATTTACCAATTGAATTGGATTGATGGAAGCTTCAATCAGTTATCTTCACCAAACAAATACGAAAATTATTTTCGCTTTCGTATTGTTTGCAAAAACACTTCTTGCTTAAAGCTTTTATCGAAAACTTTAGTATCAATAATCCACTAACTGACAAAACAAAAAAATATTCAAATTATCTCCTTTTGTATAATATTAATGTGCTTTAATATTTTAAATAAACATCTTAAGGTTCGGTTCCACTAACGAATAACAAAAGAATCCCTTTTATTCTCTTAAAAAAACAGGAGACCAAAATCTGCACACAAATTTTAGCAGTGGAAACGCACGGTTAATGTTGTAAGTTAAGAAGTAATGTAAGTAGAAATGTTGTAATGTCATAGAGAAGTATTTTATATGGGAAAATGTTCCCTAGCATTTATAATTAGTATGTGCACTTAATATTCATCGTGTACAGCGACCACGAGCTGCATATTAAATGTGCACATGTAGAGGGCGCTAGTGACATTAGTTAACAAACGATTCACTACACCTTGCTGCGAAACCTGCCTCATAATTATGAATACCTTTAGCAGAGATACTAAGAATCGGTGCGATGTAATGTTATGAATAACGTACCGTCTTTGTAAATTGAGAAATGATTGGTTCTTTATCTTGTAGTCTGCTGATTTAAAGATAAAATTCCAATGTCAATATCGAGACTATATAGAATTTGTTGAATCATAGACGATCTTTAGGTATTTAAATTATGTTAATTGTATTAATGACTTCAAATATGTATATAACGGCGAATGCAGGCCGACGTCTAATACCAGCAAGACGTCTGCAGAGAGGAGATAATTTCATTCTATTTGCTCCTCCCGCAGAGCTCGGAGCTCGAATTAAGTGATCGCAAAGCTTAAGAAGGAAATGTTCATTTCCACCTCAGACACAAATGCTATAAGTACAAAACATAGCGCTGATTGTAAGCATGTAAGTATAGGTTATGTTTACATAGTCCTGTCATAAAATTAACTACCCCCCCTAACTTGAGATGTGGGCAGAGAATGAGTAATTTTGGTTATTCATGTGTCAATTTTTAGTATCGTCTACCATTGATTATAAGTTTTATTTCTTTTGTTGCCAGGTACGTGGGGTTTAACAGTAAAAGCAGATGACCCAACAGGTACGACACATCTTTGACTCAAGGCTACATTGTGTGATAATTATCTATCCACGTGTAAATATTTATATAGGAGCAAGATGGAGAAGAAGACAATTAGTAAGGTTATGAGGACAACAACAAGAAGAAATATTTAGAACATATAACGCCGAAGATAAATAAAATTATCAGAATAATATTTCTGAGAATTAGCTCAAAGTACAAACCGAATTCTGGGAATTAATGTTAGAAATTATAATAAGATATTGTCACAAAAACAAGATAATATTCAAAACATTTCAATGTTTTTTTCTTTTTCCGTATTGTAATGAAATTGTAGAAACAAAATTTGATTTCAAGAAAACGTATTCCTGTTTTTCTTCCTAATTACTTTACTGAGTTTTCGTAATTCAACAACACAAATACATTTCGTTCAGATCAAATTATGCCTCGTTCCTTTTCATTTTAATTAATTCTAAGTAAAACAAAATAAAAATATGTTTCTTGACTTTTGACGATATTTAAAACACAAACTATTGATTGAAGATACTTAAACTAGATTGATAGTGTACTTAAACGTTATTATTGCACACGTTAACATTTTCTTAGCCCTATTTTTGCTTAACTCTTGTAAATTATTTAGAGGTTTTTTAACAGAACTTGGCGGAGAAAATACTTCAGGAAATATCATTTTTGAACGTTAATATTTAAGACGAAAGAGATAGTTGTAAGTTCGCTTGTTTGCAGAAAAATAAGGTTATGAGTGCGTTGTGCGTGTCTCGCGATAAATTATCTGAAGCCTTTAGTGAGATTGTATGTCATAGTTTTTTTTATGTGTCTAAAAGATTAATATGTGGTACGAAATAAGCTGACTGACAAGATAGCAAAGTTCTCCGATCTCGTTGAGGCAAGTCAATCCAACTTGACTTTGTAAGCTGGAGGAATTGGTTTTTTTAATGGACTATAATACAATACTTTACTTATAGAAAAGTTCAGTTTTCAGAACGCTTTGATTTGCAGTTGAATTTAAATACTTAGCTGAAAAGAATGTTTAATTAAATGCGAGTAAAATTTCCCTCGTTAATTCGGCGAGGCAGTGTGTTTCACATACAATCGCTTTCCAGTTCCACCTCCGCGCCATTGCCGCCGACTGCTAATCGGTTTAATAACTAAGTCTGGGGAACGTGCGCCGACTTCAGCGTCGACGCCTTTTGCTCAAGTATTATTTACTGGGAATTAAGATGAAATAACTCGTTTATTCAACGCGTAAGATTTTCGGCGCGGCAAAGAGTGTGACCTACTTTTCGCTACAACTTAAACATTTGGAAATTAATTTGATACGTGTTGTTTAATGAAAGTCCCACAGAATCTATAGAAAATTTTATCGTGTATTCAAATTTACGAATTAGATCGTCGTGATGATTTTTAAGTTAGATACAAGTTAAATATGTGACAGTACCTCTTTGTTTTTTTTTTTGAATTTTTTTATGTGAGATTTACCGAAACACTTTCTCACCCGTCAAAGTGACTAGAAAAATAGAAAGGAAGAGGCGTAGTTTTGAGTTTGTCCTAATACAATTAGAGCAGCCTAAGTTCTAAGTCAAACATGTTAGCTAAAAGCTCTATGTGCCTTTAATTAACTAATGGAGAGAAATATAAACTTTAACTGAAAGAAAAACTATCCCGAAGAACTTCACACTGGTTTCAACTCTAAATGTCACATCTGCAACGTTTTAAATGTCTTTGTAAATTTAATTTGAAGAAAAAACTTCGGTACAATGGTTTTACTAATTAACTTATTTTATTGCGTCATTTTAGAAACAGGTCGGTTAATTTTCGTGTGCTGGCAAAATTAGTCTTGAATTTTCGCCCAATATTTGAATATTTATATTTGATATTCACTAAAGTCTTTTAATATTTTTAAACTTAATGGTATGATATGTTTTTGTAATATTTTTTCAATATATGTTACCTACTGTTACATGAAATAAATAAATAAAATAAATTATCATGAACTCTTGTATCAGAAGTGAGAGAGGTAAATCTGTAGAATTACCATGAATCACAAATCCAATTACAGTTTTAAAAATTATATTTATGTTTTTGCTGCATTTATAAACCTTTAATATTTACAGTTGTACTATTGTCAATCTCTAGCTTTTCAATAACACACGAGCCCCCCGGCCCCCGCTCCTCACCCCCGCAACGACTCCGACCGCAATAACTATAAAATATTATGAGGTGTTTTTGCGTATGCAAGCAATATCCCTCCGATGCAGACTATTATTTCTCAACGAATTCCACTTTTATATGAAGAGGCACGATTTCCTTTTTACTATCGGAAATAGAGAGAAAATAAAATCTAAAGTATTATAAATATATTTTTATTTTTATTGATGCAGTTTAATAAAAGTTGAATAATAAATATTGTACTCTAATTTTCAACATGTTAACATCTCGTCTTGCACTGTGTCTCGCCTTACCTCGGATCAAATCATATTCTCAAAAACCTTAAGAAGCTTAACAGACTTGTAACACGAGAAAAGATTTTTTTGCTCATTTGCTGAACATTGTAACAGTGAGAGTTTCTCCATCTCATGTTACAAAAGTATTAAGCATATGTATATTATTATAAAACCAAGAAAATTGACGTCTAACTAAATTAACATCTATGTGTTTTGTCTTTAGACAAAGTGTACTTTCTTACATTTATTTACGAAACCATCTGTGTTTTTCTATTTGAAAATATCAAATGAGCATAAATTAATTATATAATAAACAAAATAATATGTTACGAAGACACATAGACGGGAAGTAGATAGATATTGTTTATAATAAATACATAACAAACTCTCATTAAGTACATCTGATTAAAGCAACGACATTACGCGACTGATGTAGCGTAATGTGGATAGAGTTAATCAGGCGCGCGATCAGCCACCGAGCAGTGTGCACCATGGTTGAGCGTACACGTAATACATCGCATCGGTAATATTGCCTGACGAATTTGACATGTTGTACACTATAGTTAAGCGTATCTACTATACGGGAAATATGAATTTTAGAAGTTTAACCAACCGAACAGTTTCATTGTATGTGGGAAAGTGCAAAAGGTATGATTGCGTAGCAAACTGAGACCTAAAGCTAAATAAGTCGCGAATAAAAATGCAGATGAGGTTTTGTTAAAAACGAAACACTTTCTTAATTATTTTCACTTGAGAAAGATAAGCAAATAGCTTACATTAAACAATGTTTTTCTCTAAAACGTCTGCAGAAGTTTATTTTCTTATTCACTTAAATTAAAAAAAAAAGTGTAATGTTCTCAAGTTGGCGCGGCGTTATTTATTCTTTATCTGATTAACGACAACACAAAGCTGCGCTGAGAAATTGCGCGTTAATGAAATTCAGATTCATTATCGTCCAGTTCTCACTGAGTGCTCACAAAAAACTTGTATAATTAAACAGACTCCCTGTTGTCTTGCATTTTATCGCGTAACAACTTTACTACAAGCGAGTTAATTTGATTCCTTTTCTTAGTCTCTCACTTTTGTAGTCTACGCAATAAAACTAACAAAAGAATTTCAAATAAGATACCTAATAGAGGCTAACGAAATTGTACATTTTTACAAACAAAATAATAAAGTTTGTGATTAACTTGAGCTCGAACACCATCCTTTAAGTGAGAAAGAAGTTGTTGATGCTCAAAAGCACTTCAATAATTGTAAGACAGATTGTACGCAATTTATTTTTCACAAAAATAACGCGAAATATGTAATGGAACATATAAAAGATTTCTTTTATAAATTGCATATACAAGCTGCATATATAAGCTACTTAAAGAGGAGACGAGGTAACAACAAGGAGATGGCAATAAACTGTCTGTTACTGCATGTGACTTGACTCTCGCGAGCTCGTTGTCTTCGCGATGGAATTTATTGACGTCTGGACAATCTCATCTCTTATCTTTTAAATAAAGAAAATAACATAGATTGGTATAAACTTTTAGCTCCGGAGATTATCGTTCCAGATCAATGTGTTTCAATTACTTGAGCTTTTGTAATTTTACAACAACGAATACTATTGTCTCAAGTCTTGATTAGACTATATGTACATGTATCTACCTGGTAATTTATACATATTCATTATTCTTTATTGGAATAATCGCTCAAAGCATTCGCTCCGTCGTGCCGCCGTCCCGCTGTCGTCCCGTAGCGAATGTTGCGGAGGAAGCCGACCGGGAATCTGTGGCGTGAGTTACGACCCACTTCCGGCCGCCATATTTGCTTTACCCACACGCGACTTCCGGCGCCTTGCGTAACCACCGCCTGATAAATGCTTTGTAATCGCTTCTAGTGTTTACCTTGTACATATCGGACCGTAACTAATTGATCATTCCTTGTATCTACGAATACAAGGAATCTATCATTAGATATCGGTATTAGCTGTCATGTTCCATTGGGTAAATAACATTGGAATCGTCCTCTGTAAACCTGTGTAACACAGGACGAGACCCCTTGCAAAATTATTGTGTTTTTTATTTGTCTAAAAAACGATATTTACGGTATGTACAGAAAAAAAAAACACTTATTAAGAAGTAGATAATATTATTGCTGTCAACTATGTTCAGAGAACTATTAAAGCATGAAGGAGGAAGTAAGAATCTTATGTGTCAACTTTGTTTGGGCAAAAGCTCTTATATAAGTTTTGTTGATCGTTTGTAAGTTTTCTAGCTCATGTTACAAATAATACATATTTGTATGTCTTTCTTAATATTCTCAGAAAATATGAATATAATTCTAACCTTATTGTAGATTGTCTAAACACTCGAGTGAAATCACTACGCACCACGCATTTACATTCTGTATTATTACGTTTGTAATATAAATATATTGAGCTCAAGTCATCTGTGATAAAATATAATGTATTGTGTGTGCGTTCAAAGTGTTACAATAAACGTTTTGTGTGATAACATCGTGATTTATATCTGCGTCCGCAACACAACCGCTGCACAGTGCATCAGCGTTCAGCGTTCAACGTAAATACTGACACAGTTCAATATTTCAAAAATTGCTGACCGATATCATAGCTTACAAAAAGTCAAAGTAAATCATTTTATTTTTCTACTATTCAAAAATAATAAAATGGTATAACGAGAGCAAATATTAAAGCGAAATCTTTTTGTATCATATAAATTGTTAACTCCCTGTATCCAATTAGTGATAACAAGCAACATTTTCATTTTAATCTATTTTCCATATGTGCCTGCGTCCAGTAAATCCGCAAAATAATTCATTAATAATTTTAATGGCAAATAAGAAAGGAATCAAACGTTATTTTTAAAAATATTCAACTAGAATAGAAACAAAAGGTACAAACAGTATTAAGTAAACCTGAAGCAAAAGACAATAATTGTTGTTTCACTTAATGTACTGGAGATAATAACGTTGTACATAAAAAATAAAAGCCACCAGTATTAAGAAGATTTTGGCACAGTATCTAGTGAGTGCGGAAATAATTTCTTGTATAATGGTTTTAGGAACACGAGAATTGTCCCCCATGCATTGCAATAAAAGCTATGTTACTAAAAAAAACGATCCTACCGAGAAGAAGCGATATCACTAAAGCGTAATAAATCGGTTGAACGTTCCAGAGCTCGGCTTAATAAGTTTTTGATAATGATATAGAACTCGGAAGTTTTCTCTTTCTATATAAGTTTGTGAGTTTCCGTCAAATTTACTACCTTCCTTGGTATAATATTCGCGTTAAGTGTTAAATAGTGTGTGATAAAAATGGCCTTTAACATAAATTGTTATCGGAACAATATCCTAGTCTCATTTATTTCAAGTTTCACTAAGAACTAAATTACAAAGGAAACTAAATGTTTCTTTTAGTTTTTCTTGACTTTTTTTACGAAGCAAAAATAATCACTAAAAGTTTGTCCCTAAATAATTAGCAAAAATGTTCATATTTACCTCGTTTATGTTTAACAATAAATTATTCTGGGCACGGAACTACCCAGAATAATTTATTGTAACATAGTACTGTGTGATGCAACACACCTTGCCACATGACAAATAGTGCGACGTCACCAGTTGTTTGTGCGCTCCGACGCTCCGACGCTCCGACAAAGATGCCCCGACTCCGACTCGCAACTCGCACCTCGCAGCTCTCCACTCGCGACGTAGACGTGGTTCCCACAAAAACAACGGACCATTTACATTTCTCCTTGGATGCGGTTTATTCGTCCGGAAATATTCCGTCATTCGGGCTACAAAAATAAGCGATGCTTTCTACGAGGCGGCTGTATCATAGCGTAACATATGACGCTCTTTGGTGAGCATAACGTAATATATTACATGCGAAATATATTATGTAAATGCGCGCCACATTGAACTAAAGAAACTTGGCTGCTTCCATCGCGTTACACCTATAAATCAGATTTATGTAAACGCTTTACGGGGTGTGGGGGAGGGGGAGGGGGAGGGGGACGGAGAGTAGTACAACTTATTGATGTTTGTTTTCCGTTATGAAAAACTATGTTTCATATTGTTCCTAACAATTGAATTGTTACTGATACCTATAATAATAACTCTAGCCAGAGACAATGGAACATATTACTTTTTCAAAACATTTTATTTCTAACTTGGACAGTATTTTTTTCTACACACGATATACATACAAATAAATTTGGTTATGTATTTACACTTAAACCTTTCTGAATTTAGTTTCCTGAGTGGAATTAAATTATTCATTAGCAAGTTAACCTAGATTATCGTTAAAAACTCAGTTTCACCCTCTAATAAGGACGTCTTAAGAATAAAACATCACAAGTTAATTATGTTTTAGTTAGTAGGATTGTATTCAGCTAGATTACGTTTAAAATTATTTAAACGGGGTTTAAAAAGCCCTCATAAGTTACTGTATACGTAAAGCGTATAAAACGTTTATTTTGAGCGAAGCATTCACAAACGTTGAAGTGGCGGAAAATTTTACAACGTTTTCCGACGACACCCTATTTACGTGCATGATAAAGCCAACCCGCCATGTTACAATTGGTCTCCGAGCGGTTTGTATTATTCCAGCTTATAGTATATTTTGATTCAGCGAGAGAGTATCGTGCTGTTTGTGTGATTTGGTAGCGGCATTGTTCCCCGCGTTTATGACTCCGTCATTAATACAAAAAAATCAAGTTATTTTACTTTACAATTGGATGATATTTCTGTTACGAACCGTAGTTCTATTTCTCAATATATTTAAGTAAATCGAATGCATTTAACCTAGATATACAAAATGAAATAAAGACACTTGTGATAAGACCAACTTAAGTTAGTAGTACCGGGTATTTGAAATTTTGTTAGCAATACCAATCCGGGCATCATCTTGTTGTCTTGTTTGTGCCTCTTCTTACATCAACCGCCGCCCGGTCCCGGGGGCTGCGCACAATTTTATCGCGAAACGTAATAACAATCTAGTAATATGTTTGTCCTGAATTTTAAAGGTTTGTAAAACTTTAACATTTTTACCTTGCTCCGAGCTCCAAGCTACGAGCGGCGGCACGATGGCGCGGCGCTCAACAAATTGCAAGCTCGTAACACTTGATGGTAATGTGAAGCTGACTGTGCCGACTCACTCAATATTTACATTTTTAAAAGTAATACTGTGTATAATACCGAAAACATATAGACATGATATGCTTTGAGTTATTTAGAAGTTATCGATACTTAAGGAAAAATAAAACAATCAAGTAATAGTCCAGTTTTAAACATAAAACTACATTTGATGAATAAGCAATAAACTTTGTTAAGTTGAAAAGATAAAATTCATTAAACATTCTCAACTATTGTGAAGCTGGTTTTGTTTCAATAGTTGGACAATCTTGTATATATCTATGTAGGTGATATTCAGACGACACATAGACACAAGGAGCAGGTGCACGGAGACACGGCAGCGGACACTCGGCGACATAAATTGCTCGCTACACTCCACTGCTATAAGTAAGATAATGTTGCAGTACTAACAGGAATTGTATTGTCTAGTTGTACAAACAATATTGTCTTATGCTATTTAAGAAGACAATACAAAGTAACAATAACAATATCATTTGCTTAAAGATCTCAAAAACTACTGTAAATATTTCATCACTTATTAAACTTAAATTTAATTACAAATTAAATTGATATAACGACTTCTAACGCAATTAATGTATACGTATTACATCTTAAGTCGAATTAATTTGAGAACACGAGTACTCTGTATTCTACAGGGCGTTGTAAATCACTGAACTAAATCCTCTAAGACAAGTTTAATTAACTCCAAGAAAGTTGTTACAAGGGAAGGCATATCAGAAGGGCAACTTGAAATAGAACGGACCGACGTTTATGTGGATGACGGTGACCGACAAATTTGGGATAATTTCTTTGTTTAAGTTAGTCGTTAAATCGAGCGAAAAACTTGAAACATGTTAGTGTAATCGTCTGGGAGGAATAGTTCGCAAAAACCTTCGCAATTTCGCCTGACCCGGTCATCTCGGTGAGGCTGGACGAATAAAATTTCACTCGTGGCAGTTTGACGTCGGCTTTATAACGCAGCCGGTAATAAAGGCTGTTTCATTATCCGGAACACGGCAGCCGGTGTCGGACTAGCGGTGGCGGTCGATCTAACATAATACACGCTGTATAGAGATGCCGACGTTATACAACACACAAGTTACATTTGAAAGTGGTTTTGACAATAACAATCATATCAAAAAGCTGTCGCTATCAAAGCACCTGACTCATTAAGAAGAAATGTATCACTTGGCTTGTGCTACTTTAAATGCTCTAGGTACATCACTGATTCAATAATATACCAAAAGAGCTTCCGTACGTTTACCGCGTAGCTATGAGAGTATAAAGATGCGTTTACATGTGGTAAATGAGTCGCGAATGCGAATGCGTATGGTTCGCGAATTAAACATTTTATTTCAATACTTACTCAGTGAAAAACTTACTTGTGAACTGCACATTCACTATATGTGGACGCACCCTAATGTGCGTAGAAAAACTCCCGCGGCTACACCGGCCGACGGCGGCAGCGGCTTATACAGTTCGTGAGGGAGGCTTTAATTACGCACTTAATGACAGCCTAACGCCGCGCCGTCCTTTGCAATATCGTACGGACCCGCTTACCACTAGCGTAGTTCATGATTAGGCAACAGTTTTTGGTAAAGCCTCTGGGACGGGAATAATGGCACATATACAGTAACTTACACGCAAATTGTAGTCTTTAACGGTCATTTTATGGTTGGTTATGTGGTTTAGTAAATTGGGGTTTTTGGTGTTATGAATATTCGAAAGAATAATAAATAGATACAAAAACATTTATTTATCTTTAAACATTATAAGCTTTATCTCATATAAGAAAAGGTCGACCAATTTTTATTTGGATTTTTTAAATTCACGGTTTCTTATGTTAAAGTTATAATATGAGATGATATTCTTCGTATTCGACACGTCAACAGCATAAACGAAAATTCAGATTTTTATTATTCTTGGAAGCTATTTCTATCCGCGTCGGTTTCCGGAGTGAATCACATATCATTATATCAGTTTATTTTCCACACTCCTTGTTGAAGACGCTCGAGAGCGCTCTGCTGTATTAAAACGTGTTTTATTTCGACATAGATCAACTTGACCCGGATCGCGCGACGCCGCCGGAGGGGAAAGCGTCTATTAGTAACTCTAAAAAGCTACATACGAACCAACACTTCCTGAATTCGTTAAATATGGAAGACAATATATGTCTACTTATATTCCTTGCCTATTTATATTACTGATTGTCCTCTGCTGTTGTGATTCCATATCTCTCGAAGTAGACTTGATATATAAAGTAGATATACATATCTTCATTTACTTCGATCTGTGAAAAAACTAAACGTTGAACTAAATTTTTATTGCAATTTGTATTTATTTATCTCACAGTTTCACAATGCCTAAATAGTGAAAAGGGTTGAAAAGGACATAAAGGTCATATAACATAGGGGTTCCGATGTAAGGGGATAGGTTAAACGAGACATTTTCTATTCTTGCGGGAATTCTGAGACGTTACAAAGGGACCACTTTACAAACCTTTCCCTTTTGCATCGGATCACACATAGAAGAGCTTTTTACAATAGTACGCTACTTATTGTTAAAAGCTACAAGAAATTTTACATACACTTGTATGTAAAATTTACAAACTTACAAATTGATTTAACCAAAGATTATATAACAACTTGTTTCCACCGCTTTTTAATCGTTTTCAGAACACAATCACATACTAGGTGTAAAGTAATTAAAAATATGGAACAAATAATATTTTGTAGTTAATTTGGTACAACTCAACAATGTCACGTCTCATGACTCACAATGCATACCAAATGTCTTAACAAGTACTAGACACGACAGATAAATGACTTTATGTTTGTACAGTCTCAACGTTCCTAGTGCTCGGTGCTTGCTGTGTTCAGTTTTATTTTCTCGCCGCCAGCATGAAAATTCAATTAGAGAAAAGTGCCGCTAGCGTTAATTACTAAAAGATTAGTTTAAAATGTTTACCAACTGGGTAAAGTAAGAAAATTAATGTTCCAAATTGTTTATTTATTGAATTAACTTATTTTAAAAATAAACAGTCCAGATTCTGAACCGCATCACCAATTTATTCTTTTATTATTATAGTGTTTATTTTCCGTTTTATTTTATTTGTTTCACGAACATAATTTTTTAATATCAACGCCATGTATAGAACATACGAATATACACATGTTTATGAAATTAATTACATAAACATTTAATTGCATATACAGTTGATTTAAATATTGACAGATATACACGTGGCGGTCAGACGCACTATGTAAACTAGCACGATTACGCTGCGCCAGAAAACCTCGGCATAATCCATAAAAGTTTTATTGCCACTAATACTAGTATTTATTAATAAAAATCATAACGGACACGGCGAGGGCGACGCGCGCCGTCTAATTTTAAATCGACGCGCGCACAAAACAACACGAACAAAGTCGTGCGAGCGGCGCACGAGCAGGCGCACGCGTGTCCCCAGTGGCCGCAGCTCGGAGATGACAGTGTTTGTGTGGTGGTGAGTGTCAAAGATGCGGATACAATGTTCAGCTTCAAGGCGCAGAGGAAGGGCAAGGAGGAGAGCGTTCAGTGCTACCGCAGCGTCAAGAGCAAGCCGCCCAAGACCCCGACGCCGTCGCGCGTCAAGCGACATCAAAGGCGTGAGTTTGACGAGAAATTATGCGTGTTTGTGTTTGCTTGCGCGAAAATAAACATGGTCTTAATGAGCCGACGTCCAATAGTAGCGACGTATGTTAACTGAAATACCCACGATTCCTTTAGTCGAGTATATCTTGCAAGGTGTTGAACTACGAGATATACGTAATTAATATCAAGAATCAAAAGTTTTCTTAAATCAGCTAAAATTGTTATGATGTCAAGACGTTGTTATTTCAGGATTTATACATTTTGATATTTGCAACGCAATCTTTGTATTTAGTTGTTACCAAAATTGTATGTAACCTATGAGTATTTCTAGGAAATGTTCATAATTCTGTAACTACTTAGGAAATGAATACAATATTGTTGAAAAATTATTTAATACACTCATTGCCTGAGAAATGTATACATTTCCTAGGCATTCTATAAATTCCGATATCGCGTAAGAAAACATAAAGTCACATGATAATGTCAGTGAACGTAGCTTAATGTTGGCGGTAAGGCGATGTCGGTGATTGAAGACTTATAAATAGCGGTAATTTGTAAACATTCAGTCATTTTATTAGGGCAACGCGCTCCTGTGACGGTCCCGCGGCTCTGTGTTTAGACAACACGTTGCTGACCAGCAATGCGTACGTACGGACAAACAGATCCAGTTCCGCAACACACTTTACATAAAATTGATATTACAATGTGATATCGCATTCCTAAACCTTCCAAGATGATTTAAAAAAAATAAAGTGGATAAAGTCGCGGGAAAAAACTAGTGTCAAAACTTAATTACTTGAATATTCGCACTTCGATTCTTAATTTTCTAAATAGCCCTAAACTATGAAAACGCTTGAACCAGTAGCAACTGTGGCCGTGAGCAAGGAAATACCTTACAGTACCCCTGTGATATGTGACTATGAATTTATTGTTGGCCTTTATTGTTTGTGGCAAGTACCAAACAGCACCTGTACTTACAGAACAAACGACTCCAACGAATTATAGTAAATTTATTTTTGTTCCGTGTTATCGACTACCGACCCTTACATCTTGTATAGTCCGAGCACTCATTAGAAAAACACAATCCGATTCTGTGAAGATCCATTACGAGCTGTCAGTGTCGGCAGCGGCGGCCACTCTCCCATTAAGAGGGCCCGGCTATATTTAGTGCGTTGCGTAAAACGTCTGACCCTAATTATGGCTCTGGACACACGCCACCGGACAAACACCCGGAGGAAGTCGAAATACATCAAAATTCAATTTCCTTCAGCACCTTGCTTCATATTTTTTTCACCTCGAAACTTTTTAAAATAATCATAAAACTTGAGGTCATAAAGAAGAATTAATGATAAATGAGATGGATGTTTCTTATAAGTTATCTCCTGGACAATAACAGATGAAATTTGGCATAGATATAGAGATAGCATAATCTGGAAGAGCACATGGACTTCCTTTAAGTTTTTTTTTACGAGGCGGACGAAGTTTGAAGGACGGATTTAAATTGAACTCTATTCATAATGCATCACATCCAATGGTATGTAAATAAAATATTGATGCCAAAGGCCAAACGTTATCATTCTTTTAAGCTTCAGTTCCTGATTTAAAACAGCCCGCCACATGAACCTCTTATGTTCTGGTTGCGTAGCTTCAATGAATGTTATTATAACTTCTCGTTTTGTCTCAGTTAGTGTAGTTAATATGGATACGAGTAAAGAGACGACAATTTGCAATCGTAATACTATGTGAATTATAATATTAAAGGGTTAAAATTAATTATGCTTAGTTGACGAAAATAGTAACTAATATTTCGAAGATATTGAAGAAATAAAAGCAGTAGTTACGTGTGAGAGGGCGAAAGCGCCCTAAGGGTTCTAAATACCTTACTTGTTACTCTGTGACCCGGTACTAACGCGCACATCTTGGCGACGTGTTCCGAAACCTACAAAGATAAAGCTGAATAAAATTTCGGCGCCGATTTTATGGTCGGCTTCATTCTACGCATCGGTACCTCGGAAAAGGTTTTTATTGTTACCAAATGCCTACAGAAAATAGTATTTATTTCAAAATGATATGTAGGTTCGCAAAATTAAATGCCAAAATATCTAAGAGCCTAATCAAAAATGTTGGACTGGTAAAGATAAAATTAAAGCTTCATCAATATTTTCTATCCTTCTATACGACATAGGATGCTTGAAGATAAGTGCGCCCTTAAACGCCGGCAACACATGTCAACCTCATCATACCTTGTTAGAAACGAGCTTTTGTATGTCAACAAAGACAATAGAAAAATGAAAAGTATATGTCACACTTTTGGTGTGGTTCGCGTACGCTGGCTCCATGTTCAAGAGCAATGGGTAATTACTTAACTTGCTTCACAGAACAATGAGCAGCAGACATTTTAATCCTAATGGAAGTTGCCGCAACACGTCCCCGGCACAGTATTTCCTTGCCCCTGTTTTATTTACTATCCAAATTGCGAAGGCAAACTATTTAAGACTTTAAATCACTTTACTCAAGATGTCACGGCCGGCTTACTGGCCGTGTAAACTTAATTTTGCTAAAGACTATTTATATTGAAGAATTTTGTTACTTTTACTCAAACATTAGCAAAGGTATTTATGTTATGATTCAGTCTAATGTAGTCAATAAAACAGATATTAAAACAAATCGCAATGTTTAATACATAGAGTAACATTGGGTTACGTATTGCTGTCCCTCTCATTCTCTTTGACAAAACAATGACAGCAAGATGTGTCAATATAAATATCAGAGGAGTGGAGTTTCGGGGTAATGCAACTCCTTCATAATATAGCAGTGAAGTGATAAAACAACATGATATTTTCTATGACATTGCTCGCTCACGGATGACGCGGCCCGCGGCGCAGTAAACGGATTATTCATTCGATTATTGGAGCAGTCGTAAAGGAATTCAATTCTATCTTCAAAGAAATGAAATTTCTGAAACACGATTTTCTTACATCAGATAAATTTATAACCTGGAAATGGCGCGGCGCAGTCAGATCCGCGGCCCGGAGACACCGTCTTTGCTTTCTTATTTATTTTTGCAATTAAATTTATAACATTTTAATGACTGAAACTATTTAATTTAAATGACTACTTATTATAAGTTAGTTTAAATTATCACATCATCATCTCCATTGAAACTATACTAAATAAACAAAAGAATGAATGAAACTCATAACATTCAATAAAATCTCGCGTCGCATTTATCGTGAAGATTTACACATAAGTTTTATTGCCTTGCCTTTTGAAAATTAAAAAGTTTAGTAAGAATGATTGAGATAGGTGGACGAGCAGGGCCATAATCGTAAGCTCTACAAAGTTCCAGACATCCCCAACTTTCTCCATCTCGTTGTAATTTCGAGGAGTGCATAACTCACCGGTTCACGTTTATGGCCAAAATCAGTACCTAAATTTAATTTCACTTAAAACTTTACCCATATAAAATTGTGAAATGATCTAACGACGATGTTTGGTATCATAACATCCTGCTTTCACACAAAAATGTTTACATCTAAAGTTGTTTGTGTCAACATCATTTTCCAATAGCTTTGCATGCTTTTATAATTCTAGACTATGTAAAAATATCATCTATTCTATTTGAATTTTGAGTGATGCTCTAAAAACCCACGACTCTAAGGATCTTTGTTTAGTTTTTATATAATGCAAAAGATATAGTATATAAAATAGAAAACATTCTGTTAAAAGTGTTACAACAATTCTCTAAGTATTTCTACATTCTCTATATTAAACTGATATATAAACACGGCTAAACACTCACGTATATACGTCCGGTGGCGGCACCGACTAGTTTCGAGCTCAGTGAGCGACGGGCCGCGTCCGCGAAATAATACCAGTGCCACTCATCCTGATGAAGGGCCCCCGATGGGCTCGAAACTAATCGGTGCCGCCACCGGACGTACTCGTATATACGTAAGTGTTTAGCCGTGTTTATATATCAGTTTAGTATAATGTCTCTATTAAACCTATGATAAATAATTTCAAAATAAGGTGAAGGTAAAGCTGAAAGTTATTTCGTTGAGGCCGCAGCGTATGCTCCTTCGATCTAAAAGCCAATTTTGTCGCAGTCGTATCTCTTTATTGAATTTACTTTACCGCCGCTCTGTCAACTTTGATGCTCTCGATTTGCATCTGATCTCTCGCGTTTTCATTTTAAAACTTATATTCAAATATGCCACATTATCGGCATCTGGTTATTTTCACCTTCATTTTCATGTGATGCACCTGTTAAGAGCAATATTTTTATTACAGTAAATTAACAATTGGTATTCGCATTCTATCTCAAAATATATTTAATTGTAACGAAAAATCTTATATTAAATACTTCATTTTCATCGTAAAATTTACAACTGAAAGTAGCAAAATGTTAGACTTTGAAACTACAATTTATCTTTGAACAACAAAGCACGTAGTGAGTGGCGGCGAGTTAAGATATTTTGCGGATTTTCCTTTATAATTCCCGCGGACAGTCGCCTCTTCGCCGCACCTCCACCGAATCTAAACGGATCATGTATTAGATTGTCGGCACAACCGCAGAATGCAACTACCACTTTGAAATTCTTTGACCTTTTGTGAATCACGTTAACACAACAATAACATATACAATAATTGTTGTTAATACAACAATCGTATTGATTGTTTCTTTGTCCTTGAACAAAATTATGAGCGAGTTGTACTATTCCATATTATTGTATTATTTCAATGAATTAAAATAAAAGCTAATAATTAAATCATCATATTTTACAAGAATTTTCCAACACATTTGAAGTGTATATTTTCATTATCCTTAATAAAATATCTACTTATACCAAATACCTACAACATACGATATGAATAAGTATAACTTGGTGGTAAACAATAAGTGGTCAGTATGTAGCGGGGCGCGGCTATGTCATTACCATAAGTTAAATGACTCCGCACCTCCCCCCCCCCCCCCCCCCGCCACCACCACCACCCCCCTCTCTTAGTCAACAGCTACAAGAGAGTACATAATTGAATTCTACTCATAAATTGCATACATTTCCTTTCTCATATCTTCAGCTTCAAGTTTTTGAATAAATATTTTTTTAACTAAATTATATATTTTCATTACGGTCCACATCATCAGTTTATACACATTTCTTTTCTTCTACGTCTAATAATAAAGGTATCTTAAATATAAATCAAGTTTTGTTTATTTTTGTTAACTATGTAACTTCTATAAATGAAATAAATTTGTTTAGACCAAATGTACATTCGTTAATCCTTCACGCATCCTCTTTGATACATTACACATTTAAGTGAGGATTTAGGCGCAAAAGGTTTAAATTTTAAAGGCATTAGTTAATCAGCTTAGTGAAATATATTAGTAGCTATTATATGAATAGCTTAGTACATAATTATGTACATTATAATAGCTAGAAGCTATAAAAGTTGGAACATGTGTTACAACATGACTCATTTTTAATGAGCTTTTTTCATTAAATAATGTTATTAAACTGTAATGTCATAGTCATTTGATTTATTTCATTAATTTTATTAGGAACCGTATTAAATAAATCTTACTTATAGTTTTGACATCAATTCTAAAATAAAAGTCGTACTTTAGGAATAAAGTTCAAAGTCTTCCATTCCAATGATTACAATGACAATTAAAACTCAAAAACCGCTAACATCTTGTTGTAAATAGAATTTCAAAGTAATAGAATTGTTAATAATTTATCTCGGCATGTTTCGCAAACTCGCAGAGAACAGAACAAACCACTCATAAATGTTCCCAAGAAACAGTAACATTCCTTTAATGTTCTTATTGTATTCCATACATCATGCGTCGTTTTATGTGTTCACATAAAGGAAACTCTCGCGTCGCTTAAGTCATAACTTACACAATCTCACGGAACTCAAACCGCTACGAGTTTTAACTGCAATTTAATTTACGTTCCACTTCTTTCACCGGCAGTGATACTTCATACAAATTGATAGTGCAGCTAAACTTAGAATTACTTCTTAAACTTTAAAGTACTTTAAGTAACTTGGACGATCCAAGTTGTACAATAATAATCAAATTTGATGATGTCACCTTATTCCTTCCTCTAACTTTAAACACAGCACTTTTGATAAGTTAGAAATGTGAAAATATTGCTTTATTCTCATAGCAAAAGCGTTTATTTTTTAATTTTTTGAACGGAACGAAATGAAACTTTCTCCTTTTGCACATAAAAGCCGTTATTTTTTTTTTATGACAAAACCTAATTCACAATATTGTGCACAAATTGTCACGTGTCAGCCATCGCACCGCACACGTCACCCGCCGACAATTATCGCTGCGTCAAAGTCTGCGGCCATATTTCATTAAAAAAAATAACCCTAGCACAAATTAACACATAATGGAGATATAAACTAACTAAAACTATTGTGACTATTAATCCAATGTAAATAATACGGAAACACGTAGAAAATAGATAAAATGATCAAGTTGGAGCCTCTCATCAATCGTATTGATTTTCTCGCAGCAAAAACTTATTAATTAATCAGATGTCGAAGCGATCATTTATCTTGTAACAGTATCTATATTGTACTGCCCACGTCAAAGTTGCTTAGCAACCAACTTTATGTTTAATTAAAATACGGAAACTACAATGTATTTTCAAATGACACGGATTAGTTTTTAATAAGAAATTAAATTAATGATTTTTTTAAAAGATACAACATGCATGATGTATGTATCTGTCAACGCATAGCACCGAATGGACCAATCGTAGGAGACTGACATGTTGCGTCTCGTCTGTGATTGGTAGAGAGCACACGGACGCTGCCCTCGCGCAGTTTCGTACGTCGAGCTTCTCCCGCCAATTTTTTAGCGCAAACACAATTGTTTCTGCCACTTTGAATCACCAGTTGCAGTTAACAATTATAATATGTCAAACAATTTTGGAACATCGAGTTTTAACGTGCGGAAACATAATCGATATTCTCAATGTATTGTCTTCGAAAGTTGTAATTAGTCGGTGTTAAAATCGAATTCGGATTCGTAATTCAGCAATAACGCCCTTTCAATATATTACAAAGAAAAACCATTAGTCGAGTGAGGTCGCGACTCTCCCTCGCCGCGGAAGCGATTAAACCAATTCATTGTTCGTGTAGACATCGGTAATAATGGAATCTACTATCGATTAAACATCGGTAATAACCTAATCGATTATCGATTAAACATGAACAATGATTAATGTCTCACGATTGTTATATACATATGTCTTTAGATTACATTAGTCACGCGATGTGCTTATGACTTTTATTTATTTCTTTGATACTAACTTTATCTTAATATACCTTTGTTATAAGAGGTTATTTTTCTACTTTTAATTAATGTAAAATTACGTATTTCACTATTTTAAAGTTCACAAAGAAGATGAAATTTGGTAATAATTGAGACGGACTTCTTCATTGCTAAGGTAAAGTTTTATAAATATTTAAAGTACCATGCATCTACAGCTGTATGTTACGAGTATTAAAACAATATTGTAAACAAGCACAAACAAAAGCTAAAATTGTATATTTTCCAATATATTATGGCTCGTCCAATAACCATTCAAGCGTTAAATATATCATCCTGATTTTTATAGACACCAATTATTAAGTTAAAAGGCAAGGCGTTGGTTGCACGGTCACGCAATGCCTTTACTTCGCTCCAACAATAATGCTAATGACGTGATTTCCAGTGTAGAGTGGGGCGGCGTGGTGGCGAGGGCTGAGCGACCGGCGCGGCGGCGACAGGGCCAGCGGCTGGCTGACTTGACTCACTCTTGTCACGCAAGCCCCGGCGTCATGACTCAGCAATTAATTACCAACTGCACGTGGTGTTATTGTGAATCATTTGAATGTAACTTTCAGATAAATATAAAGCACATTGAACAACCATTTCAGTTCCTTTTGATTCTATGATGATCTATGTACGAGTAAACGTAGCGAGACTTCAGTGCTGCGCGTCATACTTTTATAACCACATATTTACTCTCTGTTTTTTTTTAAATAGAAGTGTCACTGCGCTCTAAACCCAAAGAAACGTAAACTGTAGCTAAACAGTTTATCATCTGTCAAGCTAAACAAGGGGTGTTTCCCGATCGTACAGCCCAATGGAAACAATACCCGATAGGCCAATCTGCTTAACAGGAAACACCCCTCAAGAGTAAAAAAAGAGCACTAAGTAAGTTAACGCACTTAAGCAAATAATCAAACTCGTCCGTATATAAAATTATTGTAACAAAAAATATAAGTTACATTGTAAATAGGATATTCTCATGAAATTCAAATGTACTGAAACACGTCTTCAGTAAAATGTAAGCAAGAAAATGTAGTAAAACATTTTCTCATCTACGAGTCATTTCTATCTCTAAAATAATTCAATATGAAAATGGGCAAGAAATACATTTTCAGAAAAATTCTGATCTCGAATTCTCGACTCTTTCAACTTCGCTCCGTGTGAAAAATATTGAAATACATTCGGTGCGGGGAGCGGGGAGCGGGGTGCGGCCGCGGAAATATATCCATTAGTGGCGGCTGGGGGAGCGGCGCGGTGGGGGGGGGCAGTTTGCTTTAAACAATTATTATTATTTAGTGCAATATAGGAATGAAATTAGAATTTAATATTTTCATATTGCGCCGACTATATTGTTACTTTTTATGGATGGATTTGTTAAATTTTTTTTAAAGTAGTTCCAGGGACGTTTTTTAAAACAAAAACAAAAAATCTTTCTCCGTCGTAGTCATGTGTATGCTAAATTTTTAAACATTCATCTTGTTATTCCACAAAAATCTTCTAGTTAAAAGAATGAAACAACGGTTTTTTTTTTCAAACTACAGGCTTTCGGGTCAAATCACTTAACGTTTTCCTTGCTTTATTTTAGTCAAGAAAATCAGCGTTTTACATTACAAACGCTAATGAAAGGCCATTTAAAGGTCAGAGCTAATCTCGCTATGCGCTTATCGCTCGGCCCACTCCAACCGAGTGGCTTTCCTCTGAGCTGCTGAATTATAGATAGCACACGATCGCTCCGCGTGGCTCGCGCGGCGCAGGCCCGCGGAGCTCGCCTTAGTCTGGCGCAGCTCGGCTCAGCTCGGTTCTGCTTAGCTTAGCCTACTTGCGATAATTATCTTACGTCAGCCACTAAATCGAAGTAGCTGATAAATAACTTCGTTTTGCACACTTTTAAAAGTTTATCTCATCAATATGACTCTCTGTCTCAATGAGTGTGTAAATAAAATCAAATAAACAAATGCAATGTTCCAGGAGAAATGTAAATGTAATGCTACGAACAACCTGCTTAATTAAATAGAGCCTTTTATCTTGAACAACCTACAATATGTTTGACATCTCTCTACCACTCTGTGGCACAAACCTTAAATCCTAAATTCTTTTATTCTATTGACTGTTATTCTCATATGTCTTAATTTCTTCGCATCATTCATAACAGGATAGTATTCAGATAATAAGTTTCGTGAAACTTTTATGATAATATAAACTAAGAAAATATATTTGAGAAAGCTTTGCCAAGAAAATGTTGTAATGGA
>NW_013532721.1:5095205-5405276 GCF_000836235.2 Papilio xuthus
GTTCAACAATTTAAGATTAGAGACAGTGAGATGAAAAGATTACAATTTTCATGAGAAAGTCCACTTTACTTAGCTGAGTTTCCATATCATATTAGTAAAGTCACATTTCGTCAGATGTACACACTCATTCGAGTCAATCAACTGTTTGGAGTCTAAAGTAAGCACAGCTATATTTATATTTAGTTATACAAAGGAGTTGCTGATTTTCAAATGAGATGATATAGTGAACATTTGTAAGTATAAGTTAATCAATTGAATAAGAATAGAGATAAGTAATTTACAATGATTTAAGTATGACAACAAATTGAAACTAAATACACCGCTATCAAAGAAATAATGATCTGAAATCAGATTTTAAGAAGAATTAGAACAACACTGATTTGCAGATAGAAGAGAACAATTACATAATTTATGAAGAAGATGTAAACTGAGAACTGAAGATCCATTTGTTAGAGAAATAGAGATGGCATATTGAGATTAGGAGGCAGGTTGAATGAGGCCAGTTTGTCAGATGATTTTACACACCCTGTTATTAAACCTAATAAGACACACATCTTGAATTTGATAATAAAGGATGCACTTCTCAAAACAATGAATCGAGGTTCGCAGTAAATAAGAAGGTCCGAAGAGGTTATTTTAAGAATATAAGGAAAGATAACGATACAAACCTCATCGGAGCAGCAAACGAATTTAAAAAACACGTTTGAAAAGACTCACGCAAATGTCATCAAACTTATAGGAGATATAGTTAGCAAATTTAGAACAACACACATATAAGGAAATGAAATTATTGCAACATTTAAAAGAAGTTTATTAGAGTTTGAGAATACACGAAGGAACAACACAGATTTTATCGGTTAGAAAGTAACACATTTTACAGCAGAATATAGTAACAACAAAGAGGAACATTTACATCTAGTGTTTTAGAAACTATTCACCAAATTCAAGAAGATTTGAACAGAACACTAGAGAACACACCACCGGCGACGGGAGAGAGGATTATGATACAATAAAAGAGGAGAATATTTCACCAACGAAATGGCTACTTGGTCGAATAATGCAGCTACACACAGGCCAGTTAGTACGAGTCGTGACAGTATAGTGAAAAGAGAACACGATGTTAAAACGACAGTTGCTGAAATCATTTTGCCTAAAAATATTTAAAAATTCCCTCATGGTGGCCGGTCTTTAAGGATTTTAAAGACTAAAATAGTCTTTGGTGGCCGGTATGTTCAAGGAGTTTTTACGCTTTAGCAGCCATTAAATCAATGAAAAAAGAAGAAATTAAACTTTTGAATTTAGTAATGTCAAATCAGTTTTTTCTATGTCCTTCTGTTATTCATGTTCTACAATATTAACACGTTTTTCTGCAAACAAGGGTTTTTTATTTAAAGCCCTGTACACTAACAAATATAGTAACCCCCTAATTCGACAGTTACGAAGCGTCCAAATAAATACATAGTGATAAAATAAGTATACATTCTAACGTAATCTGGCTCTGGCCAACAATAATGATAATGTTTTGATGTCAGGTCGTTCGGAGCCGGGCGTAGTGCCTAGTATCGTTGGATTCACGAAAGACTCGGTGGCGCAGGAGTCGGATCGTCTGGCGCCCGGTGACCGGATATGCAGCGTGAACGGTATCTCCACGGCGCGCCTCACCAACGACGAGCTGCTGCGTCTACTCGACAATGTCGAGGAGCGCGCCTCGCTAGAGGTCGAATATTACATGCCCAATTACGGTCAGTATTAACCCAAATAATTAGAATAACTCATATCTTATCATGTTACTCAGTAAATCTAAAATTACTTCATATACATATGACAATCTTCATCAGTCTTGTAACTTTAGTTGTAAGATTACTTCTAACATGATACAATTTTATTTTAGCATCGCAAAATTCGCTGTACATAACGACGAAACTAGCTGAGGTCCCTGTGGAGAAAGTGAACGGGTCCCTGGGTGTGACGATACGCGGCGGCCTGCCGGAGAACTCTGCGCAGAGTGCGGACCTGGTGCTGAACAGCCGCTCCCTGGACGCGCTGCCGCTGGTCGTGACACACGTGCGGCCCGGCGGCGCTGCCTACCACACCTCCAGGATCAAACCTGGCGATAGACTCTTGAAAGTCGATCATGTAAGTTTACATTAAATACTTAGAACTGCTTTTGGTTGGAGCTATTTCCGTTTGTCCATTGTAGCGTAAGAGTTACTGCGGTTATAGTACTCATGTGTTCAAGAATATGACAATTTTAAGTTATGTTTGTTTTTACAATAATTTCCTAATCAATTGTTTTTATACATCCAGATTACGTCATTTCTAAAATAGATATGTAAATGTACGTACTGTTAACGGCAGTAAAGCGTTAAAGTTTTGTTGTTTTGTTTACATCTCTTACTTCACTGAACTTAATAAAACTTGGCAATTTACGATGTATTTTCATGTCGCAAACAGTAAATCACATACTTAACTGTTGGTAACACTAAATGTAATTTTGTAAGTTTAATATAACAATTGTCTAAGTGAAACCTATAAAAAATTAAATGTTGCATCTAAATGATCAACATAAGAATTGGGTATCTTCATAACTTGATTTATTTCCAGATATCATTAACAAACAAGACGCTATCGGAGGTGCACCAGATCCTGCAGAACTGTCCGCAGGTAACGAGCCTCACCATTGAGTACGATGTGTCCATCATGGAGTCGGTCAAGCTGGCGACGGGGCCGCTGCTCATAGAGATAGAGCGCCCCTGCAATGAGGACCTCGGCCTCTTCCTCACCAACCACCGCTACTCCGACGACGTGTACAGCTCCGGCTCCGACACTTACCAGAGGGTCGGCACCTGCAATGCTATTTATATCGACAGTATACTGCCAGCGAGCATCAGCGACAGGTAAGACGATCGAGAACTTTATTACATTTTTAAATGTTTGGTGTAGATAGCATACAAACAGACGTGAATTGCCTCAATAAGAGAGAAATAATGATTGATAAGGAGCAAAGGCACGTTAATCATCAGAACATGTGTAAAATTATAGATGTCTATTTCTTACAAGAGTTTGCGTGGTTATGATGACACAATTAACACATTTTTACAACAAAGACTGCTTGTGATTCTACGAAGTCTTTATATAACTTTGTAGATGCGGGGCACTGCACCCGGGCGACCAGCTGCTGGCGTTCGACGACCACGTGATAGAGGGTAACAACTACACGGCGGAAGAGGTGATGTGCTACCTGGAGAGCTGCGAGGCGGGCTTCACCCGGCTGCACGTCGCGCCGCGCCATGTCCTCGCGCACGGAGGCCGGTTCACCGGCAGCAGAGGTTGGTGATGAAACCTGGACACATTCAAATTTAATGCTATTGACTTCAAGCTATTAATCTTAGAGTAGGATTGTTTTATGTCATCAGATTCTATAGTAATTTAAACCCACGATTCACTATATACTAAACTTCAAAGATGAGGAACTGTCAAAATTTTCATATTGAGATATTTCAGTGGTTGTACTCGTAAGTTATGAAATTCAATCTTTCAAATTGTAACATCTTTGAAGGGAAAACATATTCCATCATTATGTACTTTATTATATGTCTTTAATATTGGTTGCATCTTCTCTCATCCTCATTTATTTTAAAATTGTCAGCGAAATACGACCTTAAGGGAATTGCAGTGCAATGATTAGAAATTCCTTAATGCAAATAGCTGTGACTAAAGGATGACAATGGGAGATATCCTTCCAATGCGGACAATAGCCCTGCGACAAAATATTTCACATTATCGCCGGAGAATTATTTTATATTAATTATTAATTCTGTATCGAAAACATCTAAACGTTTTATTTCGTGTGCAATAGAGAAGTGGTGATAAAATAACTTTTTAGAATAGACGTTAAAAAAAACAATAATAAAAGGTTTTAACGAGTATGCGCGGCATGTGATGTGTGATTACTGGCCGTAGTTACCTCGATGTGAATCAGATGAGATCAATTGATATTCTTTGCTTCAGAGAACTCCATATCGGGCGCGTCGACACTCAACACAAAAAAACGTCAAAGGAACTACAGACAGAGCTCGATGCCGAAGCTTGGCTCACCGGAGGACTACGGTAATTATAATTAACTTGCTTATAATTATACACATAACGTAATAACATGCTAACGTTATTCTGTTCTTACACTCATTGAACGCTGTATTATAATAGAAGAAAGGTGAAGGGATGCTATTATATTTACTTGGTTTCATAAATTGACTTTATATTTTTTAGCCCAATCTCCAAAAATAAAGTAACTATTGCAGTTTAATATTCGTCCCAAAACCTTATTGAATTTTCATTAGCAAACATTCCACTACACCCAAGTGACGCCGGTCAAATATTTTTCTCTATCCAACAAACGAGGGATCTTTGTATTAAGGTCGGGGTCAATATTTGTTTAGGACTATTGTCTCCTAGTTAATTCTTGTAACTAGTTCACTAGTTTGGGTCCAAACAATTTAATGTATTTACATTGGACCTCGTTACACGGTAATTATTTTTTTTAGTAAAAGGTGGTAAACGAGCGGTCATCTGAATTTGATAAAATCGAAATAAAATGTCGCACATACGTTGCCTAACTTGAATGGATGCTGGATGGGACGAAAACATCCCAAATCCATGTTTCCTTACCATCATTTCGTTAAATGACAAGGGTGTTTAACAGACAACCAGCAAAGTTACATGAACGTGGGGGTGTGTCGCACGGAGTCGCTCAGTGTGCAACTGGAGGTGCCGCCCGGCCAGAGCAGCGGCCTCGCGCTGCACGAGGACAACGCGCATCTCCTCATATCGCACGTGCAACCGCACTCACCCGCCTACAGGTAACTATTTATAATAAATTAAAACAACAAAATTTAAATGTGGGTTTATTCATTTTTGCTTATTTTTAATCAAATGTTTACAAACATGTAACAATTCTAGGTCAGGCTGCCTGCAGACGCGAGACCAAGTTATGTCGATCAATGGCCACGAAAACTTAACACTTGACGTGGCGAATGAAATCTTGCAGAGGAGAAATGACTCGCACAATCCAAAATACTTGACACTGAACGTGGAGTTCAACATGCCCAACACTATAGAAGCTTCCAGCGGAGTGTTCAATGTCAAACTTGCCAAGACATCTGCAGGTCTTGGGGTCACTATCACTGGTCAGTACCATTAAAATAACTTCACCGAAAATTTCAACAGTTTGAGATTGTAGCTATAACGACTACTCCTAATGATACTTTGCTGTCGGCATATCAAATTCTTGAGCCCCTGTCTACATTAGAACACGGGTAAATAATTTTGTCAATAAATGAATATTCGAGCTTAACACTCTTTGAGGTTTTACGCCTTACCACATAGTAATACAAAATAAATATCTGTTAACATATCCAAAAATATATTCATACAAATTCTTATATTTGTAGGATGTAAGCAAAAGTTGTTAAGCAATGAGGAGCCGATGATGATCTCCGACATAAAGGCAGGCTCGGTAGCGCACCGCAGCGGCGCGCTGGCCGCCGGGGACCAGCTGCTCGCCATCAACGGACAGCCTCTGCATAACTTATCCCTGGTAAATATTTGCTCTACTGTAATCCTTAATTGCCGCCTCTCTCTCTATGAATATTTAATTCATGTGACCCAAAGTCAACTATTTGCAAACATGTGATTTTGCTAAATATATGTAGATACAATTTTAGACTCTTACAATTATAGCAAAAATAAATACATAATAACAAGACTACTATATTAATCAAAATTGAATGAACTTACTAAAGTCACATCAATGTGATTAAATCACAGCTATCAATAAATAAATAAAAACAATTAACGTTATATTTATTACCAAAAAAACCACCAAAGGTATTATATAGACGTTCGTATTTGATAGGACACGGCGTTCAATATCCTTCAAAACTCACCCGACGATATAATTACCTTGAAAATAAGAAAAAGAGATCTGACAGAAGATTGGGCTAACGTTCACAAACACAATCCGAAGTTGACGTTACAAAGCTTTAGCAACATAGAAACAAAAGCGATGATCCACAGCGGAGAGGACTCCGGTCATCACACGGACAGCCCCAACAATAGTGCCAAGGACAGTGAGAGAAGTCATGGCAGTTGCAGCGACAGTGGAAACGCCGCGGTGTTTGTTGTAGAACTGATACGACAGGAGAACGGCCCCCTGGGACTTACTATAGCCGGCAGCGAGGATGTAACGCAGCCTATTTTATTAAGTGGACTAGTAGAAGGTAAGAAGAAGTACAAAATACTTAAAGTAGTATTAAGATAATTTAAAACTTAAATATTTCTAATATATTACTTATTTGTTTTACTTCAGGCGGTTTAGCGGAGAAATGTGGTAAGCTAGCGATAGGTGACGAGTTGCTAAGTATAAACGGCGAGAGCGTGCTCAACAAGCCGCTGTCGGAGGCCATCAAGCTACTACAGCAGAGCGGCATGAGAGTGCAGCTGCAGCTCTGCCGGAAACTCACCGGTAACTAACTGTTAATTACTGTGACATTCTCACTATTAACTGCTCACTAGTTTACGCTTCAATTAAATTTCTTATTCCAACCGCAGTGACTTTCGTATCATCTGTGATATGCAATTTACTAGTAATGAATAATGATTAATTTATATTTCAATCAACAAAGGTCCTTTGGAAAGTACAGAAACAAGTGCAAGAGACTCCAGCCACTCGACTTCGAGCCCCGGATTATCAAATGACAGTGCAGTGGAGTCCTGGGATCAAAACACGCCCATCAGAACAAGCGCTAACTGTGGTAAGTTAGAATATGAGAAAAATTGAACAGCGTTAGACGAAAACAATTGTAAGGCAATACTTTTCACAAATATTTATAATTACAAGATAGAGGTAATAGTTTTCATTAGTTATTATAAATGAGTTATTTATTCATTTGTAATAAATTGATAAAGCAAGCAATAATGTTATACCTAAATAGTTTTACGTAAAACAATTTACAACTCACGTCTATCATTATGATAATTTACTCTAACACTAAGTAGTTGATATTTATCTTATTCTGGCCCAGTATTTTACTACCCTAATATGGACGAACAACCTTCATATTTTATTCATGAAGGTTACGTTCAATTTTCAGGTAATTCGGAGGTAATCGAATATGCAGTACCGGACAAGAGCAGAATAATAGATAAACAACCGTACTCGCCGACGGACGAAGACAAACTGATGGCCTCCAGCTTCAGTTCGGCGGCGCCGTACGGCGTCAGCGACCTGCCGCTGCCCAACTACTCGCTCAATAATTCACTTAAGACGTTCCACTACGAAAACACTTGCATCATTCCTGACAACACTCTCAAGAATAAACAGAACATAACGAGAGAAGATGACGTGCATCAAATAGAAATCCTCACGACTAACATGAAGGACTGTCAGCTGCACAACATGGAGAAGTCTTCGTGCAAGTGCGACTACGTGCAGATGGGCCCGTACGGCGTAGTGTCGCCGCGCAGTCGCCGGCCCAACTGGGACGGCGACTATCTCAGCAGCAGCGGCGGCATTTACACTGTCACTACGCCGCAGAAATCGCCGCTGAAACCCAGCGCGCCCGGCACCAGCTTCCAGTTCTCAACCAGTCCTATTTATGAAAATGACGTTCCAGGTAAGTAGACAAATGCAGGCAACACGTTATACAAAAATAAGCTTATACATTTTTTGATGAGTTCGGACATTTCAATAAAAATCTAATCGATATTTGTAGAACAAACGGTAAGATTCTATCCGATTTAAAATTAGAATAAAAAGCTTATAAACTAATTTATAAAATTCAGAATAAACCTTCCTTACATATGAAATAGTAAATCTTTTAAGATGGTTCTTTGTGTTGATGCTACTGAGAAGCTAGAAATTGTCACGACTGAAAAGTAAGTTATAAATATTCACCTTTGCAGCGGACACCGCCGCGCCGCGCCGCGACGTCCAACTTCAACGTACTTTTGAACAGTTATTTTCCAACATCCAGCCATCCTCATTATATTTTCTGCCAATGCAAAGCACGTTATAAATATACTTCTAAAGTGTACGTTACATTTAAAATGTTTACCTGTACGGTTACGATTATTTACTGTAAGAATAATGAATACAATTTCACGGATATCATAGTTCAGGCTATTTTGAGTTGAGTGAATGTTGGCAGGTCTGTACAGCAGCGAGAGCCTGTCCCCGGCGCGAGGCTCTGTGCACCAGGTGATCCTGTACAAGGACGCTATCTATGACGACTACGGCTTCTCCGTGTCGGACGGCCTGTACGAGCGCGGCGTCTACATCAACCGCATCCGCAAGGGCGGGCCCGCAGACATCGTCGGACTACTTAGGCCTTATGACAGGATTCTACAGGTTCATAACATTCATTTGTATTTTTTTAACTTTATCCTACCGTTTTAATTGACCGATTGATGGAAGATCACTGTTTCGGTGTTATACGATTCGAAGTCTTATCAAGAGTATCATAAGGGTTACATTAAGGTTCAACTAATTTGTGTAATGCAGGTGAACGGTACGCGCACGGTGGACTACGACTGCTGCTTGACTGTGCCGCTTATCGCCGCGGCCGGTGACAGACTGGAGATCGTGGTGCAGCGCCTCGTCACCTCCAAGGTATCACTA
The DNA here is from genome assembly GCF_000836235.2 of Papilio xuthus. Lineage (NCBI taxonomy): Eukaryota > Metazoa > Arthropoda > Insecta > Lepidoptera > Papilionidae > Papilio > Papilio xuthus. The sequence goes on from NW_013532721.1 coordinate 5,103,883, forward strand.
CTGACATATATAGAACCATCTTCTTTAAATAAAATATGAATGTCGAAGTGCTTTCATTTCCCGGGGTAAGGCAAACATTAATATGGTATTTAATTTCAACTTTGCCGTTTTAGAAAAGACATATTCACTGTCACTTTCTCATCGCATGAGGCAATTTCTCTTTGAATAACGTATAGATATGATATCAAAAATCAAATTGTGATGTGAGCGGAGAAGCGAACGCGGTCATTAAAACTTTGGCGCGCTATATCTGCGCCGCGTCCCGCCGCCACACCGCGCCGCCCCGCGCCGCCCCGCCCCGCGCCGCGCCGTGACGTAACGCACCTCCAATACGCTGCCTAATTCACTCGAAATCCGTATCTAAGCACTTGCCTTCAAACAAATGTTATTTAACTTTGAATCGGATCAAACTGTTAAACAGAATATTGTATGACTGAAAGAAACATTTTGCCTTTTCAAAATACAGTGTTTTCTATTGATAGTGGCGTCTTTCATTTCAATGTTGAAGATACTAGGTAGTGAAAAAGAGCAATGCTTTTAGACAAAAAGCAGGCTTATTATCACTTAATTTTAATTTGATCGGGAATTTGTTGCAGGATCTGAAGAGCCAGCGCTCGGACGACAGCTCGAGCCCCAGTGACAGTAGTATAGTGACAAAGACTATCTAGTGCATAACCCGCCTTTAGTGGACCCGCGCTAAAGACCCCAGACTGCTCTATAGTGATACAATTGTGTGTGTATAGACTGACATAGAGACATAGTGCGACATGATACGTGTCAACATTCAATGAATATCATCGACGTTAATATGCCATAGGTCAAATCTACATTAAATTAATTTTAGTTTAGGGAATAATGTAAATATAATGCAAGTATAAGTATTTGTAACCACCATTACGAGGAATCGTTGTATTTATAACACTGCCTAAGTCAAAATAACATCAAAAGTCTAAATAATCGAAATATTTTTAGTATATAGTACAAGCCTTCTCTGGCATACATACAGTCCCTACCAAAGAAGTCTACTGTTATCGTTTTTAGGTTTATCTTTATGGCACAATAGTTGAGGTAAACCTTTGTGATGTTGGAACATTAAACCCACAAATGATGTTGTTTATAAAGAACGCATGGTGTTTGAACAAATGCCAAACGTTGCTGCGCTTTGTTAAGCACAAAAATATAGTTCAAAATTATCCACATTACGTTTACGAGTTAGATTTGGCAAACTGAATGTCGCTTCAACCAATTGATTTTGAATTAAAACCGATAATGTCAGTGTTTGTGTTATTGTATACACTTTGCAGTATTGTTTTATTTATGTCAGTTACTGACATGATACAACTAAATTAACGCTTGCTATGTTATTTCTAGATCCGTTAGAATTTTACCTTCGTAACGCATAACAAAGAGAAAATGCCAAAGATTTATTTAACTCCATTTTTATTTTAAATTATTTTTCTTTCAAAGACAATTAAATTTTATGGAATCTTATAATTTTTAATTATATCGCATTAGGTACGAAACCGCAACTTAACCAAGTTAAGCAGTTTAAGTAACAGAACATCGAATATACAATGTCATGTAAACCAAAGCATCAACCACATTGTAATATAAACATTACATTCATATTAATATACTCATTTGATTATGTATAAGTATATAATGCTAGTATACAAATCACGCGTGTACATAAACTAGACATATGTACTGAGTAGTGTATTTGTTGACGTCAGACTGATAGGATGTGTAATAGGAGTAGATAGAACTTATTAAACTTGTCTAGATTACTTAAAAAATATTACTTAAAGTTACGTACTAGATTTTCTATTTTATAAATAAAAGCTTCAAATTTGGTTTTCCTACTATTTTAGCGAGTTTCAAATTAATTATGAAATGTTAATATGTAGGTTAAGATATATCTCATCGGGTGGCAGTTTTTGTACCAGTTCCTTGTATAATACCGTCGTTTCCACCGAGCAGATACTCGCACAAAAACATTTTGTTTTTCTTCGAAAAATCAAAGATTTCTCCGTGTTTTTGTACGTGTGTTTCTGCAGTCAAAACTCCCGGTCAGACAAATTCTTCGTATATGTAATTAAATGTAGTTAGAATTAAATTCAAACTAATATTGTTTGCAAATTGAATTTATATCCCAAATTTTAAATGATTATAATAAATATATATGCATAGCGGTACTAATGTAATTGTGTTGTAAACATGAGCTTAACTGAATTGAACTTTCATAATAATATGTCTACTTTATGTTATTAACATATAATATATTTTAGCTCAAATTTTGATTATGAAATTATTGTATGAAATAATTCAATAAATTGTATTCACATACAGATTCATAGTTTAATTGATTTTATTTTAATATACTCGCATAAACCGAATACTTAATTTATATAATAAATATATATGTAATTAATTCAATCTCTATTTTAAAATTAAATTCATGCTTTTATTGTAATAAATTTTATTTAATACGTAACTTTGTAAATCCCACAGGACTTTATTATTTGTAATCGTTCGCGTATTGTCTAGATAACAATTGTGTTTAACTTTTTATTTTTGTACCCAAATTACGTAAGGATAATTTATATTGTCAATTAATGTTTATGTAATTGAAATAGAGGAGGACTATCACAATCGACTTAATAAAATGGTATGCGTGGTTGAATTGTCTTTTACTTTACCCCATTCTCAATACATTACAGCATGTACTCTATTAACATTTATCTATGGATCGAGATGCAATCAAAGGAACGAAAACACTAAATACTTAAACACATTTCTAACTCCTAACAACCTAAAGTCAAGTTTTATTTGATTTAGCAATTAATAAAACGAAGACAATACAATCTTTAAGAATCAAATGAAACAACAAAATGTTCTTACGATAAAATACCAGTTGTCTTTACAATAGATTTCATAGCCTTTTGATCAAAACAATAGAGATTTAACAGAAGATTTATTAATTGAATAAATATATAAATGGACTTCGTATAAATTTATTTATCTAGAGTTTGAATCAAGTTTACGCGGAAAATTTTGATCAGTGTAAATATATACCTAAGGTCCTATAACTTTTATTTAGGTCGCTTTATAATTACTGCTTAATGCAGTTTAAGTGTGTTACACATAGCTAAACCTTAACCATAAGTAGCCCGAAATAAATTACATATTCTAGGTTCATTGTCATCATCCAAATTTGCCCTAAAAATAACACAATCCAACCAGAATATGTTTTATCACTTAACTACATTAATTTTAATACTAAGCAACACTTTCATATAACTTAAGATTTGCTCTCGCGGTAATATAACGATGCTGGCGCTATTTCCGACAAATGTAGATCAAATCAGCTTAGAAATGATCTGTGAGAGTAATTTAAAATTTATATATAGAGATAGTGCAACAGTGGTGTAGGAGTGCACGAGAGGAGATTCATGGACAATGCGACCTAAGTGGAATGAATAATTCATCAGGACCTAACCTAATCCTGTCTCTGTGCGCTCTCCGCGACAGATAAAACTACCATCTCATTGTTTCATGTTGTTATTATATAATAATAAAAAAAACAATTAAATTAATAGAAAAATTAAATATCTCAAATTATTTTATGTGTAGTTTAGTTAAAGTATTAATTTTTATAAGTGAAAAGATAAAGACTGAGTAAAGACAAATAAAATTACATTTATAAATAATAATGAATTAACAGTTAAAATAATATGTACTCGTATTATCCGACAGACGCCATTGCTATTTCAATAGTCAATTTACTTTTCTTTGTGGATTTCTTGAATATTATTATACATAGATATCAGATAAATGTGAATTCAATAATTTATAAATGATAAAAAACCAGAGTAAAATGTATTATGAAGTGTAACACAATTTGTTCGCAATAGAATTTCTTCATTAAATATAAAATTTAGGTCAGAATGTATTCCGGAGAAGAAGAAAAAATGTAAATTTGTCGATCGCGCATCCGGTTTGGATCGCACTCCGAAGGCTCTCGAGGAAAGTACACTTGAACCTTTTTTATTGCGCAAGGCTTATATCGCGGAGTGGCTTGTTTACTTTGATCAAATTTGAGGAATTTCTTTCAAAGTGATTTTCCCGCATATCCTTTACGCTATTGAATTCCAACATTTTCACAGACATGCGTCAATCCTTTTTGACTTGAACTCCTTCGAAATAATTAGCTGGAATTAAGATTCACTTGACGTTCCAGAATATATTCAGCTCTCTGTGTACGTTGCTCTCGGGCATATCTTTTAGGTTACCAGGACATTTTTTTATGGTAACTAGGCCACAGTAAACCTCACTGGTCAAGTGGGGGTAGTCGACTATGGCCTAGTTAAAGTGTCAGTTAATTTAGGTAGACTTCGAGTTCCTCGGTGGACACATACAAAAGCTGACGAAAATTAAATCATTATTTAAGTTAAAATCGTTAGAGAATGAAAACTTTAATAAAGATTTATTTCCACAAATTGCTAAGACAACAATAGTAAATTAATAGATTACCTTACATTAACACATGTGTATGTAGTTATTGTGTAAGAATAACAAGTGAGGGAAGGCCTGTCGGGTTTTATTGTAGCGGAAGTTGTGCTCAATCCGGGCAACTAGGGGAAATAATCCCCGGCATCCGCTTCCGGCGACACGACGGCTGTTTGTTCACTTGAGGAGGTTTAAACTTAGCACGCTCGGCACTTATCATTTAGCATTTAATGAATCCTCGGTGTGTTCTAGCTTGATTTGAACACTAAAACAAGAAAGGCAATGCTTCATATTGTTGGAATTAAGCTGTTGAATCAACAAAGATTCGGTTCCAATGTATTGTAAAGTTCATAGTTTTCTTCAACTTCGAAATGTAAGTTTTAGAAACGGTTTTAACCAAACAGTAGCTACTGCATAGATAAATATACAATTATTACTTTCTGTTCTATTAATATTTTTCGAGTAAAATATCGAATATGTTTCTGTGTAGCAAATCCATTGAAGTAATGTTTGAAATCATTAATTACTGCCGCTAGAGGTGGCATCTGTGTCGAGCTCTCCTCACAAATATACTTCAGCGTTTGTATTTCGATGATTTTAAATTTTTTATCGAAAGCAACTTCTTTATGCAAATATAATTTTTGTAGAATCAGAAAATATTAAAATAAAAATTAGCAACGGAAATATCTAAAATACAAATATTTTGCCCACTTTCATTATCTATTTGTTTAGTTGACAAAAATAAAAACTAAAGACGTGCATAATTTCTACGTAACTGAGTTTCCTAAGCCAAAGTACCTGTATTAAACATATTTGTTACATCTGTTCTTGTGAGACAAAAGTGAGGTGTATGCTTCAGTACAAGTATTACAGCAATGGAGACGCGCAATACTTCACACACAGGTCAAAATAATAAAGTTAATGATAGACAAAAGTTGCTAAACTTGAGTTTGCAACTTGAACTTCGACTTTCATACAATATAGATAAGCTGAATAATTAAAAGTTGTTCTGCTACAGCTGCACGCGAGATTTTATACAGACTAACTTTAAACTAACAAACTTAATAGACTGTTTATAATAATCTCCGAATGTACTCGGGTCAAGTACTATTGGGGAATTTAGCAATATTCCGTCTTAAAGGCTACAGTCTTTTGAACGTTTCCTAAGTATTGGGACGTCGACACGGAAACAATAGGGAATAGAATGTGGCTTTTAAGTTTTTACGAGTAATAGGTTTTTACTGTTATGCTGTCTGTTCGCGTAACTTACTGCTACCTTATTGGTTATTTTGAAGAAAGGGGCAGAATTCGTCTTGTTTTGTAACAAGGAACAACACAATTTTTCTGTAAGTGGAACACCGCAGATCGCCCTAAATGTACAAGTCTAAACATTTACTAATACGGAACATGAAGAGTGTCAATTTAGTTTTGTCAGTCCCTTGTTGTGTTTGCTTCTCCTTTTCTTGATTATTTACCGTAAATACTTAATTTTTAAAACATTAATACTTTTGATCAAGTTAGATTTGTGTTTAGTTATAACGTTTAATGTAAATTAGTCACAAAGTTTACAGATCGTAATTCACATTTCAGTATAAAGTTTTAAAGTAATAATGTTATTATAGGTTACCAAAGGAAGTGTTTTAAATGTCGCGGTGTACAACAATACGACAAGAGACAAGCTCCGCGGCCACGCGGCTTGGATCTCCGCCAAGCTATCTTTTCCATTTAAATCTGCCCAAAATGTTGCTATTTAAAATATCAAAACATTTTAAGCACACAGTTCACAGTTTAATTTAAATTTTTCTTTCGTATACACATATATAAAACCGAATTTTCGTATGAAATATTTTATACCTACAAAGTCACCAAAATATAGCTTTTAACATCTTAGAAAGTTTGTTACTTTGAATAAATTGCTACTGTTCATTTTAAAATGATCGTAGCATGCTCATCACGTGCGAGCTTATCGTAAATTTAAGTACAACTTATTCGGTTTAAAAAGTAACTGTGAATCTTATTTCTTTCTACATAAGATATAATTTAAAGAACATTACAGATGAGACGTGCTTAAAGTTTTCGCAGCTTTCCTCTAGCCTCACAAATGCCGGTGCACAAAATTCATTTTCTATACCATTTACTGCAAATTAATGCTAGATTTAAGCGAGCTGGACCGGATTTATTATCTAGTAAATTTGCACTAATGTTTCGAAAACTATTTGCCACTGTTGTATCGAAATTCCAATAGGTTTTACATCAACTTCAAATTTAGAGCCGATTTAATAAATCAGGATGAGTTTTTATTGTTTACATATTTACAAATCAATCCCTATTAAAGTCATCATCAAATGTTAAGTAAAGGCAAACGAATATATCACTAGTGCCTAAAATATAAAGCTTGTACATATTAATACTTAATATTTAATACTGGATTATTACGTTAATTACGTAGTTGTCCGGTACTTATAAAATGTAATTTACTTTCGATATAAATTAACTAGGTGTCTGTGGCGAGAGCCCCCGCGCCGCTCACCCCGCGGGCCCCGCGCGACCTCGCCACCAGATTATGTAACTCAATCTCATCGAATTGAATTAAACCGATTCAGCTGTTTCTAATTACGGACACAATTTTAATATCACAAGAGTGCTTCAAATTAATCCCTCTTTTTACCCCTACTATTATAGAATATGCGAAAGTAATATATGTGGAAAACTATGAACAGTTAACGTCACGCTGAGTGATATTTGTTTTGATAAAAGATATGAAAATTTATATGAATAAACATTATCTTTATAATTTTTCTTTAACATCGCTAATATTTGTATTTAGATACTTTATATCTGCTCTAAACTTTAACTGTTTTTTATTTAAAAATTAATCTTAAATAAAATATTACCAAATTATCTCAAAATACTTTATATTTAGCTTACCAATTTACAACTAATGCCATTTTAATTTTTTTACAATGTCCTTCAACAGGAAGTTCCTTTGTACTTGTTTTACTTTTAGAGTTTAAAAGAGCATCAGCAAGGCCTGCATTGTGTCCGAGTTAGGAAAACTTCGTCATGTGTTTCCTTTGCACGAAATATTCCGCGCGCCGCCGAAAGAGGGCGCAAAACTTTTAATGACGGCCACTTTGTGTCGCGCGCGCGGAATGCTTCTTCTATACCTCTTATTTATTCTTTTGTGTAACTGTTACAATGAATAGTTTTATAAAATCTACAAACACCACTCCATTGATATTTTCACATTTTTAAGTGATTAACGAATTTTTGTTATCGTACTGAAACTGAAACTATTTTATGAAATTGAATTATTCAAACTTTCGCGAGACATTATAATATGACGCGGCCCATCGTTCACACACACAGAGTGTGCGACGGCCCGCGTCCACGAAATAATACCAGTCCACCCTACCACTCATCCTAAAGAAGAGGCCCCGATGGGCTCGAAACTAGTCGGTGCCGCCACCAGACGAATATACGCGAGTGTTTAGCCGTTTTATATAAAATGTTATACAGCATTTTATTTAATTAAAAATGCAATATTTTCAAAATATTCAAGCAAAGCAAAGACCTGGCTTGCGGCCAGGCACTATGCGGCTAGTAATGTCTACCCGCTGCCCGCTGCCCACTGCTCGAATCCAAATTTTTGTACTCATATTTTTATTTAAGATGTTGCTTTTTGTAACTTTCTGAGAGGATAGGAAACTTGCTTTTAACTATAACAAAAGAGAAAATAATAGTAGCTAATACTCGTTGTAGCCGAAGTAGATAGATGCTCGTAGTCAGTCGCAACACTTACCTGCAACAAATACTCAAATATTATAAATTTTACTGATTCTGCATTTCTAAACTACGGTAAATGAAAATACATTTATTTAAAAATATAAACTACTCACAAAGCGGCCGACAATTTTTACAATTTTATACAGCTTTACACTCTTTCTTAAATTGAGTTCTTTTTAGAAGTATGTATTTTAAACAAGAATCTAGTTTAAAATTTTCAAGCTTAAATGTACGCGCAGATGCTGGAGGGTGCACAGAATTTCCATTTTCCACTCGATTCGCCACAAATTAATGTTCCAAATCCGTCCGCGCCTCCACCAATTTACACAGGGTTTTGCATCAAACCAATTTGTGAGCATGTTTTGAGCTCGTGCGAACTAATGTGTACCACCGCACCGACTAGTGTTGTCGGTGATGCTCTGTCGGCTTACTCAAATCATACAAGGCCCACAAAACAAATGCCCCTGTGCTTTCATACGCTGGTATAGCCTTTATAATCGATCTTTTAATTTTGTAGTCACATTTTCGTTGAGTGCAATGAAGCCAGATTCCTGAATCAAAGAAAGAAATTATATCTATTATATAAAATTTGCTACACAATCTTGTGAACTGCACACAATTAAAGGTCTGAATGTAGTCACATATATTTATAATTATTTTTGAGTTGCCACAATTTTCCCAAGAATGTTTCTAAAAAAAGATGTTTCTTAAAAATTAAAAATAAATATGTTTCCAATGTATAAATAATCTGAGTAAGTAGCGTTCAGTTAAAAGCCTTTTATAAAATGTAGTCAGGCGCAGAGTCGACTCTCGATCCCATTTAAGGAGAAATAATAGTTAAGTCGACATAAACAAGAATTACTTAGGAGCCATCGAGCGGAGCCAAAGTACACGATGTGAAATAATAATGAATCTCCTTTATACGGTGGGATCAAACGTGATCCTACTCAGAGATTATTTTGCTTATATACCTGACTTGTAAGACGGGATGGGATATGTGTACGAAGATTTACTTCAAGCGGGTGAGGGGAGCGGGGAGCGGGACGCGGGGGACGCGGGGGACGCTAATGTTCCCCAACTGTTGAATACGGACCCACTGCTATATAGAAATAATATTTTAACCTTCAATGTGATTTATAGGGTTACACTTGTTTTGATTTTTAACAATATAAAACCTCCTTTTTACTCCAAAACATTAAATTCAGTAATAAACATGTGATACGAGTATACCAAAACTTTTTACTTGGAGCTCTCTCCGATATTTTCACCGAGTTAGTAAGATACTCGACAAAAAACTTTTAATGAATCCCACCTTGTCTCCTACAAAATAGCTTAGAACAAAGTTTATGTATGTCGCCAATCAATTATTAACTTCGGCAATTAATAATCGAACTATATAAAAAACTGAAGGAGTCTTTCATAATATTACTTGGCATTTTTGACAGTGCATAAAAGGTCGAAATTAATTTTATTAATGATAAACTATCACAAAATTCAATAAATAGGATTAAATGTCAAAAAAATATTTAGCTTAGTGCACTAATTGGAGACAGTTTACAAAACGCCTAGGCCAAATAGGTGAAATCTGAACGCAGAGTAAAAATATTATAGAATTTGTATTTAGTTCAACAATGTCAAAGGCAAGGTTTGGCTGTTGCTGCAAATTTAGTTAATATTAAATGCGTCGGAACGTAATCTCACCTTAATTTCCTTACAAAAACCTTACGTAATTCTATAGCTTTTAGGCTAAAACAGAGCAGGCCTTTCTTACAGCGGATTCGTTCTTGGGTATTAAGGCCAAATGAAAAAGGATTATCTTCTAATTTAGATGTTAACCAATTAATAAACGGAATCTTCAGGGATCAGAAGTACGCCAGCGCTAACTCACTAGTATTCTTAATTAGATTTTAATCCACAATACAATTATTCATTTCAGTTAATATTAAAAAATATTACAAAAAAAAAATATGAGATTCTTAAATTATGCTTGTACATTATTTGTTACTTTAGTATACCTACATATAAATACAATACAGGACATTGTATGTGTATGTTGTGACATATAAGTTGTTAAAACCCAAGCGACATGTCTGTTTGAGTGTTACTTAGGTTGCAAAAAACTAAAAGGCGTTTAGGATCGTGTTCCAGAGACCTAGATTCCCACAGAGAGAGCAATGGCGGCAGTGGCGGGTGCACTTCATCTGCTAACAAAGTGCCGGCGCATAATGCACGCCGGATAATGAATCCACGCTATCTCGCCATAGCCATCGACTCCCCCAACGACGCGCACACACCAATGCATATACACACGCTGCGCCGTCTAACACACATACATACAATGCACTACTTTAAATTACATCACGTATTGTTTACTATTTCTGTCCTCGTTTATAGTCAGATTTAATTTCTGCTATCAATAATTTACTCGCACGATCTGTAACAACTCATACTAATGTATCAAAGTACAAATTAATCAATACTTAAACAGCTCGTAATGTTTACTAGCATTAAGTATTACAAAAGGCAGTGTTGCTATGCGATGCGCGGCGCTCGCTCGCTCAGGGAAGTTCATTAGGGCGGCGCGGCGCGGCGGCGTGTCCGCGCATAATGCCCTTTCTACTCCTAGTCGCCACTCCCTAGTGTCTGCAAATATAAATGCACTACTATTATCTGTGTAACTTACGTACTTCATGTTTTTATTCTTAATAAGTGGCTTTGCAAACCATCGTGAATTCCATATCAAACTAACAGTTATCCGCAACTTCGCTCGCGCGGTATAAAAAAAAAGTAATAAATATAACCCTACGTCACCCGGGGAAATACTTTTACAAATAGGTTTAGTAATTTCTGCGCCGATTCAATGCTAATAAGCAAATAAAAGTAACCTCTTTATAATATTAGTGAATACAACAAACACGCAAACATTTTTACATGTTCTGAAGTGATAAGGAAGAATAATATTTTGCGCACGACCGCAGTATTTATTTTCCACCACAGAGTGACACCACAGAATATATATTTAAAATAGTGTCATTAGGGCAGGTGAGGCATTACAGGCACATTAGAGGCACGCACGCGCTTGCCTCAATCGCAAGTATTTAATTCATTAGCTCGCTCTGAATCACGAAATAAATCCCTCGGCCCTCGTTACATCCGATTGCCGGACCATTTATTTTAACACCAACACTCATCAAGCACAAACCCGTGTATTTAATTGTCCGACTATTTTTTACCTCTCCGGATTACAAATTACATTTTATTGTGCCGTGTCTAACATATTTATAATACTACCACATCTCAAATGTCAGAACTCTCGCCCCTTACCAAGTGAATAGACAGATAGTAAAGCTTTTGATCGTATTTAATTCTTTCGATGTGTAAAAAGTTTTTGTAAATAATTTCAAATATCGAGTCAAAAAATAATTTGTGCCAAGTTCAATGACCAGATATAAATTTAATTAAATTCGTATTATTCGAGAATGAGGCGGTAAGAGCTCGTTTAATACGGATTTAGAATTAATTTGCTGAGCTCACAGCTCTCCTATAGACATAACATTAATTTTCTCTGGACATGATCGGCTGCTGTTGGCCCACACAAAATACATTTTGCTTATTGTGAAATTAATTTATTCTCAACCTTTTACTAGTAATATACTATCTCTTAAACTATAAAAAAACCACTGAATATACTCCTATGATCTATTGAGATGGCCTAAATTTATTTTGTATATTAATCTATTTTTTAAAATGCCTTTTAATAATTTGATGTAAACAAAGCTTTGTGACTCATGCCGCCGCCGTGCCGCCACAGTGCCGCGAGCGAAATGTCCGTGCGTTTTGTGTTGTCATTGTCACCTTTATTACAATGTCAGCGGCAGATGTTGCGCCTCATTGAAATCTCGTGGAAATAATTTTGTGCCGCACTTTACACTCAATATTCAGTACAATGCTGGTCAGCATTTTGACCCAAGTGTCTACTCCACGAGTGAGTGACAAAGCTTTAAAGTAAATCTATGTTTAATTGGGGTGTCCATGAATGAAGTGCACCATCTTCTTTAAATCCAAGGCTCTCTAATCATCAATAAAATTAAACAAACATAATCCAGCAAAGAAATCATGTTTGGTAAATAAATGGCAGCGACAATCCAAATTGCTTTATTTATAATATTATATTTAAAGTGGTACATTTATTTAAGCTTTAGAATTCATAAATATACAAGGAAAACACTTCGTTCGTTGGCTCCTTTATAATATTTTGCAGTACTATTGTAGGGCGGGCACGTTTACATAATTTCTACAAAGTCTACTTATACTTCTAAGTTGTCAGCGAAAACGGGATGTATTTTAACTAAATTAAGTCCCACTTAAGCCCAAATATTACCCTCGAGCTGTTTCACAATTTGCTGCAAAATTTGTTCTTGAGCGAGATGAGAAAATTAACTTTCATTTAACATTAAAGACGAATTCAGTGATCTGCGAATTGTATTTATCTGTGGCAAGTAAAGTAAAGCTTAGTTAACTTCTAACAGTTCAGTCTTACACAGACAAAAATTATCCTCTAGACAATTGACAATCTTAAAACGACAGACTGTAACAATTGCTATTTATATAATAAATGTATATATAAAATAAAATTTTTAAATCATGCATAAGCATTTTATATAAACTGATTTGTACACTAAAATATTGAATACATTTATTTATTTAGTCGTTAGCAAAGATGAGATATGCCTATCGGAAAATATAAAAAGGATTTAAGCTAATCTCGACTCGAATTGTCAAATGCCGGTTGAAGTTGATACGAGCACGTAGAGCAAACAATAAACAACGAATAACATTATATTACCTCTACTTGCAAATTCCGCTCGTTTTTAGAATAACATAAAAGAATATACTTCATGAATTGTCATATTTTCATTTACTTTATATTTATGTTGTTGTCTTAATAATTGTACTATTACATAGGAACACATTTATATTGAAATTGGCAAACATCATTGGGAGGGAGGTCGATGTAAAAGTCGATTTAATGCACGATCACGTCAGCCAATTACAGTAATACAGTTTAAAGTCGTTTCGAATCATTTGTAATTAAACTTAAATTCGTTTTAAAATTATCATCGTGCTGATTCATTGATGTTAATAAAGTTGAACATTAAAACTGTAATCTTTGTTGTACAAAAAGTCTAATGTGTGTGTGTGTGTGTGTGTGTGTTGAACATTTACATTTCAACTGTCGTATTTTTTATTGTGTGTCTCTTTTTTTTTCGAAGAGAATGACTAGGATGGCAACATATAACAGGACTTACGACAGTGGAGACTGGTCATAAGGATGGTAGCAAACATTGGTGTAACATATTTGATGTACTGAAACTAACTTTAAACTGCGAACGTATTATTTTCAAACACTATTGTATGCTTTTAGCGAAACGAGAACTGACTCTAATGGTTTAGATACAACCAAGTCGTAAGCTACAGACGCGGCTATTGTGAATCGTGACAATGCATTTTGAATCCTAAATCCACAGGAATAAAGTACAAATAAAGTACTGTTCCCGGTGCAAGATAACAAAGAAACCTAAAAGTAAAATAAATTAGGTCTCACGACATAACCTTAATGGCATAGTCACACTCAAATTAGTTAAGGAAAACTGTTCATGACAGAGGTTAGTCATTTCAACTATTATGAATTTTTTTCTCATAAAAAAATGTAATTTTGAGTTTTTTATCCTATTAAAGTTGACTAAATAGCTTATATTATTAACGCCGCTCATTGCTAATTTCACGCCCACATACTTATCTGTTCTTTATTATATTTTATGTTTTTTTTACAAACTATACTTGTCTGTAAATACATCCATACAAGTATTAGAAAACGCACCAATGAAATATTAGAAATTTTAATCACCCAAAATATTTTACGGGTTTTTTGGCAGGCTGACGCGATCCACCCAGATCGTGTCCGGAGGGAAATCTCTAACAGTTGAAAAGTCTCACATGCACGTGACCAACGACGAATGTTGGAATTAAAAAAATAATACACGACAAATAGTTATACCATTCTAAAAAAGTAAAATGTAAATATATTTAAATCAACAATATAAATAACGAAAAACAATTAATATCTAATTCAAATCTTTACGATTATACTGCTTTAGGTAACACGATAAAAATATGTATAAAACTTTCATACGAGGTCTATATTGATTATATACGTAATGTTATGTACTATAATATTAATGCAAACAACAATAAATATACGATTAAAACATATTTAAAAGGTTAACAGTAATAGTTTTAATTTGACTGTAATAGCGTTAACAGCTCGTTAGCGCAATTGAAGTCAAAGGATCTCCGTTAATGAGGCAGTTAAGACTGAACTTGACTTTACAAAGTGGAATTAAGCCGAGTGCAGTGTTTACAAAGTGACTGAGACGATACCAAACAACTTCAGATCCCACTTTCAAACTTTTTAATGTACTCCTCCTTACTGTTACCATCTTGTTCAACACTTGTTCGTTGAATGTTAACATATTTATTTTTAGTATAAATGAAGTTACTCAGTATTTATAATAATTATGTTGTTGTTTTCAACTAAAATTCTTCAACACTATTTTATCAATATCATAAAATTAATATTGGATTGAAATAAACGTTTTTCTATAGATTGAGGTAAACGATTAATCGATTTTAAAATCGGATTCTACTACTGTAGTTGTATAATATATTTTAAAAAAATTCAATATTAAAAGAATTCACACAATTCTGTCTGTGTGTATATATTTGTGTTTATTCTAAATGTGCAATTAGCTAATTGTGAGCTTGTTTGTTTGTCCGCCGTCTGGCTGCAGCTGCAATTAGCTAGCGCGCCATCTATTGACACTGGATACGAGCCACGTCTCATTTCAACTGACGCTCGCGTTATTTACATAAACAACATGAATCATTTCATTATCTCACTGTGTTTTACAATTCCTACTTCAATATATATATAACTAAAAACTAAACAACATTAATTAAAATCTTATGAACTGGTCATACATTTATAAAAGGGCACCCTTTTGAATAAATTCACTCCATTGTGACCCTCGACAAGTCCGTTACTGGCAATAGTAACAGCATCCCTTTGTGTGTAGCCTTTCTGAACACTGATATTGTGACCACTCCCTTCCCCCGCCGCCGTGCGGAGACTGTATATACAGCCTTCGTGATCCGGTCCTCCTCAACATTGTCAATAAGGAGTAATGAATTTTTATCACTTTCGCCATTATGTTGACACTTTGGCCTCAATGTTTATCATTACAATATGTAATTAACAATTCAACTTGTGCAAAATTATAACTTGTTATATTAATTGTTATATACATGTTTGAAATGCTTCATCATTTATTTAGTAACGTGAAGAATCCCGAATCAGTGATAATCTGTGCAGTGTTTTGTACATTTTCATCTGCTAAACGTTGCGTTAAAAACAAAGTTTTATCTGGTTTAAAATGTAAAACTTTTCAATAAATAGAAACAGTGTCGATGTTTATCGTTGCGTTGAATAATGCAGCGCTAGGGGCGAGCTGCGCCGCGGATCACGTTTAAATAATAAATCTTGACATTGCGCCGATAAAAACATATCCGCAAACGACTTGCATACAACAATTGCCTGAAATTCACCATAGATAAATGTTTTCAGTTTAAAAAACTGTTATCCTATAAAATTAAATATCGACTTCGGTATCAATTATAAGAGTAATTTTGATTATTTCAGTTCACTCTAAGTCAATGTCTTCTTTAATATCGACATGTTAACAACATCCCTATAACATTTCATTCGGATATTTTTCCAAGCGTTTTTCTACTCTAATAGTACGTAGATAAATAGATGAGATGCACAAGGAAGTGTATGTATGTATGTATGTACGTGACGCGAGCTGGAGATGTCGTACCTCACACTGAGTTATGTAGAAAATAAACACCGAGTAAGTTTGTAAACGGAGCGAAATTCATTACTCTTCGTAACACTTCAGCGAGCGCCGTAACTTGGAACAATAAGAAAAATGGACGCGACACGACTTAATGTAGTTCCTGGGACACGACACGACACGACACGACACGACACGACACGAACTCGCGAGCTGCGACCTGCGAGCCGACACCGTAAGTTGAGAACGCGCATTTTATATTCACTTACTATATACATTTTTCCTGTTTATTAAATAACTTAAAGTGAAGCTAAACTTATCGTTTAAATAAACAAGAGAATTGGTCATTGCTTGCATATCGAATACACTTGTTAAATACACGACATATATTTACGTCTATTACAAATCTATGGCCGAAATAATAACTTTTCATACGATTACATTATTAATTATGTTAACTATTTTATTTTACAAACAGAGTCGTAGGATCTATTTTTGTACTAACACAATACGGATGTAACATGTCCGAAATAAAAGTTTTTATTTTAATTTATTTAATAACATGTGAATATTATTGTAAGCTTTTATCACATTGAATATTGTTACGATTATGTTTATATTTCAATGTTTTTATAATACAATTATCAAGCAGTAATAACTCTATGTAAATAAGGTTAAAAATATATTAAAGTAAATCTAAATGTAATACAAATATTTCACATTAAGTGGTGAGTAAATAGTAGCTTTTGTCAGAAAGTTTTATTTATGTAGCGGAGACGACGTGACTTGAATGGAAAATTTTGTAAAGATTAATCCGAGATATAGTCCACAGCATCCTCCGGTTACGTGATCATCTCGCTGCGAGCCGAGATTGTGATACAACGAGTCTCATATCGCGACAACTTTAAAAACCTTTTTTTGCACTTAAACAAAAAAAAACATTAAATTAAAACATAACGAAACTTTTTCACTAAAGGAAATATAATACGAGTACAATTCTCATTAACACGAGTTTAAAATATGATATGATGTTGTACGTAGTCAAGCGCCAGGCTCTACGACAGTAGTGGAACGCAAGCAGCTATTTGCGTAGCGCAACTAACTGACTTTCAAAGTAGAGAGCTTACATACTAACTTTTTAAATTATAATAGGATACAGGAAAATATATAGATAAAAAGAGAAAAAATGTTGCCTTTTAAAGTTTAAAGCGATCTTTTACAATTTTTTTAAGTTATCCACCAACTAATGTGTAGCTACAAATCAAATCGTTTAAAGGCCCCGAACAATTCGATTTTCACAATTAATTTATTAAGTTACAAGGTGCCTTTATATAAATAAAATAAATAAACTTTATATAGAATAATTCGCTCATATGCCCTCGTAGTTAAAGCGTGTTTAATTTTAAATTACACAAAGTTTCATATCAACCGTGCGCGATGTGAATTAATTAGATTGTTTAAATTGGCGTGAAATATTAGAACAACTGTAACAAGCTCGTTGAATTGTAAATACTAAGTATTTAAATAAACTTACAATCCATTCTCATGTGTAAACTTTAGTAAAAAGTATTATTGAATAACGATTGTTATTTTAAAAGCTCTTTCAAATAATTTTATATAAAAATCTTTATCATTAAATGTTCTATAAATGTACGAGCTCATCTGAATATTCGTTTCCAATAAAGAAATGTATCAATCAATATATCTTATAGCATCAAAGTTCAATTCTTTGCCTAAATACATTTTCGTAAGTAATTTTACAAATAACGCAAATAAATAAATCAATTTATTGTCCAATAGATAGGAATATAACAAATAAAATAAGCATTAAACGGTCATTGCAGCGGCGAGAGGATGCGCCGCGCTTCCGGCCGGATGTTGAACTAGTAGTTACGTATGGCCACCAAGTTAGCGAAGTAAGATTAATGCCTTCGTTTAATTTGGATAATAAGTTGTTATTTCCATATCACAAGGGCTATACAACTAAGTTCTATCAGTTGACAGCATGGAAACTTAGAAAAGACGTAATTAAAAAGAATAGAAATCACATTCTGTTAAAGTATACATTTGTACCTACCAGTTTATACATTGATACAAGAATAATTAAAAAAGTTATTATATCTTATTGATTACCTAAATATATTTGCGCTTTTTGCTATTAAATTTATGAGAATAAATTATGATTGAATATGACCAAGAAAATTTTATTCAAGTTAGTAATTATTTCTATAAGTAATCGTTGAATGAACGCTGGTTTCATGGCCCGACAGCAACTGGAAATGTACAGCATGTAGCCGTGAGGTATCTTGCCGACTTCCGCCCCGTCAATGGCGGCTGTCATACTGCACAGCGCCTGTTACATTGTCTGCTCTATGCCTTGCCTATGAATACATCAGATATGGACACTGCAAATAAACCACATTGCTTACGTTTATTGATGACATGAAAACTAAAATAATTATTATTCAAGACTGTATTCTAAACGCCTCAGTGACCTTAATTGATCACTAAAGGACTCAGTGAGGCAAGACGTAAAGTAGAATTATACCTTTGGTACGTATCAAATATTTTTATTTTATCGAAAATAAATTAAGAATATTGTTAATCTGTTTACTGGGTTAATTAAACCTTTTCATATCGTACCCAGTGATAATATTACATCCTGTATGTAAGCCCCTGCTAGAATTTGTGTATAATAAATCGCTTTCTACGTTACCCGAACATGATACTTTATCAAAATAGAACGTAACGTGAATATTTAAGAGCAGGAAAGATGTTAGTAAATGTCAAGATCTCATAGAAAATGAATTTATGTTAATTTATCTTGAACAGCTATATGATTGTGCATAGAGTGATTTATATGTGCGTGTGTGAGCCAGCGCGTCCGTCGTGTGGAGCAGCCGATAGCATCGCGATGCGGTTGTGTGGTGTGCGGACTGGGACATTGCCACTGGAAATATAAAGAAACTGGACAATTTACAGTAATTTTATTTACGATGGTTAATAATAAATAATCTGGATTTGAAGACAGACAGGCATGTATACCTAGCATGTACTGTAGTAGAATGAATCCTAGACAAACACATAAAAAAGAATTCTACTACACTTCTCCCCATATACAGAAAATACGTATACATTTGTTTCAAAATTCATCACAAAAAGTTTTTAACTTTAACGCTCCTGGAGGATAATTCAAAAATAACATATTTTTTTTAGTTAGATAATAATAAAAAGCAACAAAAGTTTGCGACTAAAAGTGTGAGTATGAGAGAACAGTTCTCACTGTGGTCCCCAGAGCAGAGCCACCTCGTTACTCGGCCGTTGAAAAGTTAATGCACCGACCACACTATCGGCAACTTTACAGCCCTCGGCGGTCGGCGCGGCGGGGCGCGGCGCGGCGGTGTGGCTCCGGACTAACTTCTAGCAGAGCTGAGAGCTTAAACATTTACTTGCCCATTCCTAGTCTTCAACACATTAACTTTTGTTCTTAATCCTTACACAACGCCTTTCACATCCCCTGAGCAACAGAGAAGACTGACTAATTAAGAAAACGCTTTTTTTTCATTTCTGGGTCAAAATATACTTAGTTCTTTTGTTTTATTTTATCGCAAGGTTACTAACAAATATTTAAAGTTTCTCAGTGTTCTCCCAACGTGTCAGTTTGTGGAAAATAAAAGGTGTCGGCGATGTGCTCGGCGCTGCCGCAAATTGCTTTCGAAATCATCGCCAGCAAATACCCTCCTCAAATTACAAGCACTATTAAACAAAGTGCCGCTCTACGTCCGCACAGAAATTTTACAAACTATTTAGCGGCATCTCGACGTGGTTTTACACCAACTGTGTAGCGACTGTGCTTATTGCTCTGCTCCCACACGCCTGGCAAGGATCGTAACCAGACAACGTTGTTGTTATCTCAGAAGGAAATTATAAAGAATAATAAAACTAAAATGCTCACTATTGCTACATTCACGTTAGTAAGATTATGTGTATGTACACCATTAAGATTTAACACTGTATTACCACTTTAAAAATCTATTGGTAGGATAACTTTAATTAAGTACTGTTTACATGATATCCATGTTACTAGACCTTTACATTATATGAATTCTATACAAAACTACTAAGAGTTGTCTGGGTTATGAACGATATAATCGCTCAGTTAAGTCAAAAGCACGCACTAATCCAACTATAGTATGTTTTATGAAGTAAACACTCTCTATGAGATAAAGTTAATATATCACATAAGGTCATGAGCGGGACGTGGACGTCGCTATCCTCTCTCTGCAATAACATATGTTATTTGCCTCCTCCTTATCCCCCCACACATATATCAAGACGTGACTACGTGTTACACGACACTTCTCACACATCTACACAATACCATATTGTTCTCACTCTTACTTCTTACTTTCAGTTATATTTAACTTGAAATAAGTGTGTTTATCTCTCTATAAGGCTAGAAGTTACTTAGTGTATTGTACTTGTTATAAAAATACATACATAAGCATAAACATTTATTTTAAAAATTATGTCTTTGATACTCGGGTTAACTCATAATTACATTGATGAAGAGACACTTGCTTTTGAGTCACGCTGTTTTGAGAATTAAAATTAAATAAGATTTAAACACGAAAGTCATTGATATGAACTGGCGTGATGCATACTTACATACATACATATGCTGGTACACACATGGCTTGAGGCAGTAGTCAGTATAATGCTGCCATTGGCTTATCTGAGCGTTGTTGGAGGCGCGTGACTATCGCCTGCCGACTCTGTTTTACGTCCTTACACCCACAACATTATGATGAATATGACTCACAACTTCTTACTTACCAGGCGTTAGTATGAGTTTAATAATATAAACGTTGTATTCGTATTAATACGAATTAACCAATGAATCTGTACACCTATATTTTAACTTATAATATTATATGAAGAAAAGTAGATCAACAGTTTTTGAGCTTTCGTGCTCCCCATGAAGTAGAATATGACAGATATAATATCAAGATCGTAAGTCCTCACACATAGTTTATATATTTATAAGGATAATAGAGTAAAATTGTAAGTCCGTTGTCCGCGGCTCGTGACACGGACGCGGCGCGGCGCGAGGACGGCTCGGAGCGGTGGGTTGTTGACGTCTGCTACGTGCTAGATTAAGTTCTTCAGACGAAAGACTTTCCTATTTCCTTGTATACGTCACTCATGCTGATGGATATTTTTATATGAAAAAATGAAAAAAACATTCCAACATTTTAAGAGGCACTTTAATAATTTGTTTTAGTAATTATGCGAGATTATATTTGAGTAACTTGTCAAAGAATTACATTGTTTTTTCTTAACTGTGTAATAAATTATTTCAATAGCTTCAAACAAAGTAGCAATTAATTTCGTTTATAGCCGGAGCGAGTGCTGTGAACGGATCAGGAGGCACACATTTATCTTCAATGGATATCAATTTGTTAGCAATCACGTGCGGTTCATCTCAAATTAACATTAAATCTATCAGTTTAAGTATTTAATGTTTTTTTTGTAGCAGGATTCTTAAAGTTGATAACTATCTATAATATTTTACGGATCTTTCTTATGTTGGTATTAAAGAGTAAATACCTCCTACCTAAAACTTTTTTATTTTGTTTCTAACCATTGTTTCGTGTGATTTCTGCTCAATTTCATTTTATAAAAATCATTAAAAAACCTTTCACTCCGTAATTTATTCCAATAGTAATCTCCCCATACATCTGTAAGGTGGCCGAAACAGATAAAACATCTCAAGGGGTTTACAGCTCTGTATAAATCACTAACAATTTGCCTCAAAGGAGCTCAATTAGAGGAGAGACGTTGATTGCATGCGGCTGCCGATAACAAGACGAATGGAGACGAGAGACATTCTACCCTTCGCATGAGATTATTTAACACGGAGCTGCAATAACCACCTCTTAAGTATATACTATAGAGCAGAAAATATGTACTTTTAACTTATTTATCGTTTAACTATTTCGTTTCAATGAACTGTATCAATAATTTCAACGAAATGGCCACAAATCATACGATCGTGCTTACTGTTTGATAGTTTGACGTTAAGTCGGTACTGAGTTAACTTAGTTGACGTTTGTTGGTCTATTGGGTGATGTAAGCGGGCACTGCGAGCTGCGTGCTGCGTGCTCCCGGGGAACCGGCGCGGTGTTTCGGGACTTGTATTAAGGCCATTGTTGCTGCCTGCATACAAAACCACCCACAATTTAAGATGGCAATATGATAAAAGTTGTTGTGAATTGTAGAACATATTGTTAGCACAATATCTTATAATAAATATTTTGAAAAGGAATCCATTATCCACTTAACGTCTTACTAACTTTTACTTACATCTATTCTCATAAATCATGGCGATAATTCCACTTTCCTGCGTTTAAAATAAATTCATAGTTCCTTCAGTATTCCGATATTAAGTTTGTCTCAAAAGACAATATCCGATGGTAGGCGAAACACAGTTTAATTATGAAACTTTGCGATTTCCAGTTGGACTGAGCAAAGTTGATGAAGTAAGTTTGAATGTGAAGGCGATGCCAGTTTGAATAACAGCATTGGCTGAACACGCCGCGAACAAATCGACTGAGAGCTGCAAGTTCAGCCCAGGGTTACCGTTTTACTCGACCACTTGAAAACTTTCAGTTAATTTCGTGTACTGGCATTGCTTTTCGTTGGAATATCGTGAATTGCACCTATACTTAGGACTGTAATTTATAATTTCAATTGAAAAACTATATTTAGTTACAGTTTTACATATTAAACTTGTTGCATTTATAATATGACCATTTAGTGCATGTAACTTGAGATCCCCTCCGGCCGAGTTGTTGCCAGCAGCACCGCCGTACCGCCGCACCGCCGCCCCACCCTGGTCGGCAATCAGCCCATGCGGCTAATTGTACTCCGCTCCGGTATTAATTGTTCCTGATTTACATTCCTCCACAATTCTCTAAGGACTACCAACATCTGTATGAATATATCTTCACATATCGTAGCGACAGAAGTCCGACCCGACCTCCTACTCTACCTACGTTAATATTTTCATGCCTTCTACTAATTAGTAGTCATTGTACGAAGGATAATTATTCTTTTATTCCTTGATATAAACTACTCAAAGGATCAAAGATAATTGGTATATTTAGCAGAATTTAATTACTTACATAAGTCTAGTGAGATGACCTCGATTCATCGAATTTCGATGAGCAAATCTCCAGGGAGATTACGACGACTGCTGTAAATTAGACGGCCGAAGACAAGTTGACACATCGAGACACGCAGTATGTACTTAAATTACGAGCCCATTTAATAAACGAAAGACTTTTTGGCAGTTATCAGAACTGAAACAAGATCTTAAACATCTCTTCGTAAGTACTTAAAAGTATTTAAGAACCCAAGTATCAAGCCAGCTCGAATGGTGGATTTGTTTAAAACTTTAGAAAGATTTTCCCATTAGAAGCAACTCGTATGTTGTCCTGTCCGTTGATGCTATGAGTCCTCAACAAATACATTGCGGCACCGAGCTGCTGCGCCCGTAGGATTTATTGTAAGCTCAGTCCACCTGACTCTTGGTCACTGACAAACGACCTGTATTTAACTATACCACGATGCACATTTGTTATTTCAATAAAGGAACATGTCGTAACAGGATAATTTCATGACGCTAGGCCAGCGTTGTAAATATCGTTCTTAAAAACGAAATTAATATAGAAAATCAAATACAACAATAAAATAGGTAAAAAACGTTCACAAGATTCCTTTATAATTCAATAATAAACATTTCTAATCATCTTCACATCTGAATCTGATTTCTATTTATCTGAATTCTGCGCACTCCATGAACATATTTTAAATTAAAAAGAAAAATTAATGAAGACCTTTAGCACAAATATTACGTGAGTGATTCCGACGAAGACATTCCGCAAATTAGTAAAATAAATTAGATTTCGACGAAATGTCGATACCAAACGCTCTTTAGGTTCGACTCACTCATTTACAGATTTGAGACGACTCCTCTGTCTCCTCTGTCACTGACAACAGAATAATTGATTTTTAGGCCACATGAAGTTATAAATAAGCAATTGCTTAGAATTCTGTGCAATATAGATTGAGGAAAGTAACTTAGTGGGTGAGTTATATTTTAGAGGGTAAAATTTTATATCTTAACCCTAATATTGGTCTACATTGATTAGTTAATTATTCCTTAGTTGAGAGTACATTAATTGCAATGGTCCTTAAGCGAATATTGAAAGTCATAAATACATCTAAGTCAATAAATATGTAATTGTTGTCTAAATTCATACATATCCGATACATGTATTATATATTTAATGTTAAATTATGTTTTCATAATTTTTTTAAGGAAAACATAATATAAACGCGTACTTAAATAATGTTGTTACTAAAATGTTGGTGCACAATATTGTTGTTGTAGAGAACGAGGCGGCGAAGTGAGGCGTAAATCACGGATAATTAGAGTCGTAAAGTAGTGCGATTACTGGGCCCGTTCAAACGATGCCCTCACAGAGCAGCCGTGTCGGACAATGTTCCGCCCAAATTACTGTTATCTATAGCTACACCAACATCCACTACTAATAAACTATTGTACTTGAAACACAATAAACTTGTTGCTAATCGAAATGTTTACATTTGAATAATATTTACACCCTGAAATCTCACAAAGCAATAGCATTTCAAGTAATGCATAGTTTTATTTAATTTCCTTTTATTCACTATTTTTATTCACATAATTTGTTTATTAACTTATCGACTTTAATTTCCGTTGACAATAACAAATAATGTAAATGCCTATAGAATTATTTTCTGTCGGTTGGCCGATATGACAACGAATCACGTGGACAATTTGTGCGGAAGTGTCCTCCGGCTTAATTATCCTTCGTTGGGTAATTTGTCGACGTCGACGTCACCGTTGCCCCGCAGCCTCTCTGGAGAGCTTGCACTCATTACACGATACTGCATCCACAAATACACAAATGCTGGTAACGTTCCTTTCTACCGAATCAGTGCCACTAGTATTTGTCTTGCAACATTTAGCACTATTTTACTGAGCTGTAACTGAATAATTCTGAAATACTACTAGTAAATTGTGTCCAAAATAAATAAAAAAAACTAATGATACAAAAATGTTGATTTAAAAGCGCTCATTTTGTAGAGATTTACAGTTTATGCAACAAAATTATAAAATTTTACTTATTTAAAATCTTGCCCTTATCAAATTATTTTACGACAAATTCTGGCAAAAATTTGTATACAAAGAACTTGCCATTGAATATTCAGTACGACGATTTTTAGCATCATAAAGTTAATCTTCAACAAGCCTTATCGTGCATTATGTATTAAGCAAACATCCGTAAAGATTAAACCGCATCGGGAACTTTGTTAAAAATTCAAGTTATTGCTCCCAAGTATGACGTTTATTGCGAAGGCTGGGTCGTGTTGTGTCGTGTTGTTAAAAATCAAACTTATTAACAGTTTGCCTGCAGCGGAACTTTGAAATTAGTTGTTGCTTAAACTTCAACAAATTGTTGAAGTTCGCCATCAAACTATAACGGACGTGTTTTGTTATTTGTCTTGTGTACGCCGCACAATGTGTTTGCGCGGGATATGAATTACTAAATACAGAAATTGAAAAAAATAAAAGTGTTAGCCACTAGCAACAATATTTGTTGTACAAATGGACTCAACCGGTAAAATACCACGACCATACAGAAGACAGGCGTAAATTGGAAGCAATTTCGCGTTTCAGCTAATGAGTGTCCGTGCTGGAGGCCTAATTTTACTCCTCTTGCCCATTGTACCCTCTTCTTGAAAGGAAAGGATGGGAATGGGAAGTGGATTTGGTGGAGGCGCAAGAAAGGGAAATATCTATGCGTCCTCCCCTCCGTCGATTATATTTAAACAAAGCATCTGCAATTGCGAATGTCTAAGGGTAGTGGTCGCTGCGCTATTTTTAAGCTAGATAGAATAATATATGACATAATTAATATTATGTTTAAACAAATACCTACCTATCTGAAATGCGAACAAGGCAATTTGACTAGTTACTGCATAGAAATTCTGGTGTACGTGGGGCCTTAGCTATCGAATATCCCAGTAGGCCGCAGTGACGTCATCAAACGAACCAACAAAGGGCAATTAGGTGTGTCCCAGTTGACTCCGAGCTCCAATTATGAAAGGATTTGCGCCACGAATACCGACTTCCATACATTGATTGTGACGAATCGTGACATAGAAAAACAATAATGTTTTATTAACAATTATCATTCGAGGTTTTTTGTTGTCAAAAACAACCGTTTTGTTTGAATAATATATTCATAAACAAATCGTTGTTGCAGTAGTTAATGTTGTATAATAATTTTCGAAGTTCCAATATTATAATTAGTGTGAACAGGCGGAGTGTTAATAACGCGTGCAATCGCCCTTAATGTGTTTATATTGTAACAAAATATTATTCCTGCTTCAATACAATCCGATAAAAGTTATCTATTAGCTAATGGGGCGTGAATTTAATTATGTGGGCAAACAATTCATTCAGTTGGAATATCATGACATACGTGTTTATTGTTTAAATATACGCTAATTGTAGCCACAGATTAGAGAATGTTGTTTCAGTAAAAAAAGAGAATTTCCTCAACGTTATCCTTCCTTGTAATTACAATAATAATCATATGTTAATTTTATGTTTTGATTTTCATCTTATATACCTAATCCAACGTTGTGCTTTGTAATTCCGACAGCCCTACAGCCTCCAGCAATTTCCACATACAGTTATGTACATACATACATACATAAGCGCCGGCGGGGAAATAGGAACATGACCGGTCAGGTACTGGCTGCTGAAACATCTACATAATGATAATTTATTTCATGTATCGAGAAGATCAAGTTTTAGGGTAAAACCACATTTTTAACTTAACTTTAGCGCTTAAATTACACAACAATCAATGTTAAATCAAACATAAAGATAACATTCTTATTTATATGTTTACATAAACGTTGTTATTCTTATTGCAAATGTACTTGAATATTTAATATTTAAAATTGTTTAAGAATGATAACATTTTGAGTTAAGACTATACCAGATATAGAATCTCATTTGATATTCATAGCGTGTGATAGATAACTGTATTGCTTTCAACTCTGATACTGCAAGCTATCCCAATACAGAATATTTTCAAACGTTGAATTAATAAGAATAAGAATAAATTTATTTCACAAAAACACGTTAGAATAATATACAGTGAAGTATCTTGCAGACCCCGAACTAGGCTGAGCCTGTACCTCTGGGCCTAGGAGTGCATTAACCATAAACAAAATAACAGTACGTACATATCATGTAAAACAAAGCGTGATATTATGAGATACAATTTGGAAAATCAAATAATCAAAAACTCGTTGCTATCATCAGTGGATCAGAACGTACACAGACTAAAATCTTTGGTTGAAACATATCGTCATCCCCGTTATTATCTTTGATAAAGCAAAAATCCACGGTTAGACAAATTGTATCTGTGTTACATTTCTTTTTGGACGAGTCGATAGTTATCTTTTCTTTTCTAACCTTTTTTAAATTAATGTCAACTAGAAGATATCGAGTTTATAAAAATCTGAACTTTTAAATAAGATATAAAATCACGAATAAATTTTGTGACATTAAAAAAACTTATAGAAACTTTTCAGACATGCAAATTATCTTCTATCACTCCGAGATTTACAAATTCAAAAATCTTTAACTTCTCTTAAGATACTTACGATACACATTTTACAAACAGTTAATTTCAATTGGTGTAAGCGGCTGTCTTAAATCAGTTAAAATTAACTGTTGTACTTTGATATAAAGCTTTGACTTTTAAGATACACGAGGTTTCTGTATCCTTTAAAACAACCATCAGAGATGCAAACAAAGATTTACATCTACAATAATAAAATAAATAATGAGATGTAGATTGATGTGTAAGTTTAACGCAATAGTGCTCCGGCGATGTAACACCACTTGTAACATATACTTGTTACCTACAGATTCTTGTCACGTTCTCATTTGATGAAAAGTTGTCATGATTAATGTCTCACTCGCTCCGAATACCTTTAATATTTCATATAAAGATATTATCTAGATATATGTTACATAGCCATTGTACTTCTAGTCGTAAGATGAATTATTCATCTAATAAAACATACCAGAAACGAATTACGATACATTAACAATAGTTTTTTTTTGTTTAATTATTTTATAATTAAACGAACTCAAAAGTATTAAGGCACTAGAATAATACGTGGAACACAGTTTAGGAATAGTGTGTGTGCCCTTACTTGATATGATGATTAGTACAGTGTGTGTGCACTGGCGGCGTGTTGAATTACTATCTAATGAACAAAGTTGTCTACCACTTTGATATCACTTGCCACGTCTCACATAACTCATATAAACTTCAATAATTAATAACGACATACAAGTAGCGACATATAGAATATATATTAATTACATATAGCTGTCGCTTGCTTGTGTGTATTTTCATGTCAGTTTTATTATTTTTTATGACCGCGTGTTGCTTAAATGTTGATCGACAAAACATTCCTCAGGAGTTCTAAATGTAAAGAGTTTCTTGGTTTATCTATTTAATTATTAATCTTATTCATTTCCCACACCAATTTATTTGGACTTAAATTAAGGCTTAAGGCATTAAATGTTTTCAGCAAAAATTAAGATGTTTGACTATGAAGATAAATAATGTGACTACAAATAAAATGTGTCAAGTTTATAGCTGGAGCTGTGCGCGACCTGATGAATATTAAAAGTTAGTAAAAGCATGACATCGAGAAGCGCTGGATACCAGCGGCGATAATGTAAATCCAACAGATACTCAATGAGTTTCCAAAATGCTCTTTTAAAACATTAAATTGCCTACGAACGCACAAATTGTTCATTGAAACATTTTTGAAGTATCCGAAAAAGAAGATGCTATTTTAAACAAATACAACAAAAAATATTTTTAAAAACAAGCTACTCGTTAAGACGATTCAAACGAGCCCAAATCGATGAGGTTGTGATGTTTCATTGCGAAAGTTCCTATGGCCATCTTCGAGCTTCAACATCAGATCAGCACCATCATAATATTGCATTGTCATGCGATTTACACAGGATGCAAAATTTCAGCTCAATAGCCGAGAAGTGGATCTTTAATTTTCAAGATTTGATGACAAACACGGGTCTGATGATACCAAATAAAACCTAGTAATTTATTTAACTCGTCCAATGCCAGTAGTTACACTTATTATTGTGTTAACTTTTAAATAGGTAAAGGTTTTATTTATAGTGAGTGCAGATAGTAATAAAGTGGTGAGAGAGAGAGAGAGACTGCGACGTTAGCGGCATCTCATCAGTTATTCATTGAATCCGATCGCGGAATACTTTATGGAATTGAAACTCATCTTACAATATACATACTTACTTACAGTAATATTATCTGTCCATAACATTGATGTAACTTTGTCACAACTATTATACATTTTTAGTATAATGAACTAAGGGCCTTCTTTAGTGAGTGTTGCACTCATTGCGCTGATGGAAATTAAAAGTGGTTCTTCGTGTGACTAAATACAAAAGTAAACTTGCATCTGTACTGTATTGCGGCGAATCTGTATCTAAAACTCAATATGTAATCTGTTTGTAACGTATTTTTGAACTATGAAAAAAACTTTCATATGTCGTATTAAATGTAATCGATTGGCTTCAGTCAATGAATACGTGATGTCTGCGGTAGAGGGTGCGGTGCGCGCGGAGGCCCACTTTGAGGCAGGACCTTTTTAATATTAATAACATGTCCTGCAAACATTTGATTTATTTATGAAGTAACGTATGACAATTTTCATCGGCTGATGGACTATCTTTACTGTATGTTATGTAATTCATTCTTTCTATGAAATATAAAACATCGTAACCAAACCTCACGAGTTTACAATAGTTTCCACCCTGTAGTAGTTAGTGTCAATATTGTTTCCTTGCCGTGAGAAGCATCTGTCATATTCTTTTTGAATGAAATAACATAACAACATGTTGTGTACATATGTATCGACAGTGAAATCTTAACGGATATCTTCACAATCTTTGGGCGTAGTTAAATAAAACAGCACAGTAATGAGTCGCGGCGTTGCGGCGCGGCGCTCCGACAGACAATGTCAATAGTTATGAGCGCACCACTAATTACATCTCTACATACAAACTAAACTGTTACATATAGCTCTAACTAGATAATTAAACTCATGATATTATCATTACACATGTAGATTATGAATGTTCAAAATGAACTGCCAAAGAATCAATTTTAAAATGATCTGGTTAATTATTAAAATAATTTTATCGACACTAACAGTATTTCCCTTGTTTGAACTCCGCTTTACTTTGAATTATTAAATATAATAAAACGAAGCAATGTAATCTATTCCGTATTAAAATTCATAATTTTATTAAAATATTTTATGTTTTTAATTTGAAAGAGCATCTCACCGAGGCGCGGCTGTGCGACGCCAGCGCTCAATAATTCTTGACATGGAAGCGATGAAACGAAAACAACTGTTATCCAACCTTATCGTCTCCATTATATTAATACATAATTATAATATACAAATGAAACTTTTAATTATAAAATTATAAATGTAAGAAGAAAAATCACACAAACAAGAATAGTTTGAACATTGATTATTAATTATGTATCTTGTCACGAGTCATGCTGTTCACATAACTTAGTAACAACGTAATAAAATCTTAAAATCGTTCAAAAAGCATTTGAAATGATACAATGTATCACAGTACATACATACACAACGAAAACTTAATTTTTATTCGTATTAATTAAAAAAAGTATGGTTTAAATCTTACATTTTATTATCGACAATCACAATCTCAATCAAGGATCCCGAGGGTCGTAAAAATTCAAATTATCATCTTATTTGCAATCTTTTGAGGTCCGGACCTCTGCGCGGCTCTGGCGGCGCTGGCACAGACAAACGCAATCTGAGGTTTGTTGGAGGGTCACATGTACGTTGCCATGTAGAAAAATTACAATGAATTGCATTAGAACCACATTTCTGTAGGTGTGTGCGACTACTACCATGACAAAGTTATTTTGACGTTCAACAAAACATCAGTAGGTGATCTTTTTTTTAACTTATTTATTGCAGGTTTGTGCAGACACATTGGTACTACGCTATAAAATGTAACAGTAGGTAAGTAGCTTGATCAATATTTTCAGGTCTATTCATATGTTTGTCTATAACTTTCCCCACAAATATAATGAAACTGTCTATCGAAGCAGTATTAATATTTCCACGCGTACTAATAATGTGTTACAGGAGCACAATAAATTGCGAAGTGAACACTTTGTATGTCAGATAAATAGCTGCCTTTGTCTGCCTCCAGCTGTTTTAATTATTATTACAGTTAAGATTGTTATGCTATAACTATAATGAGTTAGTAAAGTATCGACCGGAGTAACCGTGGGCTTACACTGCTCCTTTGTCTGCACCAAAATAAATTCTTATCTTAACAGAATGATTGGGATCACAATGTCTTTTGTGTAGTTAAAGTATTCAAAAAAGAACGAAATGTTTACTATCAAAGCTGACGAGGAAAATGATAATGTAATTGCAACTAAGTACAACTTCAAGTTTATCGCCAAAATAAGCGTATTTCATGTATTATATTGTCAAACCCCCCCTCCCCCTCCACCACCACCACCGCCACCACCTCCCCGCCGACCGGCACCGGCTGAGCTGAGCTGATCTGAGGTAGGCGGAGGTGTTGTGATGAAAAAAGTTTTATGAACGAAAATTACTTCGCCTCGAGCCGCAGATTCAATTAATTTACAACAATAATTATGTAACGAGGACAAAAATACGCAACAAACATTTTGTAATACAAATATAAGTATTTATTTTATATCTTGTGTTTCAAAATCATATAAATACATAGTGAGTGTAAATGAAGACAAGTTGACCTTCGTTTTTTTATTTATTAATTTGAGCGATGTCATTTATTATGACCTAAAATGAAAATGTTTGTTGTCCCGTTGGCAATTTTTATCCATTTAATTGGTAAAATGATATCAGCTCTACATTTTATATCTAAAGTTTTAGATTAAATGCCAGCAATGATCTCAATTCTTCTATTACAATAATCGATTTGCTGAATTCATTTTAATTTTTAACTATACTAGTAGTTTCATTGTACGAACATAGCGCAATGTTCTACGAGAACATATTTTATCAGCTACATAGCGAATGATGACAGCTCAAAATTAATTTAGAACAGATTAATAACTGAAAAGTAGGGCACTACACTACAATTGGTTGATTTATCTGTCTTTGACACTATGAGTGATTATTGATAAAATATTCAGAAAGGAAAACATATATTAAGTGAATTAATGAACTTCCAGTCCTTTTTCTAACAGTTGTTTGTATATGATTCACTCTCATATAAGAAAACACGTGTATGTATGAAACTATACCACTTGTGTGATGTTAACAGCACGCAGCTACGCTGTATTTTCGTTTATTAGTGATTTCCCCGAGGACACAGGAAGGTGAGTCGCGCCAGATAAATTTCCCCGCGCCTACACTGTACGTCGTTCTGCTTCTAGCACTTTCTAACAAATAATGCGACCTGCGAACTGGCAGCCACTAAAGAATTCGCATCTTTATCTGTAAATATTTTATTCGGAAAGATATTACATTACATTTGAATTCATATATCAGGTTATTTTACGTTTGAGAATAATAACTGAATAAATACCTATTGCGTGGCAAAACGGGATTGGACATTGTAATGTTTATTTTTAAATTAAATTAATTTATTTACAGAGACAAATATTTACGTAATTATGCGATGTATTAAATAATAATATAGCTGTAGCTATTTATCTACACTTCGCTAAAACTGTAGAGCAAAATTTTACTTTTTTAAATTTTTATTCTTCATTTATTTTGTACCACGCCATCTATGTGTAAGGTTTCTAAACACAAGTGTCTTCCAAACCTTTTTCACATAGGTTCCACTACAAACTTTCAAAGTGTCGCTAGATGGCACTGTTTTAAGTTTCATGAAACATCCAGATAAATATTGTATTTTTATCGAAGCCAATTAAAAAATTAAACGACACGAAAGTTGTTTCTCAGCGGGCAAATGTATTTTTAATTATTTCCTTTTTAAAGAGTTACTTTTTCTTTGCAGGATACACATTTAAACAAGAAAGCAATTAACGATATAACAATTAACTGCGAAACGTGATCATCTTATCGATACTAAAACAACCACAAGCTTAGTCTGTTTACTTAGTTACAAATCTGGCGCATTTTGAATTTATCGTGCATTTCCAATTAACGTTGATTGTTTTCTTTACTTTACCGAAAAATGGTTTCCCCGTACTTGTTAATAATCTCCTTTTGGCTTATCTGGGTGCTGTTTAAGAGATGGCAATTGAGACGAATTATAAATCATTCTAAAGTAATAGGCAGCAGATATCCCGCACTGCCGCTTATAGGTCATGGATACTTGTTCGCAGGGAACGGGGAAGGTAAGATGTATCATTGCGTACAATTGTTTTGTCCAACCAATTTTGTTTCAGAGTTTGACCCAGCGCAGTGTGTAATCTTAACTAACCTTTCTATATTTATTCTTAAATAATATCGTAAAAAGTTTTGCTAGTGAAAATGTGTTGTTTAATTTTTATATCACTCTCCATAAGCTGAAGGTGTATAGATATACCAGCATAATCACTATATTTATTACAGTTCGAATGAATGCTTTCAAAAAATTTGGCGTCGAGGCTACAAAACACAACGGAATGACAAGCTTGTGGTTAGGTTATGACTACTATACAGGTATCAATTATTAATTTATACTTGCTGTTGTCATCATACTTTTAATAGTTTAATGTGATGATATTCATGCTGTCACTACACGTATTCATCTTCTCCCTGTCCGTGTTCCAGTCGCGTCGGTCGGCGCACGAGCTTTCTCTCCATTCCAATCTACCTTCAGTCATCTCAGTCGTCACTCCCTTCTAAATCATGTAACTACTCGTTTTGTTGCAGTTATTTCGGATCCTGTGATAGCTGAGGTGATTATGAAGTCTTGCCTGGAGAAGGGCTACCTCATGCAAGTGTTCAGCCATCTCCTCGGCAATGGCAGCGTCATCGCCCCTGGTAACTTTAGTAACGCCTCTAGTCCTGATGTCTTACTAAGAGTATGATGTCCTATTCAATTTTTTATCTTAGTTAACATCTGGCGCCCTCGTCGCAAAGTGGTAACTCCAAACTTCTCGATGAAGAATCTGCAAGCTTTTGTAAAGGTATTTTCGCGGCAGAGCGAGATATTGGCTGATTGTTTAGCCTCGGTCGCCGATAAGAATACGTTCTCGATATGGAAATATTTTACAACTTATAGTATGGATTCTGTTTGCGGTAAGTGTTACAATTTGATAATAAAAAAATTTAAGTTGAGTTTTTTTAGAACTTTTTAAAGCACTCTTTAATTAATAACCAGGATAAACGTAATAAGCGATTGAATATCAAATTTAAGAATTTCTACTCCTGCACATACTATTTTCCTTTGGTGATTTCTATCAGAAACGACTCTAGGCATCGAAGTGCATGCGCAAGGGTTGTCACACTGTCCGTTCCTGTGGGCGTTCGAGCAGTACTGCCGGCTGACGGCGGCGCGCATGTGCCAGCCCTGGCTGTGGGCGCGCGTCCTCTACCGCTGGATGCCGCAGCACGCCACGCTGCGAGCACACAGGGACTATATAAGGACTTACGTTGATAAAGTATACAAACACATATAATATACTTCAATCAAATAAGCACTAATATTAAAAAATGTTACTTGTTGCAGATTATTAAAATGAAAAGTGAAGAACGAAAATGTGAGGAGTTATCTAATGGAAGTTAGTTTATTCTTACATCTAAAATTAAACAAATACTAGGAGTACATTTTCATGTATATCAGATTTCAGTATTCTCTGATGTTCAAAACATCAACCACTTAGATTGTAAAGTTAGAAAGATTCATTAACTATTATTAAATGCATCATTTTATTACGTTGTTAACTTGGTCGTGCAGTCATATAATATTGATGATTATTGATTTATGCTTTTCAGATCGTCATAGTTAGTTTAGTGATACAATTTAAAATATACGACGTATATAGTATGAGTAGAAAATCCTAAATTTCTTTTCCAACTGCCTTCCGTTCATCAGTTAAGGGATTTCAATATTTACTATTACATTTCAATTTGTATGTCTTGCTCTATCATTCATCATACAGATGAGAGAGACAAGTCGCTGCTGGAGCTGCTGCTGACGTCGTCTCTCTCGGAACTGGAGGTGCGCGAAGAGTGCCTGGTGCTGGTGTTGGCGGGCTCCGACACGTCCGCTGTGGGCGCCTCCTTCACCGCTTGTCTGCTCTCTCACTACCCACACGTGCAGGACAAAGTCTATGACGAGTAAGTTTAATTTGACTCTTCCACAATTGATTGTAAATAATTAAAACGCGCAGTGTAACTAAATATTCTACTGATCTAATATTTATAGGTTGTACGCAGTGTTCAAAGACTCGCAGAGACCTGTCGAGGCGGCTGATCTGCCGAAGCTCAAGTATCTGGAGGCCGTCATCAAGGAGTCTATGCGGCTGTACCCACCCGCTGCTGTCATAGCAAGGAAATTAGACAAAGATATTGTTTTGCGTAAGAGTATCAACGATTAAGAGTATCAAATGCACCAGAACTAATAAAACCAAAAAAAATCGATAATATTCTTAGTCTCTAAAATGCCATATAGGTATTCCATTACTTGCTTTATGATTAAAACGTTGAAGCCTAACAAATCTGTACAGCTTCAGGCGTAACGTTGGTGGAGGGTTCCGGCGCGCTGATCAACATCTGGGCGATGCACCGCAACCCTCGGTACTGGGGCCAGGACGCCGAGCTGTTCCTGCCCGACCGCTTCCTGCCCGCCACCCCAGCCTCGCCCGACTCAAACTCGCCGCCGCAGCGACACGCCGCCTATATGCCCTTCAGCTACGGACCGAGGAATTGCATAGGTCAATCACACATGTCCAAACAATAGTTAATGAAGACTCTATACAATGATAATATACACTATACA
The DNA here is from genome assembly GCF_000836235.2 of Papilio xuthus. Classification (NCBI taxonomy): domain Eukaryota; kingdom Metazoa; phylum Arthropoda; class Insecta; order Lepidoptera; family Papilionidae; genus Papilio; species Papilio xuthus. Next base: position 5,140,297 of record NW_013532721.1, read on the forward strand.
AAGAAAAGAAAGTTAATTTGTTTAAAATTCCCTCAAGGTTGCCCGCGGTCCTATAACTAAGTGAATAAGGTTGTTTTGTTTATAGGATATCAATACGGTATGATGTCTATGAAAACGGCACTGGCGGCCGTCGTGCGGCGCTACCGCTTGCTGCCCGCCGCGTGCCCCCCGCACCCCCTGCGCGTCAAGTACGACATCATGATGCGCGACGTAGACAACTATATGCTCCGCTTGGAACCTCGCTCCTAAACACCTCAATATTGTTATTTTGTTCATGCGTCATTTTATCGCGCGTTAAATTTTAGGGCCACGTTACCTGCTGCAGCTATAACATACAAGATCCTAAATATAAAAATAACGAATAAAACATAGTGCAAGTAAATAAATTTAATAAACATGAAAATATTTTTTTTATATAATGTTTTTTATTATAATAATACCAAACGTGATTCCTAATAATGTACACCTGATCAAAATGTATTCACATTGAGTCCGATGGATGAGGACAACACGAAATCTGATACGAATTTAAATCAATTACAAATTACAATTAAAAAGTTAAAAATTACGAACAAGAATACATTTCCAAATACATTTTACATAATAAAAATAACAATTCCCGTCACAATAACCAATTCTTGGAAGCTGCTTACTTAAAATAAGAAATTTTAGTATTGTGTATATTTTAAACATGTCTGGATTCTAATTGAAGTTTAAATCCTTTCAAATCTCTTAACATAATATCAAATTTGAGAGAGAATATTTCATTAGTATCCCCGGAGGTGGGCGGCGGCAGGAACCTGTAGCTCCTCAGCAACGTCGCCACCACGGTCTTCATGGACATCATTGCGTAGCGGTAGCCTGTGGACAATCATTTGCAATTCTATTATATATTGTTAAAACCTACAAAATATTAGTGTTGTGTAGATACACAATACTTCATACTAACCAATACAATTTCTTGGTCCGGAACCAAATGGAATGAAAGCGTGCGGATGATGTTTTACGTTGTCCAGGAATCGATCCGGGTTGAAGATGTCTGCGTCTGGGCCCCAATAGAGAGGGTTGCGGTGCAGGCACCACACGTTTATACACACTCCGGTGCCTTCCAACAGTTTTACACCGGATGCTAATCAACAAGAAATAAATAATTTTCAAATTGGAAGGTTTTAATGAAAGCTGACGGACATTTATTTTACTATATACTTACGTAGTGTAATATCTTTCAGTACTTTTCTTAGAATACTCGGAACCGGTGGATACAGTCTCAAAGATTCATTAATAACAGCCTCCATGTACTTTAACTTTGTCAGGTCTTCTATCTCAATAGCTCTCCTCTCTCCGAGCACTTCCAACAACCTGTTAACATTGGAAGCCCTTTGTCTCAAAAAAATAAATTACGTACGTTGGTTTCTTACTGAAGTTATCAGCACTCACTCGTTGTACAATCTTTCCTGCACATGCGGCTGCTGGGCCAGCAGGCAGCAGGCGAAGGAGGCGGCCACGGTGCTGGTGTCGCCGCCCGCCAAGGCCAATACCAACATCTCCTCGCGCAGCTCCGTGGTCGAAGGAACTCGCGCCGCACATCCCGAAGCCCCCGCACCCCTCGCACCGGACGCACACATCAGCAACTCCATAAATGACTTTGGCTGGTTTATGTCTGTAAATATTTTAAACAAATACATACACTGTAAGAGTTTTATATTGCAACATTTTATTTGCTACCTAAATCTAATCCGATGATAAGGACTGCGAGATTAAGTGATTTTATTGTCACTTAAGAGGAGTCTTCATTAATGATGGACTAATATAATACAACTCACCCTCACTTGCGCTCACATTTTTATTTTTTCCCAATACTTTCTTGGTATTGATGATCTGTAACAAAAATACTCGAGAATCTTATACTATTATTCTCTTAAATAATATAAAAATAATTGTATCGATTTTATTCAGAAACGCAGGTCTCGAAGACCAAATATCCTGCTAGAAACGTCTGATAAAACCGTTACCTCATCAATAAAATCCCACATGATTCTAATACTCCTGTAGTAGGTGGTGAATGCGGGGTGCAGCTTGAACACCGCCTCCACGGCCAGCAGCGGGTTGCTCATACGCAGGACGGCGATGCGGCAGTACTCTTCGAAAGCGCACAGGAACTCGTCGCGCTTCTTCTCATTGCTTTCACCCAAAATCGACTCTATACCAAAAACCAATGATTTATATCAACCACTGGTTAAATGAAACGTCTTTCTATAGTTTATTATATAAATAATTAAATGTACAAACCACAGACAGACTCTAAAGTGTAGGTGGACAGATATTTGGCAATAGAGATGACACCGTTGCCCGCCGCCGGCCGCATCCGCTCTGACATCTCAGCGCTCTTCCTGGCGAATGTGGCGAAAGAGTTGCGGAGATGTCTCGTTGAAAACATCGGAGTAATCAACTTACGCCGCAACCGCCAAATGTTAACTGAGGTAAAAATCAGCAATCAACAAGTGTTGTTGGAGATTTTAAGGCACAGCCAAAACAACGGAATTCTTGCATGCTATCGTGAGAAACTCATAGTAGACTTTATTTCATCCACTTATACTGCAAACACAACTGAGACATGCGGCTCATCCAATAAACGTAATCTTTATTAAAACAATTCTTTGTAAAGAAAGTGTAGCGGCGTGGGAATGGCAACTCACCAGGCGCACTGACCGTACCGTTCCCGCAGAGATGACGTAGGATGTCGGACACCGCCGTCTTAGCCAAGCACCGACGCAGTACCAGTTCTGCCACCGCTGCATCCGATGTCACTGCACAACGTAATGCTCGGTGCATTTGAATGTTTCAATGATTTTCTTTACGAATTCCAAAAATAGACATAAAATATTGTGCCTATTTGCTGAACTAACTTGTGTAGAACGAGCGGCCGAGCCACGTGGCGACAACACCTCCTTTCTCGATCGCTTCCCTACCTACGGCTTCAAGTATTTTCATGCGATCTGGAACAAATTTTTAAAACTAACATTATATCAGCAGCAACAGCTTTACATCTTTTTTTCACATGCGTACGAATTACGGTTGCGATGCCGCCCTCGTTCGCAGGAAGTACACAGGAATGTATGAGCAAGGGGACAGCTATATCACCTTGCTCATATACACACACTGATACAACCGCTGCATGGCGCGATCTTTTCGCAATGGAATAGGGCAGTCCAAAAATAATAAAAATCTATAGGTAGCCCTCACCGGCGTCGGAGCCGAGCAGTAGATGGGCGTGCCCTAGTAGCGGTAGCGCGCGGTGCCGGCTGGCCGGCTGTCCGCTGCGCCGCTCCACGCTCCATATCCTGCACTGCTCAAACACTAACCATAGTATTACAGCTATCAACACTAATAATGTAAACATTATGATTCCTTGCAATTGGAACTCCTCTAATATTTAAAACTATATATTCACTAGCTTCTGATAACAATGATAGAATAATATCTATCGTAGTAGATTTGCGACTTTATAGTACTATTGTAATCCCTTGCTATATGTCCACCTCAACCCCCCCCCCCGCTACCCCGCTAACCCGCACAGTTAAAAAAATGAATGTTTTGCGTCTTCACCGCTTTAACCTTAGCAGTTTTATGGTTGATACAAGACTGAATAATTAAAATGTTAAAAATTAATCACAATGTTTTATAAATTCTTTATAACTTGAGTGGCAACAGGTCACACCGTGATGGGCTAAATCATTATAAATAATAGTTTAAATTCATTTATATCTCTGTCTAAAATGCTCTCGTACTTGTATATATGTAAATATGAGTTCTTATGTTTTTTCACTCTGAAATAAAATATCTTTAAAAAAAATAAAAAGTTTTTAATAGACTTATATGATTAAATGAATATGTAACTGAGCATCCTCGTGTGTTAAATGTAAATATGTTTGCAATGTATCTTACACCAAATTGTACTAGTTCTCAGATCGAGGAAACTCACCGCTGAGCTGTGAACAGGGATGTGCATCACTCTCTTACTATACAAATAATGTCCTTCTAAACTCATGGAGCGTCCACCGAAGCGACCTAAGAGCTCGGCAGCCTCCCAATCCGGAAATAATAACGAAGTAACGGCCCGAGCCGAGGTTTCTGAGGGAGCCCTCGAGCTTAATTACTCTTAAACGAGGTTTAGGCTAAGTGCCGTCTGCGCTCGGCCACCTCAAGCCCGGTGAAGCTGTAAATGCCGCCTCAATGCAAACAGTGGCAATCAGTCACAAAAAAAAACCTTCTAAACTGTCATTCAATTATCAATGTTTGTTTGTGTTTCATTACATTAGATGCACAATAATGTTATTTCCGTGTTATCCTTGCCTCCACAAACCTTTTACATATATAGAATCTGATATTTAAACTTTCACGGAGGCGGGATAGAAAATTTTGCTCATAGATTTTTTACTACAACTACAACAATATATTTAAATATTTTATAATTTACCTGAACGGTTGGTTCACCCCTGAACATGTTCATGTCAGTTCAGTCAACCCTGGAGCACTTCCCGATCCCCGTGTAGTTCCCAGCTGCTCCCGCCGCGCCGCGCTCGCCACTCGACACTCGACACTCGCCACTCGCCGCCGCATCAAACCACTCGTCAATCATACAAACAATGTAAGTTTTTATGCAATCTAACAAATTAGTTTTATTTGTTGAATTAAAACACTGTTCTATTTACTTTTTCTTTTAATATTTTCTTCTGAAACAACACAAACTTTATATATTCAAATCCATAAAAAGTTATGTACTTTATTTTTTTTCCTTTACAGATGCAGTGCTTCATCTGCGTAATATATTTGGTAATATCCTGCAAGGCTCTTCCTTACAAGGACCCTGAAATATTACCATTTGAAAATAACGCAACGATATCATTTAATAACAATACAAGAAGTGAACTTTCTAACGACAAATTTAAAATTGAAATATCAGAACTTGCAAATTCACATACAAACCGCACGCAAACAAACGAAAGTGAAATTAATAGAGAGAGTGTTGACAAAACCAAGGTGATTGATGAAAAAGTAATGAAGTCTCAAGAGGAACCTGACGCAACGACAATGATACCAACGGGTTCTTCCTCGAATGACACAATTTTCTCCGGAATAAATAAAGAATACATCAAGTACATGATAACTGGAGCAAAAGAAACTGATCACCTTTTTAGACCGATTCTAAATGAAATGGAGGACATGAGTCAGATTGGGGACACCGACCGCCTGACCATCATCAACCCAACAGTCATTGTCAACTTCCGCGGCTCCATATGGAACAAAGAAAGTGATATAAAACTAGCTCAAAAAAAGAAGGACAAGAGGAAACCTGAAAACACAAATGACTGATATTTCGGCATAATCCTAAAAAAAAACGAAAACGAAAGTCTGAAACAAACAAAGACGTGCTCCCTTGTGGCAAATTTTTAAATAATTTTAATGTTGTATTGTGTTATTAAAAACGATGCAATAATTAATGTTTCAAAAGCGTTAAATTACTTGATTTTTTTAAATAAATAACACGAGAATAGTATGTTCGAAAACATTTCATAGTTATTTAATAAATACAACGACAATTAAATATTATGGTATAAATAAAATTTTAAAAGATTGTTGTTTTTATTATTTTTCCTAACAGGAGAGATCCCTCCACCCCCCATCCCCTAAGTTTGTTCAATAACTGTGAAGATGCAAACAGCCTGGGTGTCTGTCGGTGTCTGGAAATAAGAGTTAAAAGACAGCCATGTCGCCATCAAGATAGTTAAGTTCTTAGTAATCCTTTTAATTTATCTTAGTTTATACATCGTAAATCGTAAATAGTTATTTTTTGAGGGACTCAATACACAAATATTATTGGTGCGTCTTGCATCATGAAAACAGAAAATGAATAACCTAGCTTAGGTTCAAATACCTTGTAACATTTTCAAAACATCATTATACAAAAGCAATAATATTCATTCGATTGAAGCACCTTATACAAACGCATGTTATAAGAAAAACTAGCCAAATAAAATGCTGCAAATATCACTCTACTGTCCAGTAGCAGAAGAATCATAATTGCGTATCAAGTTACCATTAAATGTGCAAATCAGAATGAGTTCCGGATACTCTTAGTTCCCGAAGAAGACAGGTTACTATTTCAACTAGAACAAGGGTTGCCAACAATTATGAGAAAACCTCTTTCTGGAACATGAAAATAGTATAATAGGATATAAATAAAAATAAGAAATTTAAGCCGTCATCAAACCGTCCTTAACTTTTGCTTTAAGCAAGACCCAAAGTGAGCTGAAGTAAATATTAAATTTAAGGAGTGATAGAAATATCTTGATCCAACTAATGTTCTAAAGTATACTCCAACTCAACTTACACTCCAACTAATATTGTCTGTAGAACAAAAGACTGGAAAGTAGAGCCAAATTAATGATTCGGTTATTGTTTATGAAGATTTAAGACAGTAAGTAGATTTGATATACTGTAAGTTGTTAAATGACACTCGGGAATTTTCTTAAGTTATTCGAAATATCTTACTATAAACTGTAATAAGCACCTGAGAAACATAAATGTTCCGGTTCCTTGGGCACCCCTGGAGCAGTTCAGGTGGGTTCAGTCAACCCTTCCGTAGCGGACGCTGGCATCGCGGCACAGTCGCCAGCCGTCACGGGACCCGGTCACTCGCGCACTTACACTCCATTACAAGGTAACAAATCATACAAGTTTTATTTTTCAACTATAATTTTTTCAAATTAGTTGTATATTACTCAACAAGTGTCATAATCTTAACAACAGTTTCCAATCATTCCCCAATTTCGATTGCTGTGCTAATCGTGTGTCTTCTTTTATTAACAAGTCAATTATTACCAGCGTGTTTATTACATTAACAATAAATTAATGATTTAAGCTACACTTTGTGTGGTGTTTGTTTGAGTAACTTTTCTTCTTTTTTCTCCTGCAATAAAGCTTTTATAAATGTCGCCGATCGATGATTGTGTTTAAAATTATTTTATTCCAGATGCAGTGCTTCATTTGTGTCACCTACATGATCATACTGTGCACCGCGCAGCCGGCCAGAGATCGGCCGGAAGCGACCCACGAAAAGCGATCTCTTTTCAGGGACGTCATCGAATCCTTACGAATACGATCACAGCTGCCTGAAGAAATCAATCACAGCGATGACAACAACCTGTTTCAAAATTATGACAGGTACGGCTTTGACAACGAACCACCAGAACTTCCAAGCGATGCAGATTTTATACCGCGACGAAATGATCGTATCGAAATGCCTACGCTGAAATACAGATTCCCCAAAAGTATCCAGCCAAATGGAAGCGAAATTAAAGTAGAAAACAAAAAAGAAGACATAGTTATCTACGTGAACACACCGTCAGAAAGATCGGAACCCAAACCCACGACAAACAAACCAAAAAAGGAACCAAAACCAAATAGTAAAGTGAATTTTGTAAAACAAAATGAAAATGATGAAGATATGACAGAGGTGGCGAGCAGCTTGATAGAGGATAGCTACAGACCTGTAATAAATAAAATGGAAGATGCAAGTCAAATCGGAAACAGAGAATATCAAACAGTAATCAAACCAACCGTAATTGTGAATTTCCGCGGCACAGTCAGCCACAGAGACAGCGAGATAAGATTGGAAAAGAGGAATAATCCCAAAAGGAAACAAGATCTGGATTCTGCGCGAAACATATTTAATATCAATCAAGAGATAAAATTAGAACGTCCTAATGGTACGATAGATGTGGAAGCATTGAGACACCTGAACAGCGCAGTGAAGCAAGGCGTCAACGTACTCTCAGATAATGCGAAGGAGAAAGTGAACGATGACATGACGTGCGAGACGTTCGCAGCACACGCAACGCACGAGGCACACGCAGCAACGGAGACCGAGCGCAGCGGGCGGGACGAAGGAGACGACGACGATAATATCCTACAAATTGTAGTAACACTTTAATTTACATAGTTTAGTTATAACATATAAACTAATTTAACGTATACACTTTGATTTGATGTAAATTATTATACATTTCTATTGAGATAAGTATTAAAATATAATATTAATTATGTGAAAGACTGAAAGATGACTTGTTTAGATCTCTGGTACATGGTCAACATTTCCCAGCGATAACTATTTTTTAATGAATAATTAGATTAAGTTAAGTGACACAATTTTAATGTGAGGGGGGGTTTAGTGCATGACAAGATAGATGTGTGAGTTACGTCATACAATGATTTTATAAAGCAAGCTATTATAAGTAACCGTATTTTATTCACAACCTTAAACTTCAATAATAAATTAATTTATGCTTGTAATGGGCCCAACAAAATGTCAACGGAAAATCTTAATATTAAACGTAATGATTTATTAAAACCCGTTTAAATTTATTAGAGTGACGTCGGTAATTCTTTCAGTTTATTGAACATAGCTTTTGCCCGCGACATCGTCCGGGTTATTGAGTGCGAATAAGATCTTAGTAGTCTACATATTCTTCCAGACTATGTTCTACATATGTGTCAAATTAAATTGAAATCTGTTAAGCCGTTTAGAAGATACGTAGTAACAAACATCCATCCAAACTTCAGCATTTATAGTAGATTAGTATGATATGATTCTGATAGAGATTTTGTTAAAACGAGTGAGGACTTATTCATAATTAACAATGAATAATGCTTATTCCCTTTTACAGTAAACATGAATCAAGTGAATTATCAAATGTCACACTTATAAATAAATAAATATGTGAAAGTATACATAATATTGTATTGGTCTAGAAAAAGGTCAAGATATTTGCAAATTTTAATTAATTTATCTAACAGATTAGTCCTCAAGCAAAAAATGTCGTAGGCGGACCTAGAAGACAAGAAACCCGGTTTTATACTTTTGGAATGTGGATTATTTCTAGATTTTCATTTTTTAACAACAAACCATATTAATGTAATTTTATAATACGTTACATCTATATCTCAAAGTGCGTGTCAATCAACATGGCTACTTTGATCTGAACGAAATTACCATTCTACAAATATCAAGGATCGGATTTCGGTACTTATAAATACTTATAAATGATATCAAGTTCTATTGCTCTACAAATGTCAAGGTAGTCTTAACATTCTCGTCACTCGTTACACCTTTTAGTTCATTACTTTAAATTATTGTTTGAGTCCAGCATCATTAAATCACCAAACATAATAAATTTTATTTTTATCATTTTGTCGTTGGACAAAATGCAGGATAACGTGTAGTGTATAATTATAGTCTGAGGTACTTAACATCTCCGCAAGTATTGCTTTTTGTGCTTTTAATTAAAGTTAACACTTTAGTTATCACTTAACATTTAATAACGTAACTTAACGCCTATATGATAAATTTTGATCGTCATGTGTTCGTTGCGTCATTGACCTCAACATCGTTTGAGAAGCTTGTATAATTTAATATTTTATTCCTAATTTGATGTAGTTTGGGCGTGCAACATGACGTACGTATTAACTCTAAATTGAATAGTTGATAAACGGTTTTTAGAACATTTATCCCTAAAAAGAATAGTTGTCGTTAAGATACCGTTACTGAGTCTAAATCCTCAGCCCACGTTACCCCTATTTTGAAACATTTATTTTATAATAAAGCCTTAAATGAGATTTGCTAAGTATATATGTAACTGTAAACCACTTTTTAAATAAACAGATCTGCTTACGATAAGTGACATTAAACGAATTATTAAAATAATAAAATAATGTATAATATTTTAAATTTTAGTTCCGTGATCTATTGACGTATTAACTAGTTAAAAATGAATACGTGAATGTAAGTTTATTTACAGTTACGTATATTTAATTTCACTCTGGACAAAGAACTAAGAAAAATCAGAGTTTTTTGTTCATTATATGTCTGTTAATTTATTTAAAACTAATTATATTGAGGCCATAACAAATTTATTGGCTTAATAAACCGGAATTAGACAAGTCAGGGATCAACGCTCCGATTATTTAGCTCTATCACTGTTACCGTGACCGCGGTGACCACTGTCAACGCACCTGTATAAACACATATTGTTGTCTCTATTTTATAAAGAGAATAATAGAGATGGCATGTTTATCTGCAAATGTTTCGGCAGTCCACCGCACAGGTCGACGGAACTGGATTGATGGTGCGTCTCAAATCATTTTGACACATCACTTAATCATTAATAGAACTTTGTAGAACATGATGTTACACTAAATGTTAAAAGATTTAATGCAATATAACTACAGTAACACGCGGAATCTTACATAAATCAGAAAGTAATGTAATAAAGTAACTAAAAATATTTTAATCGTATCTTATATCGTAACAACAAAGAAAATCGTTACAGCCGTATCCATCATATCTGGCCGAATTATTTATAAAAATAAAATAATTATTTAATATTTGAATTGTTTTAACTGTAGACATATAAGCTGTTGACGTAAACTAATTAAAAATATTGAATTAAAAAAGGAAGCTTACAAAAACTTGGTCAGATATCAAAACTTGTCGTAATTTTTCAAAAAGTCAGCGGTCAAGTTCAAGTTCGTCTCAGCTAGTGCGGCGAGGAATTGTTGTCGAGTTATGTCGATAAAATATATCAACTATTTTGTTATCCATTTATCTCACAATGCTCAATACATACAGTAATTTTGTTCATTAATTTAGAACTCGCTTAGAAAAATACAATAAACATTTATTTTGTTACATGAATAAAATATAATTTAATATGTAAAATATTACTTACACTTTACTTTCAAATGTTATGAGATTTATTTTCTCTATTAAAAAAAAACAATAAAAGTAATGACCTTTTTCGAAAAAGAAAAATTAAAAAAGTCACTTAGACTTTCACATTTCCCATCCTTAGTTCCTTACCACGCGAACTCGATTCTAATTCGCCCTCGAGATATTTGTACAAATATTTACATTTAAATTAACACCACAAGTCGATAGCACATTGTAAAAAAATCGATTTCTTACTAAACCACTAGAAGCAATGCAAAAATCCCGCTCTAAAAATAAAATAGTTCTGTGAGATACCGAGACTAAACAAATTGCTAGACTCGTGACAAAAACAATAATCGGACCTTAAATCTCGCGTCTCAGCTAAAGGTTACTAGACTAGGTGATTGTGACCGATTATTGTAATACATTCGCCTTTACAGTTGAATTATTGAACGATTACGATAATGAAGCGGCACAAAAACTTGCAAGTTAATTATTAGAATGTTTGAATGATATTTGATCTATGCTTCGAGAATACCATTTTTTGTTTTTCTTTTTAATCAATTAATCTTTAAATATTTTAATTATTTTTAACTTTCCGAGCTTTAGCTCGAAGGAAATAATTACTTTTTAAAATTAGGACAGTTTTCGTTTCAATAATAAAACGTCTTTACTTCCCGTTATCTGTGAGTCTTGTGGTCATTTGTCGCGCCTCGTTCGTTCCTCGCTGCGAGGCGAGAGGAACACGTAGTAGGTGCGCGAAATAAGATTGAGCAAAAAGCTTGTGAGTCCGCGGCGAGCGTCAAACACGCCTCGACCACGGGCCAGTGCGCGCGTTTGTAACACAACTTATGTTATTGTTTTTTTATGAAATAAATCGAGGCAAAGGCGAGATGTCACAAAAACTGGTGATTACGGTAAGCGAGTCTTGATACTTTGTGCACTAGGCGTAGCTCACAGGTATGCGGCGGGACCGGCTCAAGCGCTTCTCTTTTTATATTTATTTATTTCAACCTTTTAACACTACATCCAATGTTTTTGATTTTGTATATGTTTTAGTTGTAATTTTTAACAATAATTTTGTATCGCACCTACCGGAAACAAACAATAGCGCAACTATCACTGCAACTAGGTTTGCCAGTTGTTAGGTGCGATTCTATACAACGTATGCAAGGATATGGGTTGTGCGAGCGATTTTCTGCTCGAGTCAATTTTTTTTTTAAGAACGGATCACTTTATTACTAGTTAATTATTTTGATCCGCAAGGACCTTACCACTTTAGTGTAAAATTAAAATAAACTAACTCTATCAATAGATTTAGGGGAAACAAAATTATAAGACGCGGGTCGCTTGTAACTTAGGCAAGTAATGTGCGTTTAAGTTCGCCTCACGTAGCCTGCGTCTTGCCAAAAACTGATAAAATGCACATGCGTTAGTCACGCAAACCTAAATTCTGCATTTTATTATTATTCACAAATTCTGTTATGGACTCAGTAAGTTGTTTTATTTCGCTTGTCCCGTTTTATATAAAGTACATATAAACAAGCTAGTTGAGTTGATGCCTCAACTCTACAAAGATATCACTGCGTGTTAATTTCAGAATCATGTTCACTATCCAAGTCTTTTAAATTATTTACGTTTTATTTATGTATAACATTACATTATAATGTGAAGAGAATACGTAATAAGATGAGTTAGGAAACAATTTGATATAACATATTGGAATGTAACAGGATCTATTATATCATTAACTAAAATAGATCTAATTAATATCCAAACGTTCAAAATCAGTGTAACTAATAGAATTCCATTAACTAAATATTAACATATATAATTCCGTGTGCGGCAGGACAAACTGATCGCGGCCTTGACGCAGGACGCGCTCGGATTTTTAACTGACCGATTATGACTTCATTAAAGGACTTTTTTATTCGATATCTCCCTTCCATGGATTACTCCTAAATGTCGAATATTTAATAAAAGAAAATCACAACATTCTCTAAAAAAAAACTTCTAGCCAGTATTAATATAAACATATTGAAAATAATATGCAAAGAATACTTTATCGTCGATAACAAATGAGCCGATGTATAATATCAGCAATACTACACAAGTACTGAGAATAATGTATTGTTACGATAAGCAAAGAGACTATTAATGTTGTGTGGGACTTGCACTCCGCCTCCTCCGTGCATCAAAATCATTTTGTTGAAAAATCTGTGATTAAATTAAAACATAAATAATGTGGAGACGTACGGTCAGTCGAGACAAAGTCACACGGCACAAAGTTAAGAAAGTCATTGTGATTAATACTCAGGTCATTGATCCTGATCCTCCGCGAATTTCGTCAACAAAACATGCCTTTATATCGATATCATTTAGTCACTCTACTTTGTTTTTCTAACAGATTTATCCTCATCAATGTGAGTATCCGCTGTCTCTTAGATACAGTCGTTTTATAAATATTCATTAGCTTTTATTATTTGATTTAAAGATTGACGCGTCTAAATTATTCTTCGGCTTCGTTTGATTGACGATATTATTTATCATACATACCGCAGGATACCACCGCCATAATGTCTTCCTCTTTAAGTTTACCTAAAATTTTAGATTTTTTTTATTAGAATATTGAATTTATTTAATTAGTAGTCTTTTACAGTTCGAGACAAAATTATAATCAATAAACTTTTTGTACATTTTCTAAAATGAAATTAAAGAATAATAATTTTTATTAATTCAATTATATTATTATATGTTAAAGTTACAAAACTCCCAGTTTTCTTCCCAATTTAGTTTTAAATTAAAATAAAATAGAATCTCACATAACATCATGTAACTTAAAACTTTATGTAACAGATAACATTGAATATTTTCACTTTGTATTTAAAGTAATTCAATCCCATTCATTGCATTGTCCTGTGTCCTGTGTCCGTGCTGAGCTCTCACAGCAGCTTGGCAATTGTGAACTAGTAACTGATTACTGACTAAGTAATACACACTTTCCCAACAACAGATTTACCGCATCCTCTCTATTCCTGCAAACGAGATCACGTCCGGTACCTTAGGCTGCATATTATTTACAAACCCTGCTGTACTGAGCCTTATAATTTTGCTGTCTGACTCATTCTGTTGTTTAATTCATGAGAAGAAATAAATACAAGCCAAGAAGCGGACAACATTGGGACTGGGCTTTCTAGTTAAAGTGACGTTTCTGAATTTGGTGTAGGTGTTTCATTATAACATAATCCATTTAAATATATTATTAACATATGTAACGTAATTCTCGTAATTCGATATTATTTTGCCTTCACATTTAAATTGCGTAACAAATAATATAAAAACAACGAATTGAAACTTTCTCTTTAATAAAACTTTCCGTTTGTTTTTACTGTGTAGAAGACCTATTAATTTAATGACATTGATAAAAACAAAGTGGGTAGACTTTAGTTTAATGCATTGCCTTCGTACATTATACATATATACGAGTAAAATACTATATTACAAGCCACTTCTAATTAGTAATCATTAAATAACAATAGAATAGAATATAGAATAGAAAATTTTGTGAGAATTTATGACGTTATATCACAGCCAGATGCTATATATATATATATTATAATACTATATATATATATATATATATATATATATATATATATAGTATTATAATCAATAAGCACACCGCGTCTCAGCAAGCTAGTGTTTTCTGTGCGGTCTCCGACGGCCTCATTGCTTTCACCAATTACTTCTCTGTCCGATCAAAAATAAACATATTTCTTATCTGAACTTCATCGCAAACTTTCCAATACAATAAAAATTGAACATTGAAGCGATATCATTGCCCGATTAGCGACTTTGTTGATTAAACCAAAAAACAACGACATATTTTAAGATGTTCTTTGCTCATTAGACCGATATCCGTTCCCATTGCCAACTTCTACAAGTTGTATCAGTTCGTATGTGAGTCATTATTACTCAAAAACATCATTAGGTTCGTGATGGAAAGTCGGTTGAATTATTATTTATTAGCTTCCTCGCGACCCGGAGCCAAGCTCAGCTATTTATTGAATATCTCGAGCAAGTAAAAGCCACAGAGTCTAGAAGAAAGTTAACAGCTCCGCTAAGAAAGTTCAGTATCGAGTGTAAACTCATTACCTATTTTATATTTAGAGAATAACAATCAATCAACGCCTTATTAAAGACAAAAATTTAATAACTTGTCCGTTCATAGTACACATGTAAGCGTAGTCTACATTCTTCGAACAAAAATGGCCAAGTAAATGTCATTTAATAAAACATGTACTAAAATGTAACAAGTTCAAGATTAAGGCCAAGTTCACATTCAGCGCTGTATCGCGCGTAAATCGATACAAAACGAAACTAGACCTAAACAGCAGGTGTTTATGGTTAACATTGGCGTCACCTCTCGCTAAATCATGACTAGAAATGCTGTTGTTAGTCAGATGAACATCTAAACGCATTTGAACATAAGTGGTGTTTCAACTATCCGACAAGCACCGCACTTGTACTCAGACGCGCACTATCTGGGCCATCGAAAGCCAAAACAACTGACACGGTCATTCAAGTCGCACTTGTTTGATTGACAAACATTTATCTTAGATATGGTCACACATATTTATACTACAAACTAGAAAAATGGTAAATATTTCAGTATATATTTTTGACCCAACTTTTTTATTAAAGTTTACAAAAACACCGCATAACAGAAATATTATAAATATTATCGAAATGAGCGACTTGAATTCATTAAATATGTATCTTTAATATATATTTTTAACGTTTCAGTTGATGTTGACGTGCGCGGCGCTAGAGGTCGCCACCATGCCGGCGAGCGTGTAAGTTGCTTTTGTTTTTGATTCTGTTGCTAAAAGACGTCTTTTGGATGTCGGATATATTACTACAATAATAATTAAAAATTTATTTATAGTATTGTAAAGTTAATCAGTATAATAGGACATTGTAGAACAAAGCCACTAAAACGAGTCCACTTTTATCTGTTACTTAACACTCACCACCGCCTCATTAGCACTCACCGCGCGACGCAATGCATTCGCACAAACTAACATTGTAGTGTACAAATCTACGGGACACTTCTACGTTATAAAAGTACGCGCCTCGCTGGTTCAGGTATGCTCATTCATTATAAATATTATACAATAGCACCGCTACACTGTACAGTGCACGCAATATTAATCCGCTTGGGCTTGGTCATCGACTGCGGTCAAGAATTCCTATAAAAATATACGTATGTATATTTCAGACCTTCAGCGCAGACCACAAGGGAAGAAACGACAAACAAATCTGAAGATAATAACGAAATATCTTTGTCGCACTCCGAAAATACCACGAATTCTGATACTAATAAAATTCTTAAGCAAATCGAAACTATCAATCAAGGTCTGAGCGAACCGGGTAAGCAAAATGTAGTCTCGAGCAGACGAGCACAAACTGGAGCTGAATACATCATTGATGAAGGAACATTTGATAAAATACAACAAATCGTGGCATCCATCAAGGCTCGCCCGTTCTCGCAACAACATCAACTTGACAAGTACATAGATAATGTTGACGATATAAGCCAAAGTCTTGAAAGATCAAAAGCATTACGATTTGATTCAAATTCCATCAATAATGATATCTTGCCCGCGATGCCTTTACCTTACATCACTAGTATGCCTGTTATGGTTGTCCCCGCTACGACTGATTTAATTAATACAAAGAGTGCAGTGAACTCATTGCGACCGAACATTTATCAAACAAGACAAGAATCACCATCATTCCCATTTCAATTTCAATGGCCGCTCGCCTCATTTTTTCCAATATTAGTTAAAGATCCTCTCCTTGGATTTTTGCACGGCGGAGGATGGAACAATTTTTTTGAAATCGGACAAAGCGCCGACGTCTGTAGTCGACGACAGAAGTCACACGAAACAAATTACATCGAAAGTGACATTTTTGGCGACAATCTTGAAAACAGATCAAATGATGATCCTCCACTTGTATCAAACATAAAACGTCATGCAAGGGTAACTCGTTCTCTTAAAAAACGAAATATTCCCACGCCGAGTCCCGTACAAAATGCAGACAATGGAAAGAAATCGAAAAAAGTTTCTATAAAGCCGCTCCTAACACGAACCAAAACAAAGAAGCCGCAAGTGGAGCAGGAGAAGGAAGTGGTTCAAAACGATGGAGACTTGCGCTTTCCCTTCAGCGATTTTACTTGGTTCGGTAACAAAAAACCTGTTGCTCCTAGCCCAGGTTTCTTTATTAACAAAATGAAAGTGAGAAGGGGCGGTGTAGCCATTGCCGGGCCGGGTGGCGTGGCAACGGCAGGGCGAGGCGGCACCGCCATCGTCGGCCCGGGCGGACTGGCCTACACGCAGCCCGGGGGCCTCGCCGTCGCTGGGCCCGCTGCACGCGTCATCGCTTTATCACCGTACACCGACCTAACATCACTCGTATCACGCCTTCATCAACAATCCCTAGATGGATCGATGCCGAGATCATTTAACCCATTGTCAGAAGGAAGACTTGTGGCTACCGGTCCTGTTATTTATTATCATCCGTATGAGGAGAGATGATTTTAGTCTTTGTTAATTCATGCTATCATAAATGAACTAACATTTACTTGTTTTACCCGCTCACTAGATACGACAACGTCCCACAAGAACGTATAAAAAATATTAGAAGAAACTTGGATACCAACAATCCAGCCGAATATTATTACAACGGAATGGATTTTAAGGAAGGATTTTCTGATAATTCTACGATAGTCATACATTTAAACCCGAGAGCGCACGCGCTAACTGGACCATATGGAATTGCGATTGCTAATCCGATATCGCAGGTGATAGTGGGAAGAAACAAACAGGTGGCAGTGGCCTACGACCCCGAGGCGACGGCGGTGGCGGGGCCGGGCGGCATCGCGCATGCTCAGTCAGACCTCTACCTCTATGACTTCAAAACCGACTAAAATAATGGACTTATTCAAATTATATTTGAATAATTTATTTCCAAAAATATCTTCGACCACGTACTTGAAGCTATTTTTCGAATTTATAAAATCGACTAATAACAATAAACTTAAAAATATAAACCCAAATGAAAGCAATTGTTTTATTTCTACCACTAAGAAGTTGGTTTCTTTCTTTAGTACTTTTGTGTTTTCTGCCGTTTTCGTTTTAAAATGTAAAAAATCTTTTAGTATTAGTTATTTAAATAGAATGAAAAAAATACGTTTTTAAAATATAAAGATTTAACAATATCAAACTGTAAATAAAAGTATCCTACTTTAAATAAGATTCCATTTCAAATTCACAACATTGATAATAACATGTAGTAGAAGAAATAAAAAGTGCGCGCCATATTACAGTTCGTTCGAAAGGTTTATATAAATAAATAAAGGTAATATTTTATAGGGCGTCTACACAATATCTTCCATTTTACGGAGGCGCTAAAGGTCAATACTTAGAAGTACAGAAAGACACAAAAGGATTCGTCGTAAGCGAAAAGATAGTAGCAGAAGAGAGCATTAGCAGCGAGAACATAGTGAAGAACAACGACGATAGCCTGCTGACGCGGGTGCTGGCCACCAACCTGCTCAGCCTGCGCACGCTCGCCGGCACCGCGCTCAAACTGCTCACGCTGGGCAGGAGAACCGGCGCTTTGAACAACAACAACAGAGCCCGCTTCAGGACTCAGCTCACCTCGCTCAGCGACACCGCCTCCAACACGGTCAAACTGATTGACGAGATCGGGGAGAACATCGACGCACTTTTCAACGCCAACATGACGCTGCTGCGCCGCTACGGAGACGACGATGACGATGATGATGTAAGTAACGATTACTTACATTCATTTACAAATCGATTAAATGTAAATTAGAATGAAGCAAAATTATTATCAGGTATACTCTTGGGTTGTAAGAAACTTTGACTATTATTTAACACTAAGGCTTAGTACTACTAGCGTATTTGTATACAAATTTTCTATTCATAAATAAAATAGCTTTTGAAAAGATGTATAAATGAGATTTTCCTTGTGGGTTCCAGGTGGGAGAGGAGGGCGACGACGGCATCGGCATCGACGCGCCCGAGCACGACGACGACGACGACGACGAGGACGAAGACGCGGCGCTTGGAGACGCGCGCATCGCTGAGGCCAAGCCCGTCGGTTAGTACATGTAAAACAAAAGTATTAAATGACCCTACCTTCATAATTCTCTATGTAGACCTATGCATCTCACTATAGAAGCTAAAAAAGCTCCAAATAGTAAAAGTAAGACAATAAGGTACATGTAAACATTTAATCTTACATTATTATTATTTATTGAAGGTCTGGCGGTGATCGGCGAGACAGGCCTGGCGGCGGCGCGGCCGGTGGGGACGGCGGTGGCGACGAGCGGCGTGGCCCTGGCGCGTCCCGTCGGCACAGCCATCGCCGGCATCAACCCCGCCCTACTTGGCATCGACTTCCAAATCAACCAATTACGCCGCAGCCTGCAGCCGCGCAACAAGAAGCACTAAGCCTCACTCATGTCTTACAAATGTTAAATGTGTCTTCAGTAAATTGTAAATAACGATATTCCATTAATTCCAAGTCCTTGATATTACTTTCCTTACATTTCTCAATGTTCTTTCGTTAAGTTATAAAAAAAATATAGGTGATCTTCTCCACTCATTGGTTTTAAATTATTGTCGATTTTTATTTATTAAATAAAATTAAGTAAATTATTTTATATTTTTAACAATTGTTTTCTTATTATTTTGGCATGTCATTGGAACCGTCTAATGTAATGTGTCCGGAAATTACATGCACTTCTGAAGTTGAAATATTATTTGGTCGAAAATGGTCGAAACTACATAACCAAACTTATCAGCATCTCATTTTAAAACAATGCTTTTGAAACAAAATTTTACAACAATTACTCGGAACGCCTGTGATTTAAAAAAAACTCTTTTATATTTCCTGTTATTAAGCGCCTGTTATAAATTAATATCTACATAGGAATTGTACACAAAAGATTACGTCAGAGAATTAACTGTTTATTTCTCGTGTATTAAGTATATCTGAACATGTACCAAATTGTTTATTCCCCGTAGCAGAAGAGTCTATGAGTCATCAGTTGTTCGCGCCCTAACGGTACATCACATCAACACGTCACCGCACGTAGCCTGTCACCTGTCACCTGTTACCGGAAAGATGTTATCTCGAACCCCCAGCCTGCGCTTACGCGATATCCACATGCAGTAGTAGTAGTAGTGGTATTTAAACTCAGTAGATATTGATTCATCCTAAATGTAATCTAGTGATCGTTGTTTAATTTAATAAAACGATGTATTTTAAATAATATATCAGCAAAATAGGCTTATTGAAAGTCGGCATCACAAAATGTACTTGTTAATTTTGAACAATACTCTACCTTATCTGTCTCATTATTTTGATGAGTTATTTTTACTAATTGACTTCTATAAATAGACAGGCTATAAGCCGTAGTATTTTATGCCTCTTTTATTTTCGCCATTTTGGCGCTGATGGTAGCGGTAGTGGGGATGCGAACTAATAAATATATATGGAATTAACTGGCACTGAAGTTAACAAATGCTTTTAAGTCGGATCGAAGAAAAAGCGGACATTTCCATACCTTGTCTTCACCTGCCCTTAAAAATAATTTGAATTATCAGAAATGTTTAAGAAATGTATCCAAATCGTATTTAAATTATACTTCACCTCAACTTGAATCATAAAAAAAAGTCATTGACATAAGCTCGAGTCAATTTACAGAGTGTACAAGCAATAAATATAAAGAGAACATCATAAAAAACCGCCAGGAAAATAGCGTCACATTGCTAAAGACTGCGTTGTTCTAAGCAACGCTTTTACTTTGAACAAAGGTGAAGTGGACAGAATTATTCGGCTGTGAATCAGCGTCGTCGGCTCGCGGACATGTTGCAGAAAAAATCCCACTTGCATATTCATCAAGTCTTCCTTTTACTACAAATTTATCTATATTTGTATATTCTCCTGTGAAACTGGCATGCGACCACTCGTTATATCACATGTAGTTGCCGCTCTATGATGTTTTCATTGGTTTTGTTTGAAGGCTTAAAGTTTTAAGTATACATTTTGGAAATGTCATTAGTAGCTTTATCTCTGACGTTATGACTTTTTATGTAATTGGCAGTGACAAACATACTTATATTCGTACGTAAATCGTAAGTTTTATTATTGTCAAGGTTAATTAGCTGATTCTCAAATTTTCTAGAATAGAAATACTGACAGCTTGGTGTTTTTATTCAGCGTATATTTATTTATCTAGATTCTAGATGATGCAAAATGGTTCCTGTGTTACCTCAGAGTAAGAGATCCTTTGAGATGTATGTAAGTGCGCAGCTGCAGTGGGTGTGCCCCAGTTATACGCGTGTCAATATGTTTGTTATAAACAACACGCGTAATGTTACATTTTAACTTAATTGCCTATGACTCAACTTTTGCGTTAATATAACATATTTCAAACAAAATGGTAAATAATCCGCCACGTGTCGCGCCTCTTAATTGACACGTTTCACAGGATTAATACGCGTTTACACCGTCCACGTGTTCTATTATGTCACCTATAGATAATGAAATTCGCTGGTTTGTAATCGGACCAGGTAAAAAACTGTTACCACAATAAAGTAACTTGACAGGCATTCTGTTTCGCTTCTGATCATGCATTGGTCGTACCAACAAATGACTTTACTGACATTAATTTCTTATTCTTGGAGTATTAAGGATAAAAGTTAACAACGTCATAAAACGCTATCAGCGGACGTCCTCTCAAGGTGATCGGAACTTTACCTTGCGCAGGCGCAACGGCGACTCTGGTTCAAGGGAACATTTGCCAACATTCGGCAAACATTCGCCGGCCGCTACTGAGAAATACTCCTTTGGAGACTCTTCACTTCCTCTGTTTGTCAACACAGAGGACCGTCGTTTACGAGAAAATATTACACGTAAATTAACCATTGAAAAAATTAACAATAACAAATTCTCTTGTCTCGCCATTATTTTCAATTCTCATCGAGAAAACGTAAACAAAGTGACGTTTGTAAAATAGTGTATTGCAATAAAGAATTTATTTTCATTTTAAATTTGTGCTTCTATAAATTCTACCTCAGAGATAGGAAATTGATTTCTAAATATGTAGGTATATGTAGTTACATACAAAATTTTATAGCAATTCTATACGTTCATCAAGTAACATGAAATCCCTATCTTTAACGTAGAATAAATCTTTTGATCTCCATTAAGTGTGCAGCTTTCCGCTCGGAATGCTAATAATGCTCCCTTGTGAACTGCGCGCTGTAATAACAAACTTTCTCAATAAGTTTTTCTTTGCAAGATTCTATATTACGTGGGAACCGGTACTTAATTATAAATATTTTTGTCACTCCTATTTTGTTTTACGATTATGATAAACTAACATAATATTATATGTTACGTTTTTATTAAAGTATCAAATCTACAAGATGCTGTAGAACTCTGTACATATGAAAGGATATAACAATCATTGAGAAATTGTTTTGTCTTGCGGTGGCGTCCAAAACAATGCCACTTTAATATTTTTCCTTAGCTAACGGAGCTCCTAGGCGGATATTGGAAAACAGCATTTCCCCAAGTTGAGTCAGGTGTTGTGAACAAAGTAACAATAAATCACTACATCGGCATCACCAGGACAACACCGCGTTGACGGCCCGGAGAGTGCGCGGTGGTGGGCGGCGGCTGTAGACTGGTGGCTGTAGGCTGGCGACGCGCCAAATGATCCTAAGGAACTAATGCTCAGTTATTGTCTAATTTGTTATTAACTGACTAACAAAATGTGAGCAAGTTCTCAGAGTATCAATAAGTTTTACTACTACCTAAGATTCATCGTAATTTGTATTTGGGACAAAAGCTTAACTGACAAACATAAAAACGTATTGTATATATATAATGATGAGGAGATTTTGTGCGTTTGTTCCTGTGCTCTTATGCGTCATAACGTCTACTTCATTCTAATGAGAGTGTTTATTCATGTTTTTGTGAATTTATGTATCTCAACTATTGTTCACCAGCAAAACCACATTACACATTTTGACCACACTGCCATGTCATTGTAATACGGAAAAAGGGAGAAAGGAAATAGTGCTTCAATTAGCCATTAGTTGAGAACTCAATATAAAATAATATATTCCATTGAAATACCTTTGGGCTTTTGAAACATAAATGTTTGCGATATAAAGATACTGATCGTAATTTGTTTGTTCATATGCAATACTAGCGTTTATCCGCGACTCTATCAGTGTGAAATAATAAAATGTTAGGTAGAAACCTATTTGTTTTTTCAGACTATATTCTTTGCCAAATTTCAGCGTGATCCCTTTAGCCGTTCTCTCTATACTTTCTGACAAAGGTCCATTCATACGTCTAAACCTTCGCATTTATAATATTAGTAAGATAATAACGTTTGAGAAATCGTCTGAAGGGTATCATTGCTATGAATTGTCACCCATTGTTGCTTGTAGGCCGGGGCATAACGCCACTGTCGGACAGTAAGCTTAGTCCTTCATAGTACTGCTAAGTATTCCTACTTACTTCAATAAGGAAATTTGATTGTTTTATCACAGGTATACCTAAATTTGCGCTATACTGAGCGTTGAGGTGCAGACGGAGGGCGGCGTGCGGTGCGCGTGCGCAACCCGCCGCGACGCGGTATAAAGCCGGCAGGTGGCGGCGGGCCGGCTCCACTGTCCGCGCTGTCCCTCGTGCTGTATTGTAGTGCTTGTTACCTCGTTACCTGACGTCCGACATGTCGCTCACCGCTATTGTGAGTACCTAATCTATTTTTTATTCGCAAAAATATATTTTTTGTTTTCTACGAAAAAAAAATATTACAATGAAAGTTTTAAAATTTAAAAAAAGATTTAAAATTTATATAATATGTATAAAATATTATTTTAATAAAAAATTAAAATAACTGTTTATATTTGAATTGAACCACTGAACACATTTTTATATAATAATTTTGATACATTATTGTTAGGTCGCCAGAAAAATTCCTTATTAATAGAGGTTAATAATTGAATATGTTACTTGCACTTTGATATCGTTTCCATAATTACTTATTTATTTTTACTGAAGATTTGATTTATTTTTACTGTGATGGTAAGTGTTAGGATAATTAAATTTTACTGAAAATCGAGTATATGTCTACCAATAGTTAAATTGATGAAGGAATGTCCGACTTGGAAATAATTTTACAAATCAATGTATAGTAAATTATTTTCCTGAAAAATCAATGTATAGTAAATTATTTTCCTGAAAAATCAATGTATAGTAAATTATTTTCCTGAAAAAAAATCCGAGGAAATGACGAATTAACAACACCAGTATATAAATAACACAAGTTTTTGTAAATATTTTAGCTATGTTTACTTTAACCACTTATTGTTAGTTACTATGGTTTACAAAATATTTATTGCATGTTGTAGCATAACATCTGGTTAGCGATATACGTGTTTATTTAATTATTACTAATATTTAAAATATACAATCCGACTTCTGCCCTTGTTAATGTTAATGACAATCATAATATATGCAAGTAAAATATTAAACAAGGAATGATCTCATTCGAAGCTTTTTAAAAATATTGTACATTAAAATTAACATCGCCCTTTTGATTTTTTCCAATCTAAAAGTTTTATTTGTCTGTATTTCAATTTTCGTAACCCTTCTCTGTAAGTCTGCCTACACAGCATTAACATTGTAAATATAATCTAGGTGACGACTTATTACGCGTTTATCAATTCTTTATACGCGAATAACTCATTATATTGTTCAATCAAAGGAATTTGGTATTTTGTTGTGACGTCATCACGAGACTTGAATCTCTCACAAACGATGTAATTACACAAAAATTCAATTTGACTTGTTATACAATGAATAA
Source organism: Papilio xuthus (assembly GCF_000836235.2). Classification (NCBI taxonomy): domain Eukaryota; kingdom Metazoa; phylum Arthropoda; class Insecta; order Lepidoptera; family Papilionidae; genus Papilio; species Papilio xuthus. The sequence continues at coordinate 5,165,052 of NW_013532721.1, forward strand.
TCATCGTAAGACAATGAATAATCAACATTTTCTTCAAATTTTTTCAGCTTGAGCATAAACCTCAAACCAAAGTACTCGTTAATAAACTCTTTCACCTACTATGAGTAGATATCTTTGTGTCTCATGTATTTGGGAAAATTCTTAAAATGAATTCTTGGTAGAATGGCATCATTAGCGTTGAGCAATACGATGGTACAAGCAGAAGTAGCGCAGTAGAGCCGGCGAGGCTTGTCCCGCTGCTGGCAAGCTCCACAATTACGGGAAGTACTGCCGCGTCGCTTGCGCCATTTCACGCAATGGGAAGCGCGCTGTACCACTATTAGCAGTTACATCGTTACGCCATTTTTTAACATTTAAACATCTATATTTAAGAAATGGTATTACGTTACATATCTCCACTCAATATTCTCATTGGTTTGAGTTCACTTTGTCATGTAATATGTTTTAACGCAATTTTTCAAAACCACTCTAACGTACTTAATAAGTGTTTTCATTTAAATTTGAGATATGTTAAGCGCTCCGCTGTACACTCAAAATTTGCGTAATTATACAAAATCAATGAGCAAAGTTACATCTCGATTGAAATTGTGCTTTATCGCGACGTATAGTAATAAAAACTCAGAGGCCGTTGTAGTTAGTAAATGTAGTGCCGATCTCCGAGTTTCAATGACATAGAACAACATTTGATATCATCTAGTTAAACTCGGAAACGCTGAAGTATCCAACGAGATATATCAGTTAAAATTAAAACACGTCATACTACATAAAACGGTTTTTTGACTTCCAAATAATCTACAATCCGTCTTTATGTTTTCCTCAGTAGAATCTGCGTTACTCAGAAATACATTTTGGCCATTTACATACAAACAAAGTGGCCAATGAACCGCGCAGGCTGGCTCCAGTATCTCACGATGTTGCTACATTTCGGTAGTACGGACAGTAACACATTAAGCTACCAGGACTTGACCGGGTGAACGACCTTGCGGGTGAGGATATCGTGATATATGAAGGGAACCGTTACTATTCACTTACATTTTCTTTTTTGAAAAAAAAAAACTAAAACATTTTTCATACCCGAATTTGAAATCATATCTTAATCAAAACTTACTTTATAAATAGTACAAAGTGAACAAATAAAATAGTGTTTGGAAGTACATCTATCCATGTCGCGTGATGCCCGAGGACGCGATTGTCCCATACGCGATTGTACGCATTACGCACCCGTAACTCTTGTAAACGTTGCGGATGTCGATTGTTTGCAATTTGTACGTAACATCAGGAGGAACACTTAATCCTTTTCTTCCCTATCCGGTCCACTAGGCTATTCGATCCTCTAGCAATGTATTTGGCACTTTGGGAGGGTCGTCATAAATCCCCAGAGACTTTGGACGTGGGTGCGTGTGGGAGCGCAAGTAGGTGAAGGCCCGCGCGGGTGCACGCAGCACATACTAATGGCCACTGTTTCCTTCCGACGCCGACAGAATTGCGCGCAGTGAGCATGAGGTGCGCTGGACTCGCATCTCACAGTTTGCTCCTCACGCACCTACGCTATAGCGCTGCGCACCTCAGACACTGTGTCTGTCTTCTTACACAATTAATTGCCTACGGAGATTCCTAGAAAAATGAAGAGGTTGCAATAACCCCTACTATATCATATGTATTGTAGTCAATCGAATCAGCGTATATTATTCAGAGCGAGTTTCTGTAGTTTCAGAATAGCTAAGTGTGTAAATTATCTTAAAGCCGCATTCACGGCTGTGTTACAATACTTTTGTCTTTTTGCGCACAAACATTATAAGCACATTTTGACCTCGCTGTTAACGTGATAAAATGCGATAATTTTTTTAACATGATGCAATAATATGATAACGGATTAAAATCAACGAAAAAGACAAAAAGCCCTTGATGGTGCGCAAGATAAAACCTTTAGTGAACGTGATCTGAAAGTGTAAGGTGACGAGTTGCGAGTGGCGAGTGGCGAGTGGCGAGTGACTATCTGAGACACGTTGCGCGGGCGGCCGACACGTCGAGGACCTGCCCACCACTGACCCACACCTGGGGCTGACTGACATCTTAAGTCATTGAACGATATTGTAACACATACGTAAATTTTTACGGTGGATATTAGAAGAACCCAATTTAATGACTTCTCACTTTAACATTACGCATTAAAACAAAGCTCTCCTTGTTCGTCTGCACTGCCTCTTTAATGTTTATATTTATGATCTGTGGTTACCTTAAATGCTTTTTAACTTAGGACTTTTATTAATAAAAAGGTTTTATATTTCACTCTGGTAGCAGTCTACATTATTTACATGTTGAGCTTGAATAGTACTCGTTATAAATAAACATTAATAGTAGGCAAAATAATTGCTGTTCCTGCCACAAGACGTGTGGAGTGCGATGTATCGCGCACGAGCATCTGATGACAAGCGCAGATGATGTAAACACACAAACAAACACATTTAACATTCATTTATTGTAATTTATTCGCGAGAATGCTGGCAGCCGCCGCACTACAACTATTTTGTTGACATAATACTTACCTTCGTCTGCTCGATGCTTGATAACTATTGCTTTGTTAACGCGAACGCGAACGCGAACGCGGGAAACTTGCACCTAATGGTTGTTATTTTAAGGGACTTTATCTGCAAATATTCCGTGTATATAAAAAAGGCAATGTAAAATTTATGTTTACTTTATCTTTTCAAATAACTTAGATGTAAGAGACCTACAATTCTCTCATCCACAATTTTTTTGTAACTCTAGGCGGTGCGCAGAAATTTACTGTTTATGCATGTTTAAATTACTTTTGTTATAATAAATATAGCTTATGGTGCTCAGTGATAATAAGGTTACATTCTAATAGCAAAGAAATCGATCCATTAGTTTTTCAGTATATTAATTACATCCAAAAATAGAAGCCTTTCCACTTCATAATATTAGTATAGAGTAGTATAGCTGCAGATTAAACTGACGACCGTCTCGCAGCTCGCGAACAATGTAAGTAATGGCATTTTATTCCGCATTCGTTTCAATCACATGGACATATCGATACAACATATTCCCAACTGATTATTCACTCAACGTCTATTAGATAATTTATTTATAAAGGTCAAAGAATGTTTTATTATCTTGTAAATTAAAACGCTAATTATTAGCTAGTGCTTCGATGTTGCTATAACAAGTTTAGGGAGCGCAGTCTTCTATGGTTCATTGTAATTCAGCACGTACGCCGCGACGGCCAGCGCCGGCCAGCGCCGAGCAGCTGTCATCCTTCAGCATGCGCCGAGGAAAATATAACACGTTTCATTTTATTACGACACATCAGTTGACTTTCCGAAGTGTCATTGCATAACGGACTGTAACGCCGAGTAGCCGAGTATCTCGCTAAAGTTATCAAGATCTAAAATTTTGGTCGTCACTGACGCTGTGAGTTCTATTAGGAGTTTACATATTCTAAAAAATAAAATAGATAAGAAATTAATAATAAAGATAAAATAATAAAGATGGGGAGGGAATGGGATATGCAACGCTGCACTTACAAATAGCGTACTCCTACCCTAAAGGCCGGCAACGCATCTGCGGTTCCTCTGACGTTGCGGATATACATGGGCGTCAGATTAAAATAATTTTAGGATCGCCTAAAATGTGACAAAAGACAACGTGGCTCTTTGTCCCCTTCTCCTGTAAAAAATACCTGGCAAGAAGTATAGAAATATACATGGACATTAATTCGTTCATATCAAAAATGTAACTAAGTGAGGCTTTGTAGCGGTATAGTTCCTAATTCTCTTTTGGTTTTAAAATCTCCTTTGGTTAGGACTGGTAAAAACCATCGAGTTCCATACAATTCAGGCGACAGCATGTAATGAACAGTACCGGTTATTCTTACGGATAGCGACACCTAATATGTAGTGTTCACCCGCACCTATTGTATTGTTATTGCAGCTACAGCTGGCGACGGCGGCGCTGTGCGTGGCTGCACAAGCAGCGCCCCCCTCCTCGCCACACTTCTTTTCCGCTACACATCGCCGCCACATTAGTCCGTGAGTATCCAGACGACGTCCCCTCTGCGACACAGAGAATTGGCGGACAGTGGCCGTGGCGGTGACAGTAAAGGAATACTTTCTCGCTTCTTCTAAATTCTCACACCTAAGCTATCCATTGAGTAATGAATTTTGATCGAAAAATATCCAGAGGTTTCATACTTGAAATATAATAATATGATGTCAAGTGCGATTCGATTTTATTGATCTAATTCATTTTCTATTTCAGATTAGATTATTACATGGACAGTCCAGAAATGGTAAATTATTACACGTTGGCACAACAGAAAAACGGTAAATATTATTTTTACGATTATATCTGGTTTGTGCTTTTCTCTTACTGAACCGCTTGACAGATTATGTTGAAATTTTAATCCCTATTCCGAGGACACTAGGGAAAAGGACATATTATAAAAAAATTAAAACTCTGAAGATTAATATTATTTTCAGTGCTGAGGAAACTTTTTGTTAGCACTGCTTATTCTGAGACATCATTTAGATGTTTAAGATTTTCTACATGACACGTCGTAGTTTGTAACAAAACATGTTGTATTTTACCTTTTTTGAGCTCAACACACTAAACGGCTGATCGCCCACCAGCGACTAGACTTTGACCCCATGCTTTCATTCCTATGGTATATGGTTAGAAAAATGAGTATTACAACTGTTTGGTTGACCCAGTGCCATCGCGGGCGGCGCGGCTAGAGACCTTGGAGCCTGATAGCGAGGTGGAGTTGGTGCCCGGCGTGCAACCCCCTCAGCAGCCCCTGCAGCCGCCCCAGGTACAAACGCACTCATCACGTCACGTCAATATACATATTTTAATTTTATTACCATATTTAGTTAAACAATACCTTTGTATATAAAATTTTATTTATTTAATCAATGAATAAGGATGATTCACAGACATAATACTATGACTAATACTGAATAGCACGTGAATGTCTTGACCGGCAGCCTCCCGTAGCGGGCAACATCCCCGGCCTGGTCCCGGGACAGCGGGTCTTCATAGTGCACATGCCGGTCCCGGGCTACAGGTGAGCACTGCCACTTCGCCATACATACATACAGGCTGCGGTACACGGAACCCATTATATACTTATGTTTTGATCTGTTGTCAGGCCGGGTACTATTGGAGGATATCAGCCCGTGTACATCGTGGCCGCCGCGCCGCAGGGGCACTACGCTGGAGGTACGTACTCTACATTACACAATGTCAATCATGTTATTTTCTAGAGAATAAAAATGTAAAGAGTAACGCTTAATGAACGGGTCCGCACTGTGACGTCACAGGCTACCAGAACACGCTGCTGGTGGATCCCTCGATGCAGGTGGTGTCCCCCCTGCAGCTGCGCGCCGCGCCCCCCGCACCCGTTGCACCCGTCGCGCCCGCTGCACAGCCTGAGCCCCCCATGTTGCTCGGCACGCCACTCGGATACAACGCAGTCAACTTTCTCTACAACTCTAAAAACTACAGGTAAACTATTGTAGATAGTAATTTAAAGCTGTGTGCTTTTCTAACAAGCATGGCTTCAAACAAAATAAATGTGTGGTGTGGTCGGCAGGGGCGCAGCCAGCGCGCAGGGCCTAGCCGAGCAGGCGCGTTCGCCAGCCGGAGCGCAGCCGCCTGTAAACAACGCTCCGGACAAAGGTACCATCGCCACACTAACTATACTACGAGTATATAATTTTTTTTTTAAAATGATTGCAATTATTGTGGGATTCAGCTATAGTGTTTTGACATATTATGTAGGCAACGGATAATCTACAATAAAATGATTTGATTAACTTCCAGAAGCAGTGACAGGGTCGGAGGCGAGGCGAGTTGGGCACAAGGGAGGACACAAGGCGGATCATGAGGCAGGGCATGAGACGGGCCAATCGGGCAGCGAGGAGACGAGGGAGAGCCTCGAGGACGCCCGCCTCAGAGCAGAAGACGCCAGCATGTAGCTTCTCCATTGATCTACTGCTTCATATGGCCTTCGTCATTATCTATTTCAAACCTAAATTATTTTCTTCTGATTCTCGATCTTTCTTAACAACCATTTATAACTAAGATATTGGCGCAAATATTCCTTAAAAGGCTACTAGTGTTGTAAATAAAAATCCGTAGTATAAATAACCTCTGTATGTTTTGAAACGTTTTGGGTTTAATCGCAATAGTTTACCAACTCATGTAAATCATGTTATTTGTAAAAATAGTAAAATATTATTATACTTTGTAAAATAATTACATTTCTATAGGTTTAAAAATAAACGATTATACAGGGTGTCACAGAATGGTGCAATAATTAGACAGGGATTGATATATTCCACGATGTAGAATGTAGACTAATTGTTTTATAACAGCAATATTGTTTGTGTGCTGTATGTAACCTTTGTTACTGTAGCTATTTAAATAATATCGATTTGATGGTGTATTTTGTTTTGTTGAAATTTAACACCTCCTGTATCCCCCGCCCTCCCCGCACTGTGCACACAATGTCACCACCGGTAGCGCTGTCACTTTCCCTCACAATGGCTCCCACGCACTGTATTAGAAATACTACACAAATCCTTATAACTTACTTAGATTACGATCCTTTATTACAGTGATTTTTAAACTTTCATAATATTATATGTTAACATAGACTTACACTACCTACATAAATTACAGTCAAAAATATTGTTTTGACAACTATTTACATATTATCAAAAAAACAAACATAAATAGATTGTGGCGCCCTCTCCCGCAGTGCCATCACGCGACAACACGCAAATATAACAGAAGCGATACAAACATACATTATGAAAATCTTAATTGTGGTTAATTTCGTTTCCGTAAACATTTTGCATGAAAGGTAAGGTGCAATTTTAATACAATATTTCATTCGAGGTGTTATATAGTCCTGACTTATTTAAGCGCCTGATAGAAAATAAAAAGCAAGCAAATATCTGTCTGTACAGTACTAATGTGTGACTTTCCCAGAGCGCACGAGCAGCACCACTCCTCCGACGAGGCCCTCCTGCATGAAGGTACATTTGCATTACTCTTATATAGACACAATAAATAAAACATTAATTATATTGCAATGTAAATTGTTATAATGGCCAATATTATCATATACGATCTATTTCTACTTTGAAATCGTCATATGATGTTTATATCTTCTAAAAAGTAAATACTTACGTTTCAGACGTCACACCAACGAAGCTGCGGCACAAGCATCCCAAGCCGGTCGCCGACAGCGAGGAGACCAGAGATACTAGTATCGAAGAGACCAAGACCATCAACGCGACCTCAGTCCTGCGATATGACGGCAGCAAAAACATAGCGTACGTGCCCTCGCAATCTTATACAAGATTAACTTAACTTTATCTGCATTTAAATATTGCCCGCAATGGCTATTTCATGTAACAGTCAAATTTCAATTAGCTTTTTATATAATTCGTTTAGTTGTAAGCAAACATGTGCCTTGCGTTGTGAGCAGGGAGGGCAGTCGCGGCGGCGGGGACGCGGTGCAGCTGTACCTATTGACGCAGCCGCGGACCAACTCCGGCACCGCCCCGCGCAACTCCAGCGAACGTAAGCGCGACTCCGTCCAGGCAGTCAATGACTGTCCATTGTTACACATGGCCTGCCTCGAATACCGCTTTCATTTAAAACATCCTAATATATAGAATGAGCCATGCTTAATGCTACTTAAGTTTTGAAATACATTTATTTGGTTCAATAGCTTTCCACTTATATTACAAATAATATCAATTAAACCTACAAAATAAATAAGATAAAAGTACATCAAGTACAAAAAAATCCAAAAATGTAATTCGACGAGCAGATGCAATGCAGTCGATGCAGACGGTGCAGCTGGTGCAGCCGGTGCAACTGGTGCAGCCGGTGCAGCCGGTGCAGTTGGTGCAGCCGGTGCAGCTGATGCACCCAGTGGGGCCGGCGACCACAGCCCCGTCGATGACTGCGTTGACTGCAGTGAAACCGGGCAGGCCACTGCACCCCGACGAGCAGGAGGCACATACGGACCAGACCGAGAGCGAGGAGACCGCCGAAAGTACCGAGGACGACTCCAGCGCTGATTCTACCACCGCGCACACCGTCACCGACAACTCGGGGTAACACTATTATAATGCTTGTCTTTAAATACGACCATGATGTTAATATATTTCTACGTTTCGTGTGATGAATGATTTGGTTTGCAGAGAGGCAGCGAGGTTGCTGTCGGGCGAGGACCTAGAGGCCCAGAGGGAGGTGCTGCGCCAACAGCTGCGACACATGATCGATCGGATCAGAGGTAAATTGCCGGATAGTGAAGAATAACTGCCTGAAAATGTATTATTATTAACTTGCAACCGGCTACTGGCTTGAATAAAAATATTTTGACAAGTTATTTGACCGTTTTGATGGTGATGCCTGAATATTGATTGCGCAACGCTTTCGCTACACTACACATATTACAGACTAGTATAAAAATATTGACACTTTAATGACTCTTTAAGCAACTTTTTTCAATACCTTCTTAAGAGCAGCAACGAGCCCAGCGTAAAGGCGATGAGAACGACCTCGGAGGGGGCAAGCGGCGGCGCGTGGCCAAGAGCGGCGAGCGGGCGGCCCGACCGGCACGACGGCGACAAGACCCCGCGCCCTGCACCCGCCACCACACCGCGCACCTGCAGCCCGCCGCCAGCCTCGCACATCTCTACTCTGGGTAGTGGCGCCCGCCTCGCCCTCCTCGCCCTCCTCGCCCTCCTCGCCCTCTTAGCTGCTCTCAACTACAACATAACTGACTTGGAAACGTTGCGCAACCACCGCCTAGGATCATTTCTTACATTCTCTTGTAATATAATGAGATAGTCTTATAAGATAGTGTGGTCAAGTATACTGAGAAGAAATACCAATATGAACAATTTATCGGCGGGCCGATCGACTTAACGGGAAACACGCAACACTGATGCCCCATTACCACCTAGTATTATCGAATAACTTGGTTAAATATTAATTTTTATAATTCCAAATTGCCTTTTAAGATTACTCTTACAAACTTTAATCGCCAATTTTACTCTCTAATTTAGGAAATTGTTAGGACAATGTCTGACTACGGCCGGTTGCAAGATCTAATCTATCGCAATATTTAAATTTATCGCATTGTCTAGCAATACCTTACCAGTAGTGTGCGGACAACGAAAGCCGTGATAGATTAATTTACATGATTAAAATGATTAGATACTTTCGTGTTGTGTTTGCTGTTTCCACTGACTTTGCCATAAAACAACAGTTAAATTCTGGTTACATTTGTCGAATCTACCGCGGTGACAACTGACAGGTGACAGATGACAGATGACCCCTGACAAATGACAGATGACATATGACTGCCGTGACCACTGCGATGCCTGTGTGTTTGCAGCTCAGGGCCGGTGGATGTGAAAAGACTTTCGGCTTGACGTGTCTGCTGCCCAGAGACGTGACTTATGCATTTTATGTCCTGTATAAAAGTGAAGTCAAATAGAATACAATAATGTTGGTGCCATGTATGTAATTAGATCATGACCTGGATGATGGATGTTAATAAAAAAAAATCAAAATATGCTCTATGTTTTTATTTCCTTTTATAGATGCAGATATTTTGTTACTTTTGACCAAACATAACTTGATTTGTAAGTAAAAGCATCAGATATATTTATACAACTCGCCGTGTTCCTATTATATCTGCAAGCTGTATAAACAACGAGCGATGCAATCACAGCGGTTCCGCTGCCTATACATATGTCTTTATAAAAATTATATTATAGTATGACAAAATAGTACTTAATACCTTATGGGCTTAAACTACTTCACCTTGGCTTCTGACACAAAGCCAGTTTTTTCACGTGGCTCAGGTGATTTACATTATAGAAGATTGAACCGTTTTTTACATTACCTACTTTGAAGAGCGGGACCTTGTTACGTGATGGACGTACAAATGTCTAACATAAAGCGGAATACGATATCAGCAGGCGCTAACTGTAATCCTTGTTAGCAAAAAATATCGCCGCATAGGAATAGAGACGCTAAGCACGAGACTACATCCGCGCTCAGTTCGCCGCGCCCCGCACCTCACTCCCTGCCCCGCACCCCCTGCGCTGCTTTGCAAACGGCACTGTCCTGTTTTTACGTCGGTTCGCTTATGCAATAGTGCTTAAGGAAAACGGGTATACATTATTTCCTAGTATTTCTGGACCCGAGAAGTATGAAGGAAGAAATTTCCGCAACGAGCTGTAAACAGCTGATTTTGTTACATTTAGTAAATTAATTACTTACGGACGGGGTAATTTCCTACTACCGCAATACTAAACAATAATAATTGATGTTTGAACAATATACCTAACTGTTTATGGCTATCAAAATTTCCTTATGAACGTTTACTTATCGTATGAAATAAAGTTTTACAAAGTGTTTTATAATTCTTAATCTAGCCTTATGCCACAAACGGGCGTAGACATCCAGACCCCCAACTACACTTGGGTTCAACAACAAATATTTCGCAGTTATTAACGTTTTCGACGATTTTTTGCGCATAAAATAAAATACAGTACATCCTATTATGTACCGTTAATTTAGTTATGTCCCATTGAACTCTACAATCGGCAGATTGACCGCGAGCCTCGTCAAAACTGCACATGCAATTATACACAATAAACACCGCCCGCCCCGCACCGCCCTGTCCTGCTCTGCTCTGCCGAGAGAAGTCCCCACCTTTCACCTTGCGTCGACGTCGCGCCGCAACGTCCGAGCGACCACGCAGCGGAAGTCGACAATATGTTGATCAACAAAAACAATCTATAAATCGCTTAGTTTCTCGTTCTTCACTCAAGTGTAAACATTTAAAGTATCAAAGACGTAATTATCATGTTGCAAGTACAAGTAGTCCATTGCGGAGCGCAGTCACCGGTCTGCATGCCTTACCGTTACCATCGAATCTGATAGACCGTCGCTAACGGGCTCCTTTCCTGTGCGATCTGTGCGCGATAAAGTACCCGCGGACCCGACAATCTTGTACATGTCCCGCGAGCTCCGGAACCTTAGACTTTAATCGTGCAACATAGACATCGCTGTAACATCACCAACCGCAAACTTAACAATGTCGCTAGCAATTGCCAGGTTATCATTTGCAAATTAGAAGACTTACGACTTACTGCGAAAGTAGAAATACGTGATATTCAATGAACAAGATCTGTTCCAGATAACACACATCCTGAGTAATTGCTATTGATTAAGGTGGAGATTAACAAGCGGCTACAATAAATAGTAATAACTGAAGGAGGAGGAAAACATCATTTATTTTGAAGAAAGAGAGTTGGTAGAAAAAAAAGTCGTTACAGATTAGCTGTTACTTCTACGTAAAGGAAATCGTATGTAATATATGATCATTATCACAGTAAGACTGGAGAGAGTACTAAACGTCGGACCCTTGCGCTAACCGTAGTGAAACATGATAGGAGAAAGTCATAGTGCTCTTGCATCGATAATTATATTTTATAAGTATTCGATGTTTTCTTGGTAGGCGGGATCTGCAACTAGTCATATCTGTGAGAGGTCACAAATCTCGTCAAATGTACATACTTTATCTTCTACTGTTTATAAATATAAATAATTATCGTAATCCATAGCCACATATCAGCATTTCTAAACTTAAATAAAATTTTCTAATTTAATGTGTATGCAAAATCTGAGGCCATTAGCCTCCTCGAGCGAGACTCAGAAAGCAGGACATGAGTGTTGCGATTCGTTCCAGGAAATTGGCAAGGTGGTCGACCGGCGACCAGAGACTGGGGACTGGTGACTGGTGACTGGTGACCTCGAAACAACGCCTATAATTGTCTTCTTTTTTTAGAGCTTCCGATTATCGACCACTAGCCGATAATGAGCTGCATAACATTAACAACACTCATAGTGTTACTGAGCATAGAGTTTTTCTACACGTCTGTACATCCACTCGCTGTATTTTTTCATCATTGTAGCGTAATATTCCTACTTTAAAATACTAATACTAAATAAATTAATAACAAATAAACATACCCCACTGGCCTCATTTTGATTATGATCGCGCTTGTCAGCGCCGGCTGATACCGGACACCCGCACTAGCTCTTTCATAGCTGTAAATATAATTAAACATCTATCAACAAATAGTCCATCGCTATCCCATAGAGAGGTTCAGAGCAGCAAACGCTGCAATGGCGGGCGTTTCTCTTGTTGACAAAATAATAATGATAAAGAGACCAGTTAGAGCAGAACCGTTAGGTCCCGCGCTGTGTGCCCACTTCCGCCTCGTGACCCCGCCGGCCGAGGGTCGAGCTACACCGGTGCACTGCGCAGATGACTCACACCAATCGAGATGGAAGTGCTTTCCAAACGAAAGGTGTCGAGAGATCGCTGCAATTATCAGGCGGCCATCGTAACGCAACGCAATTACTATCTTTTTGCCGAAGACCCGTTATCTCGGCTTAGATGCGGAGCAAAAACGCAGCGGGCGCAGTGTTGACGCATCCGCCGCGCCGGCCGCACGCTGCCGCTCCGCACCTAGCCCGCCTGCCAGGCACCGCGCAGCACGTATCATGTCGCCCCGCGCCCTGCTGCTCTTGCTCGCCGTGGCGTGCGCCAGCCGGGCGGCGGCGCGCCCAGTGCGGCGCACACTCAATTTCAACATGTTCGTTCTCAAACCCAAGGAGGGTGGTCCGGAGCGCACCATCCTCACCACCGATGGAGTGTCGCGGTTTGGCCCCGTCATCGAGTACCTGGTGCAGCGAGTACAAGGCCTACTATCGGTCAGGAACGGCCCGGAGCAGCTCGGCGGGCTCGAACCGTCCATACCCAACTCGTCGGAGAACGAAATTGATTCGGCACAAGAGTCGCGAATGCCCGGAGTCGTGGTGCGGCCCTCGGTCACTAAGCCGGGCACCTACGAGGTGGAGATCGACGTGCTGGTGGACGACGGCCAGCCCGCAGACCACGCTCGCCGCTAACCGCTTCCGGCCGTCGCTGACCACAATCTCGTGATATAGTTTACGATAGTCACCATGACTGTCACAAGTGTATTTCCATAATTTATTTATTCTTGCCATAGAGTTTAATTTAATAAATTATTATTTTGTACTTTTATTACATTTTTATCTTTATTAATTCACATGACTTGTTATCTTGCGAAAGATATTGAGGAAAAAGGTATTAGTTCGGCAATCTCTTTTATTTACTTCCAATATAAAACAACATCAAGTATATTTTAAGCCCTGCAAAGTGGTTCACATGAGAATATACTCAAACTGGTGTAAAACAGAAAATATGTACAGATTTCCAATACAAATATGGTATCCTCATGCATGAGTGCTTTTTTTGAGCTTTCACAACTAGTAGCCATAAGTTGAAAGTTGTCTTATTTACTATAACTTTGGACAAATTTGACAATAATTCGTATAGAGTTGGAAATTTAACTATAGGAATGTTCGGAACTTCAAAACATAGGGCTTTCAAAGGCGCTATCAATATAGTATTTGGAAAAAATAGTTAAACACAGACTTAAATCCACTTTAACAGTGCAAGAGGCCGAGTTCACAACTGTTGCACAATATGTCGACACTACCGGTGAAGTACTACCACCACACAGAAGAGAGGCGTACAGTGGAAGCAATCATCGCATCGTATTTGCAATTTTACACCGTTCCCGTTTCCCACCCTTTCCTAAAAAGACCAGGAAGAACGGGACGGGAAGGGGAAATGCCCTCTTTCTATCCATCTCCTCTTCTGTCCATTTAAGGTAGGTAGCGCGACGACAATTTGTTATAGCTTGACTACGGTCATCGGTCGATTCGCTTTTCTAGCGAAATCAGGTGGCCGCTTGTTCTTTTGCTGCCTCACGCTATAAATAAAAGAAACAAGATTAAAAGTAACGAGTACATCATGCAGTTAATTGAGCATGAAATGTGATTTTATGTTAGTAACTCACATCACGCAATACGATGGTTGGCATGAAGCTGTCTTTGATGCCAGTACTCATTGAATTCAACTGAATTGGCTAGGGATTTAGCTGCATTTGTTAGAAAAATGAAGATATTAAAGCGCCTCCAAGTAACTTAAATAGATGGCAACATGTTAACTCGTTTTATGACATTGTGGCGATTAGCTGCCTTTGATTTTAGTTACAACGTCAAAGGAATATTTTTTTAGCTATAAAGAGATCGCTATGAATGTATACAGAAGTTTATTCGTAATTTTTAAATATTATTATACTACATCCATTATATTCCAAAATATATATATATTAACGGGACGAAGATTTTAATAGCAACAAATAATCCTAATAATAATTAGCAAGAAAGCGCAGCAACAACTCGTGTAAACGTACCAAATGAAATAATATTTCCTCGTATTATGACAATTTTGTATCAATAATCAAAATTCCAATATTATATTATAATATATAAGTAGAAGGTAAGTCATGGCTCCTGCGTAACCTAAGAGTAATATCATTCAACGCCATCTAGTTCATTTTTGTAACACTAACATCCTCGTGATTGGATCATTGCTCGCTATAAAATGCCTTAAACATGTACGAGATGGCGCTACCAAACCGCAAAATAAAAATATATATAGATTTAGTAACTTGCAAAAATTAACATGTTTCAAGACTCACAATAAATATAAATAGCAGAAGTACAGGAAACAAATTTAATATATTACTATCACTTGGAGCTAAACCTCTTTAAAATGAAGCAATGGTATTTTCCTCGCTTATTTCTTCACTCATGAGTAAATGTAAGTAATAGTTTAGTAGGTACATATTTATTGAAGGCTGATAGAAAAGTAGGATAACCTCCTCCTATTTTGCAGTCGGTTATTAAATCGATGCGGGCCGTAATGGCAATTTTATCTAATGCAACCCACAGTTGTAATATTGGTAGTATCATGATTAGCAGCTGTCTGTCACACAACAGTGGTAGAGCCCGCTTTAAAATCTTCGCACGAATTGGCCCGGTTCGCCCGGTGAAATACCACTACCACACAGAAGACAGGCGTCAAGTGGAAGCTATTTCGCGTTTCGTCTGATGATTGTGCGTCCCGGAGGCCTAATTTAGTCCTCTTTCCCTTCCCACCTTTTTTCTTATAAGGAAAGGATGGGAAGTGGAAGTGGACTCTCCGGATGAGAGGATGCATGGAAAGAGAATATATTTTCTTTCTGTGCGTCCTCTTCTCTGTCGATTAAAGGTAGACAACGCATATGCAATTGCGTATGTCTATGGGCAACGGTCACTTCGTTATATCAGCGATTTCAGGTGGCCGCTCGCTCGTTTGTCTTTGCCACCTTATGATATAAAAAAAACACCATTGACTACAACAAGCAACCCCGAAGTATCCACGTGACATAGTGTGATTTTTTTAATCCAATTTTAGCTTTGTAATGGGGCCCAATTTCTAGGATCGAGGTCAATTTAAAATAAAAGCCACCAAAGTAAGGTAATGTTGGTTAGTAAGCTACTTATTTCCGTGTCAGATCATATCAGCAGACAGCAGACGTTTACTACTTACACCGGTTTTTCCCGGGAGCAGGAATCTTTGCAACTGTTAGAGCCTGCCATATATATTTTATTTTAGAGCCTGCCTTATAATTTTTCGTTGGTACTATCTAGTGTTTGTTATGCGAAGGACTTAATTTATTACAAACAGTTTGAAAAAAGCAATCCAATTATTTATGTTTTCAGTTAACGTCTGCGATATTCCAAGAGAAACAAACTGATCGGACATTTTATGCCTTTCTTTACACTTTGTTGTAGCCAGCTGACGTCACAATTTGCCTTTGGGAAACACCTTCGGTCTCACTGGTGTGATACAGCAAACTGCAGAACGTACTGATTCGAGTCCGAGGCTCATTCGCTCGCGAGCTCAGTGTTACCCGATTTACAAAAAAGTAATTAGCGGTGTGAGTCGCAACTGCTGCTCTTATCATTTCTGTTACGTTCTGACTTCGACTACAGTTCAATTACTGTCTGAATTACAATGCCAAATGAATATAAGAACGTCATAAGACCCGAGTAATTTTTATTTGGGTCTTATGACAGAATTAAACCGAAGAAAGTTTGAATATAATATTATAAGGATAAAATAAATTAAGACAAAAAAATAAAATAACAAAATATGGAGGTGCCTTGACACCCTATTTAAAGGCAGCCAACCTCCCAGAGGGGGCATTTGCTCGTTGCCTTTGAAGGCGTTAGGTCGTGTCAAAGTGCATAGTGTAAACGTGGGTAGTGTCGAATAATTGTGTAAATTAACGGTTGATTGTTTGTTCGTAATTTAGTAAAATTGCTGAAACTTTATTTTGTAAAAAGATAGTAAACCTAATTGTGATTCTTTCTTTTTTTTAAATAAATTTTTGTTATAATTGCTAAAATCAGAAGTGGGATTGGCCACCCAGCTCACTGTCTGCTTTCTAAATTATTTTTTAGGAGGGTGAACAAACAAACAGCCGTTAATTGAATCTCTTTTGTGTTTTAATAAAAATTTGCTCGGAATGCGTAACCGGTTCAGATCGCGTAGTAGGTCGGAAGGTGGTACTCCACCGTTGCGAACAAGTAAGTCTCGTAAGAGAAGTCGTGGTGCTGGTCGTAGTAGGGACACGTCTGCGTCTAGTGATAGTGACAGTGAACGATCATCGGTATGTAGTCGAAAACGTTATTCAAGATTAGGTAGTGATCGAACGCGACGTCATGATCGTGTCCAGTGCGAGCAACCGTTTAGGCCAGACGAACGTCGTCGTTCGCGTAGTCGTGAAACTTCGATGAAGGAAACATTGAACGCTATTATGACTCGACTTAGTAATATCGAACAAAAGACGGCGGATACGTCCTCGTTGCCATCTCAACGTGACAACACACCTCAAGGTAATCGTGAACCATTTGTGACTGCCACGCAAGCACTAGCGGACACCATCCTCAGTATTAATCGTGCAAATCGTGGTTACTTTGTATCCAATTTCGATCCTTCTGTACATGACTTTGAGGTGTGGTGTTGCGAGGTAGAACGAGCTAAATTATCTAACGGCTGGACTGACTTAGAGTGTTTATCGCGTGTCGCGGTTTGCCTTAAAGGTGACGCTAAGACCTGGCTTAACGAATGGACGACGAATGACCGGTCGTGGTCAAATTTTACTAAAGAATTTAAGTCTCTTTGTCCAAATAAGATTGACTACGCTAATATTCTTTTCGACGTAATGAACACATCCTCGGACAAATTTCAATCTTATGCCGAGTACGCTCGCCGGTCACTTTTACGACTTCGTATAGTTAAAGGTCTCGGTGAAGAACTTATGATTCAAATTATAATCCGTGGAATAACTGATGCGCAAATCAAGGCAGTAGCTTCAAACTCTAATTTAACGGTCGAGAATGTAGTTTCGTTCTTAGCCAACTATACTAAACCTAAGTTTAATGTTAAATCTGATAATCATAAACCATTCATACCAACCATACATAAGAATAAGTCGCGCAATTCTGGTTCAGATCAGAAATGTTTTGGTTGTGGTAAGCCTGGACATACTGAAGTTAATTGTCGCACTCCGGCTCAACAACATGCAAATACTAGGGATAGTGGTTCTAGAATTACGTGTACCTTTTGTAAAAAAGTTGGTCATAAAGAAGACGTTTGTTTTACCAAGTCTAAATCATTAACTCAGGGTACAAATCGGAGAAATATTAACTTATGTAAAGAACTTCCAAATTGAATTTCCACATATAGCACCAGAAATAGATTTTGTAGTTGTACCCGCCATTTATATGAAGATATCGATTATTATTTTTACCGATGTACTGAATAGGGATGGGTAGTCAGTATTAGAATTCGAATTACACGTCAACGTAGTACAGAAGATAGATGAACCTATTAATGTTAACACTCCTCTCCAGAGTTCCGAGTGAGAATTATTAAAGTCCGTTATCACTAAAATTTCAATCATTTTTAATAACCGGTACGGCGTCCACAACGGTTAAGGCGTAAAACATGAGTATTAGGTTATCCAGTTCAATACCGGTGGTCTATCATCCTTATCGACTATCCCATTTAGAAAAGTTAAAAGTGCGCGATATAATTTTAAGACGACAGATATGCCATGGTCAGGTTAGGCCGAGCCCTGGCAAGATGCAATGCTAAATAAGTCTGGTAGCTCCTTGGTTTTGCCGGTTGTTTCCATCAGTATATGAAAGATTATGCGACGTTGTCCACGAGCGGCGCAGGTGGACAACATCGAAAGATCTTTAAACTGGGCACAGATTGCCCAGGCCGCAAACACCGAAACACGAATCCTATTACGAAAATGATTAGATGGTCAATTGGACCCTACACGTTATGTGTGTCAAAACGAACTCCTGTTTAACGGTATTCCCTGGTAGGAGAGGAATCTAGACTGTCGTGTTACATCCCTAAAGGTTATCGCTCGAGCTTATTGCAAATTTTCCATGATGAGCACCAACATATAGGAGCAGATAAAACTTACGATCTTGTACATAAACATTTTTGGTTTTCAAGTCTAAAACATTTCGTAAAAAAAAAAAACCTCCCATTGCCTTATCTATATTTCAAAGAAACACAAAAAAAAAACAACGATATTCTGTTCAGTACGGTTCATTTTGATGTTCTCGGTCCTTTCTCTAAGTCAAATGACTACCAAGTTTATGTTGATTTTAGTACATTCCTCCACTAAATTCTGTTTTTCCTATTTACCGACATAATCCCGTCGAGCTTAAACGCACCTTTGATTACGCAATACTAATGTTTGGCGTACCAAAGATGTAGGTTTGTGACCGAGTAAGAATGTTTGAATCTTTCACCGCTACAAAAAGAGTTGGGTTGCGAAGTTCACTACGTAACGTCCGAAATGCACCATGCAAATGGTCAAGTCGAGCGTTATGTACGAACAGTTTTAAATTTGATTCATGTTGAGATTTATTATAATAACAGCATTTAGTCTGATTCACTTTGTAAAATACAACTTTACAACAAATTGTCTGCGTTAAATTTGTTGATTTTTATTGAAGCAACCACTCCTGTTATCCGTGCGTTGATCCGCGATGTGACACTTGAGGAGCACCGACCAAACCGCGAAGGGTGGAGAAAAATTTGCAGGACTCGAACCAGAACTTTACCAAGAAGTAATCGAGAAGAGCAGGATGCACGTGTGTGTCATCCAGCGTCGGTACCCTTCGGGAGTATTTCAAGTTGATGACTTAGTGTTTGTTATCAAATACTCCCAATCCACTGGTAAGCTAGACTCGGGTATGCGAGGCCCGTACAAAGGTGCTTGAAAACGATCTATACGAACTCAGTGGAGCCTGTGGTAAGACTACACAAGCGGCTCAATACATGGTGTTGTGGAAAGGATAGTGGTGTCCTGAGAGTTGTGCAACGTTCTTTGAGAATGAGTTTTGAAATCTATCTAATGCCTTTTATTTTGTTCAGATATGGTCGATCCGGCTGGCCTCAGTTGCGGTCCGGATGAAGTACTCTTCCTGCAGACACATTCAGACAAGGGTTCTATTGTGATCTGGTAGGATCTGGCTGGCCTCAGTTGCGGTCCGGATGAAGAACTCTTTCTGCAGACACATTTAGACAAGGGTTCTATTGTGATCTGGTAGGATCTGGCTGGCCTCAGGTGCGGTCCGGATGAATAGCTTTTCCTGCAGACACATATAGGCAAGGGTTCTATTGTGATCTGGCAGTTATGGATGACGTGCAGGCTGAGCTCTAGCACTTTAAGACACGCTCAGAGATTAAAGGCTCTGACGTGGTCAAGCTTTAGTCGGGTCCTCTCAGACACGTTTAGAGACAGGGGCTTTATCGTGGTCTGGGTGGGCTTTGACTGGTCGGATGCACCGTAAAGACAGGGGCTTTACTGTGCATGTGACAAACACGCAGGGGTCGTGTTATGTGGTGGTTGACTGTCGCGGAGTCACCCGCCATGTAGATAGTTTAGTATGACTGAGATTATGAATGTCGATGTGTGAATTATAAGTGTATGAGTTAGATAGGAAACTAGCTGGTTATGTTAGACAGTGTGAAGGGGCCTTGATTGTGAGAAGGATGAAAGATAGGCACACGTATTATTGTTTATCAAACTTTAACCAAATTATGAATTTGACAGATACTGACTCTGAGTCTGAAACAGTGGAGACACAAGGCGGCTGTTTACAAACTTATTAAGGAACGATGCAGAAGCTGGACCATCGTCTGTTGGCCAGGTGAACGTGGCTCACGATGACTCCAGAGACGAAGATGAAGCAGTGCCCCGGGACGGTGCACGGTCAGGAGAGGCCGTATAAGGATAAAATAAATTAAGACAAAAAAATAAAATAACAAAATATGGAGGTGCCTTGACACCCTATTTAAAGGCAGCCAACCTCACAGAGGGGGCATTTGCTCGTTGCCTTTGAAGGCGTTAGGTCGTGTCAAAGTGCGTAGTGTAAACGTGGGTAGTGTCGAATAATTGTGTAAATTAACGGTTGATTGTTTGTTCGTAATTTAGTAAAATTGCTGAAACTTTATTTTGTAAAAAGATAGTAAACCTAATTGTGATTCTTTCTTTTTTTTTAATAAATTTTTGTTATAATTGCTAAAAATATTAATAATGAAATCAAAACGGGGTCAAGTGAAGGGATCATTTACGAGAGGGTCGTCGAAAGTTAAAGGCTTCAACCGCATTGCTGAATTTGAATTTCGAATTCAATTTTTTTTCAAAGTAAGATATCACGGTTAATCATAAAACTCTTGCTATTTTACTAATTTTATAAATGCGAATGTTTGGATGGATAGATGATGTTTGTTTGAAGGTATCTCTGGAACAGCTCAACGAATCTTACTGATATTTGTCATAGATGTAGAACATAGTCTTGAAGAATACTTAGGCTACTTATCAAGTTTTTTTTCAATACCGCTTGAACGGATTCGCGGGCGACAGCTAGTGATTAATAAAGCAAATTATAGGCATTTAAAAAATATAATTTACATTTCTCATAAAGATTTTTATTTCATTTACTGGACATATAATAATATTCAACCATTTTATAAAATTAACTATCCTGAGAAAATTCAAAGAATATAACTTAAAGATAAGATATGGGTCAAAGATATTTGACTATTGAAATATCTAAATTCAGACCCATAAGATTTCCGCCTTAAACAAATATTTGTTGAAACCCGAATCCAAGGGTCACTTAGTTAAGATTACCATTTAGTTAACAGGATTAAAATAGGGAGCCTTGTAAATTTATTTATTTCTCCCATAAATACTACAACTGAGTCTTAGTGTAATATTACGATCCAGTCATTAACGTATATTAACAAATAGAGCATTTCATATTGAATTTATACAATACAACCCTACACAATAAAATATATGTAAATTTTAGTTTTTGTTTTATATCATAAGGTGGCAAACGAAAGCCACCTGAAACAGCGAAGTGACCGATGCCCAAAGACATACGCAATAGCATATGCGTTGCCTACCTTTAATCGACGGATGAGAGGATGCACAGAAAGAAAACATTTTCATGCATCTTCTCATCCGGAAAGTCCACTTCCACTTCCCATCCTTTCTTTGTAAGAAAAAGGTTAGGAAGGGAAATAGGAGTAAATTAGGCCTCCGGGACACACACTCATCAGACGAAACGCGGAATTTCTTCCACTTGACGCCTGTCTTCTGTGTGGTCGTGGTATTTCACCGGGCGAGCCGGGCCAATTCGTGCGAAGATGTTAAAGCGGGCTCTACCACTGTTATGTATATCATTGCTTAGTTTCATTAATATTATTTCTTAATTACTATGGAAATCCAATACTCAGAACATGAAAGGAAAAAACAACGCGGTATATTCTAGCTAAAATCTCTACCAATCTACCGAAAAACTTTATTGATAGTTACCGTATAAAAACCATTGAGATTTCCGATAAGGGCACAATGAAATATGATATCGCTTGCGAAACAATAGACAATATTGGATGGTCGATATTGACATGTTTGCTGTGACCCAACAATGGGACTTATAATTAATATTGCGTCACTTCATTTTATTTTTTGTTACTAGGAACATTTAAGCAGAGAAATACATTTTAACCATTTATTTTTTGATATGGTATCATCTTAGGAACAAACTGGTTAATAATTTTCAAGAGTACCCACATTTACAAAAAAGTTATGTTAACGAGTGAAATGTCATTTTATTCGTATTCGTCTAAAAAGTGTTATAAGGGTTACTTCTTTTAAAAAGAAACGACTAATTATAGCTAAAGTTATGTTAACTTTGTAAATATGTTTCTATTTCAGAGTCGTCAAGATTACCGTGCTGCGTTCCTCAACTATTGCAACAATCAGAACACGGCCGCGCTGGCAGCGTACTACGACTCGCATAATAACTACGTGCAACAGCTGACAGCAACCAACGCCATGATAGATCAGTACCACAAGCATACTCTGCCTACAATACTACAGGTAATATCTCTATAATATACCTTAGCCCTAGAGTATGCAATCACTTCGGTTAAATTTAAGCTACGCGGCCATTGCCCCACGCCGAATGCACCGAACGGCACGCAACGGATTTTAGTTAACTTTGTATGATTTTACATAGCGTTGTCTATTTTGTAAACACTATGTTGTAAACTTATATAAAAACGGCTAAAACACTCGGGTATATTTGTCCGGTGGCGGCACCGACTAGTTTCGAAGCCATCGGTGGCGTTTCATCAGCGTGAGTGGCCCGTCCCAGGACGGGCCGCGTCCGCGAATTAATACCAATCCCACTCATCCTGATGAAGGGCCCCCGATGGACTCGGAGCTAGTCGGTGCCGCCACCGGGCGAATATACGTGAGTGTTTTAGCCGTTTTTATATAAGTTTATTGTAATGTCACACGAAAATTTGAATAACTATGTTATACAGTAATAAATCGTTATTTTTATTCAAAAGGGCTTAAATTTTAAATCATAAAATTATAGTTGGAAATTATTAAGAATTTTTAATTAAAAATAATTTCCATTAAAATTGATTATATTCACGTTCATTAAAATTCCATTCTAAGCTGGAACAAATTGTGCTGGATCAATAAATGGGGCATCATAGGCTAGCGTAGTATTCCGGGTTGCATACCGAAGCAAAATCGAAATGATTAATACGTTCTGCAACTGGTAAAACACTTTATGTAATAAACTTACTATTGTATATCTATGTATTAAAAAACAATATAATAAAATTATATATAATATTATATTATAATAAAAGTTACGAATGTGACATACTATGTAGGAACAAGAGCGTAAACAAGGATGTTATGCATACTGTAAAGGATACGTAGGATTCCAACAGAATGGCATGCTCTTTGAACACTAGCTTACCGTTTATACTTAGCAGGTACAAATTGCTAGTCCATGTCTTTTCACCCTTCCTAATCATTGTTATCCTTCTCCTGTCTCTGCTCTTAATTTAACTTGATGTTAATCTATATATATAAAAATCAATTGCTGTTCGTTAGTCCCGCTAAAACTTGAGAACTGCTAAACGGAGTTATCTTATCTTGGTCTTGAAATGTTCGTGGAGGTCTATGAAATGTTTAAAAGGTTAGAAATATTCGTATAGTTGCCGGGAACTAATTAAGTTTTTTTTCATTCCACGCGGACGGAATCGCGGGCGACAGCTAGTCTTATATATAAAATTATCATGTCACACATGTTACCATAATCCTCTGAAACATCTTGAGCGATTTTTATAAAATTTTATATAGTTTATAATCCATAGCTGGCGGATACCCAGGCGACAACTAGTTAACTTATAAACATTTAATACTGCGGAGACCATTTTAAACTGGTCTTCCATATGAAAAAGGAAGCTTTTCTATCCTTTTATATCGCCTTTAACTTAGTTCTTTTACTAGATTATTATGTAGATGTGTTCTATATCCATAGTTGCACAGATTAAAAATAACATAACAAAGTAACGACAACACTATTAACGTGCAAAAACACTTATTGTTATGTAAATACGGATGGCTTGAAAATTTATAACTCCACTCCTCTTTTATTTTCACCGACCACGTTAACAAACAGCTGTATAATTCAACAGGTACATTTGCAGTTGAAAGATGGCTTGTTTTGGGAAAATATTTTATTTATATCGACGAAAATTCATCAAAACTGAATATTATTTGTATAAAGAGAATTCAAAATCATAACGATATCTCTACTCTTTCTCAAGACTTTATCATGCAAAAAGTTATATGTTCTTTCATTTTAAATTAAATATTAAGTAATATAAAAATCGCTATATTGTAGAAATTAAAAAATTAAGCAAAAATAATGATAATAACCTACGTTAGTTTTGTCTATTAATAGATCACGTTATATTTTTGTACTACAGCTTTTTTAATCGAATTAAATTTTTTGACGTCCTATAAATAAACTGGCCATCGATTTTCTCGCTACGAACACGAACCTTTGATCTTCGTATAACTAACTCTTGCAATTCACGAGACTTTCAACTTAATTTGTTGGAGAAATTTGCAGTTCTCTGTGCACTATGTCCGTCTTATTTTACCGTCCACTCTTTCTCTGCCAATTTTTCCTAACAACCTTATAAGGATGAAACAACAAAACATTGTGATATTTCCTTTATATGCACGGAGTATGTAAGCCAGTCGTTGTTCAATCTTAGTTAGGAAAGTTCAATGAGTTAGCAGGCCGCCGCAGACGTTGCACTAACTTTGCTGCGGCCAGTCGACCCGACACAAAGCTGCAAACTGAATTCATTTCCAAACTGAAATCAATGCCGACATTGCACTAATACGTAAACAAAGGGTAAAACTTTTAACAGTATTAATCTAGACATTGTTATTTTAGTATTATACAAGTAGAAGCTTATATATGGATTGTGTTATGCAAATGAATTTAATTAACTGCTGTTGCATACGGTCATTCAATGTACATATATTACAAGAAATCTATAACCTAATTGACAAAATGACCGATTTTTACCGTTTGTTTTTCAGTCAGTTTAAAATATATAGTTATCTCGGTTTTGTCAAAGATTAAAGACAGTGATTACGATGTTTTATATAGAGATTTTGATCTGAAAAAGCAACGGTAAATGAGGCAGGAAGACCTTTACCTTAATTAACCATAGTCATTCGGCTTAAAAGTTCATAAAGACAAGGAAAGTATGAAGTAATGAAGAACGTAATGATAAAACTCTTACTATAAGTGATACTTTGATGTAAACTGAACCGTATAAATACAATTCCTCTTGCTATTCCAATTTATATCGTATATTTGATACGTCCGTTTGTACAATTAATCTATCGGTAACGTATTCTGTTCATTCAACTCATGCAATACGCAATACGTGCCCTCAGTCATTTTAATTAAACCCATGAAAGGTGTACTGTACTAACTGTACAAACTGTGGAAATTGTTGAAGCCATTCATTCATTCACTCAGTAATTCATTCTCCGGTTATAATACTAATGCAAAAACCATTGAATTATTATACATTATTATTATTTTACTTTTTCCGAGCTATAAATTCGAGATGTTTTATATTTATAATAGTTTTTCAACATACAATGTTAAAAGGTGTTCCTTTCTCATTTTCGAGAAAAAGCCATGCATCTTCGTTTTTCAAAAACATAAAGTTTACTTCAAACAACATATCATCTTCTTTTATTATGTAGGTAGTTATATCTGACCTCTTTTTGCAAATAAAACATACTCATAAACCGCTTTAAAAGAAAGTGTCAGGCCCTAATTTGACTAATTTTTCAAGCCACGACCATAGATCAAGAAAGCGTGAAATTACATTAGCATTTTTTTATCACACCCTTAGTTAGCTGATACGATGCTTTATGAATAATAAGATACTTTACTGCATAATTTTAGTGTGACACTTGAAATGTATTTTTATTGCAGGAACTTGAAGAGATACTGACCGACGTGACAGCAGCTGTTAGTGAAGCTATTTATCAGGGCGGAGAAATTATCACAGATAGAGTAAGTAGCAGACAAAGAAAGAGATTTATAATGTTTAAATTAGCTGGTTTTAACTTTTTTTCTTTTGTTTGTGTGCAGTGCACAAACCAGTTGCGTCGCTACGAGTCGCTATGCGCGCAGTCCCGCGCTGTGTCGAGCACCGCGGATCTGGCGCACCTGGCAAGGGCCCTCCTCACCGCTCAGCCGCCTGCCCGTGCTCCCCTCCGCGCCTTCCTGCCGCCCTACCCGCCGGAGCCTGACGACCCGCCCATCGACGTGCCCGCGGTAAACACAAATATATTATGCCTAAGTGTCTTGTGTTAAAATAGCATCGACTTTCGATAGCAAGTAGCATTGAAAAAAATGCTTTGTAAGAAAAATAAAATGTTATATTTACTTATTTCAAATCAAATTCTCCTGCTATAAGGTCTCTGATTTTTTAAATCATTAAACAAACTAAATTCATTTGTAACAAATATTTTCATATTCAAAAGGAAACAGAAACGTAATTGGCAAATAAAGGTAGAATTTCATTCGGCCTTTGTTATTGCGAGGTCGGAATATTTACAATTTAAGTACAAAGCTCGGACAACGTGAAAAACTATTTGATGTTCGTTTACAAAATAAATGTGTAGAAACAACTTCGGTGATTTCAAACCGTCAAATCAACGAAATGGAAAAAGTCAATCGAATGTAAAATTTTCTCTGTCGTCCATCTTATTCGAAAGTGATTTTGTTTTTTATTATACACTATGAAGGAAAACTGTTTATGGGATATTTTAACTAGATTCTTTCTTTTAGTATGATTTAATGGTTTGTGAAAGATGTTTGTTGAATCAACTTATCTAACGGATAGAAAACCCTCTCCTTGCAAATCCCTCCCAATTGAGACCGAATGAGATCACAAAGTCAGTTAATCTTTTGGCATAAATTCCAGTAATTAAACTACCCTACAAACCGATTTTAATGAATCTTTTACTAAAATATGTGTTGTTTAGGAGACTATGCCGCCAGTACTTCGAGGCGAAATGTTGCTTGACCGCATGGATATACGGGAGGCGCGACTTAACTACGAGCAGTTGAGGAAAGACGCGCAGGATTTGGAAATGCAGATTAAGCAGTTACAGGTCAGTAGTTCATACAAAAATACAACTTAAAATTTAGGGTATGAACCCATTTATAAATTTGAAATATGTATATATCACTGTTTATTAAAGTCAAAAGAGAGAATGAAAGAATAGAACCTTTAATATGTTCCATTCCCTTCTTAAGTATCGCAAGTGCGATAGTATTCCCCCAAAGACCAAGCCAATAGCCAAAACTATAGCTAATACAATACCACAAGGAATTATCAGTTTTTAGTCAACTATTGTTATTATTAAACTTATGATTTTCCATCTTATTTAAAAAAAAGTATAATAGTTAATACTCGATATAACACAACACAAATTTCAAATCTTAAATCGCAATGTTGTTACATATAAAATGTTTTCTAAAAAAAAACTAAAAATATTTTGATATCTTAGAGAATGTTTTAATAAAATTTCACTTTATCCTATCAGGACGGGCTGGATTCTCTCGCGCGCATACAAAGCCGTAACCTGGAGAATAATCTCTACAGCAAAGTCAACGAGATACAGGTAAATTATGTAAACAGCTCTTTAAAGGGTCTACAGGTAAAGGGGATTGCGGACTTTGACATTATAATTTAGTTAGTCTATTCTACGCACAAGATAATTGAATTCTAATATAACATTTTCAATGGATAGGTCATTGACTAAACGACGGAAAAAGTTAGAAACCAAGAACAATTCTTGTCTGGATTGCCTTACTTCTTTTTAATAATATAAATGCGAATATTAGATGGATGTTTGTTAGAAGGTATCTCCTGAATGGTTGCATGGATCTCACTCGAATTTGGCATAGATGTAGAACATATTCTGGAAGAACACATAGGCCACTGAAATTTTTTTTTAATTCCGCGCATACGGAATTGAGAGCAACAGCTAGTTGGTTGTATACACAATAAAAATTTTCGATGGTGGTATGGATATCAAAGAGCAATACCAACCCAACGAAAATTATTTCCTGTTCACTTCTTTAGTATTAAAATAAAAAGATTGAATGCAAATTGTGAGACATCAATGTACGTTATGGATATGCCAGACACGAACAAATTCTGTTGCCATGACATATTGCGTGACAAAATATAATTTGTTTTTTTTTAGCGATATTGATAAACCGACCTAACCTAAAATGACAGAGTAGTTAGGAATTTTAATGTATTACACTTGTTCTAATAAGACTGAAATAAGCAATAACTAAAATGTAAACTAACTTTAATTATCTATGAACACATTTCTTTGTTTATAAAAACAAAATTATTAATTACATACCTTATGTATGTGTTGTATGGATGACTAGCTCTCGCCCGCGACTAGTTTTCCAGAATATTTTTTACACCTAAATTTCAGCAGGATCCATGCAGCCGTTCTGGAGATACCTTGAAATATATCCGTCCATCTATACATTCATATTTATAATATTAGTAAGATGATATGTGTGAGATGATGATGACGATATTTTAATTTTGAATTACCTAATATTGTTTTTTTATTTCACATGTACATTCCTAAGTATTAATAGCGACATCTATTGTGCTGTAGCAAAAATATTTCGCTGACAAGAAATTTCGTAACGAAGACCAGTCCATGTATTTCGCTAGATAGAGTTACCATTGATAAATGTTAAAAAGAAACTGCAATTATTAAAAAAATAATAACACGATTAAAAAATTCTTCTTTAAATTATGAATAACTATTTTGTAAAACTTTAATAATTGTGCAAAGTAGGCACATGCTCATTTTTGTAAAATAAACTGTAAGCAACAGTATATTATACTATATAGTATTATACTTGCTGTATCCTACGACTTCGTCCCCGCGAAGTCATAAAAAAACTTAATTTAAAAAAAAAAACTAAATTAATAGTGTACGTGTTCTTCAGACTATGTTCTCAATTCAAATTTCAGCAAAATCTGTTGAGCTGTCTAGAGATACCTTCTAACAAACTTCCAAACTTAGGCATTTCCCAAATTAGTAAGATACTTATAAAATTTAATATTTTAGGAGGATATTTCGCTGAAGAAATACGACTACAGAGCAACTCAGCTACATTTGGCGGCAGTCAGAGCTCAGGTAAGTGTATTTACTTAAAAATTGAACTATTAAACCACTATTAAATGGAAATCTTATGTTAAATTGTAAGTAATTTTCACTTGTATCTTTCAAACTAGATGAAACATGTCAGTTTTAATTTGTATATGCAAGTAGAACTGTTACGACTAATGTTTTCTTTGGCAGTTTATAAGTTACGCGTATACTGGCATTAAATAGTAAAGTATACCGAATAATTAGAAAAAAAATGCACTAACGTGCACAGTTGTCATACAAGAAAATAATTTCCTTGCCCAACAAATGGGTAATGAAGAATCTAACCATAACGTTGAAAATTATTCTTTTTTTTATTACCGCTGTGACCAGACAATGGTAATATTAAGGAATAAACATGTTGGTAATAACGCATGCGCTCTGAATAATACACTTTATCCACATTGTAGATAAATGTTCATTAAATTATTGTTTATTATTAAGAAAAATATAACTTATATTTACTCCCACAAATTACTATATATTATTTATATTATAATGTTATTCATACAGTCGAAGTTAATTACGATCACCATGGAGATGGGTGCAATTTTTGTATTGTTTTTTTTTCTTTTTCATTTGAACAAAGAACAACAGTATTGACATTAAGCTAAGGATATTTTGTACTGTGTCGCAATGCGCACAGCCTCCTACAGTTCGTTCAGTCTGAGAAGAGATCTCGCGGACTAACATAACCTAAAAATTCACACTACGTAACCTATTCGATTATATTTATATATTCGCAAAAAAGACTATTATTTTCCGTCCAGTAACAGTTATAATTAGTTCGCAAAAACGGATAATAAAAGAAAAATAAAATACCGTGCAAAGATGGGGTGGATTTCTATGAAAAATCATATGGTAAGTGTTATTTTTGTTTACGTATTATTTGTACAAATAATTAACATTTATTTGGTAAAAATATAGTGTATTTAGATGAGTGTATATCGAAAGATGCCCATTGTGTGTTTTGGTTTAGTTATAGTATTAGTTTTTCATAGTAAAAATAATCGTACTAAAAATAACTGATTCTTTCTTGTGAAAAAATTAATTTAACAAAATATATAGTAAATTAGATAATATTTATTTCATTTTCCAGCATATAATTAAACATTTAAATTTGTTCGAAAAACAACATATAATGATATGCAAACAAATACATATATGATTTGCGACCTTAAGTTTACAGTTTTCTAATAAAACAAAAATTTCAGCATTTTTGTAATATGGTATCATTAAATTGTAAATCGTAAAAACATGAAATTGAATTTTAAATGTAAAGTGCTTATGTTCATTTCATTTTCATAGCATTTTAATTCAAGTTAATATTTAGATAAAACTTATTCTAAAATACTTTTACTACTTTACTTAACACCTATTTTTATATAGGTTTCCAAATAATGCAAAAATTATCTACGACCGTAGCAAATTCTTTAAAATTAGACTCTAGAAGCTAAATGAAGCGAGCTGTAGACGCGAACCCGTGCTCAACAATTTTCCCGCGCCGCGTCATCGCGCTGCGACTTGTACGCCATAACGTGTTAATTCCGAACTAATTTACGTCACAAAATGACAAGAAGTCTGAAGTGAAGTTGGCCCATAGGCAATTCAGTTTAGGTTATTCTTATTATTCTGTATCTGTGATTAGGCTTTTCTATAGTGGGATGTGCATGTTGTGTTGTTGTGATCGTAAAAGTTTGAAAACGGATAGATTAATAAAACACCAAAGCGAAAATTAAAGAAATCCGTACCAACAATTTCCAAGGTAAGATTGTGTGTGTTTATACTTTTTATGATTATATAATGTAATGTACCGTAAATAACTAACGCTGTTTTGATAAATTACACAATGATATCAATGATTGATCGTAAAGTTTTAAGGCTATAAAAATTACTTATAATATTCAAACTAAACTCTTGAACGAATACGTCATTATTATCTTGCTGCGTTTTGAAATAATATGATTATAACCTCAAAATGCATATCTATTAAACTTTATATATATCCAATTAATAATTTTCTAAGTCAAATTCAATTTTGTAAATCTTAGTAGCGCCTTCAAATTGTTTGTTTAGTACAAAAGTCCTGTTTACTTGTCCAAACGATTCATTTAACATTTGCGCGGGAAATTTTATGACGTATCGTAACTTTCCATTATTTTAGTACAAAATTTGTATTAACTTTAACTATTTTACCGTGTATTTAGACTAATACAGCTAATTTTGATTTATTGTTTTTTCAGGCGAAATACAATTTGTTTAATTTTACGAGTCCACTTTGGTTATTATGAAACCAATAACGATAAAAAGAAACAGTAATCATTCCGAAGATGACCTTGTACGATATAAAATTAATAAAAAATACGTCAACAATGCTAATAAATCTCCTGCCAAGATAAAAACGAAGAAAGAAAGTATGGCTAATGATGATGACACAGTCCGTTATAAATTGCCTAAAGTTTCAACAAAAATGAAACAAGAGAAGAAGTCAAAAGCAAAACCAAAAATTAAAGTAAATTTTTGGAGCAAAAAACTAACTAATCGACTAAAACATTCTGAAACCAAGAGAACTGAATCTAATCTAAAACAAACGGATGAAACATATAAAAGCTCTTTGTTAACTAAACCAAAATCTATAGAAGTTAAGGTTCGAAAGCAAGTATCATTCCTTCCTTCGCCTCTCTTCTCGGACAACCATGATCCAATGGTTACCGTGCCAGATGATTTAACATTACAATTAAATGAAGAGGAAGCTAATGCCTTACATGATGATTTGAACCACACTAACACAAATAATGCAAGTAATAATGATTCAAATAAACTTAATGATAATAAAATTTTGTCACCCCAAGTAAGTCCTAGAAGTAACAGACATAAAAGAAACCTTAATAACAATGAAACAAAGAGTCAGGGTAATGAAAATGAGCTTGAATATTTCTCCAAATATATCGTTCAGAAATTAAGGAGAATGGAAACAAACCAGCGGATATATTCCGAGAACCTAATAAACACTGTCCTAATGTTGGGACAGTTAGGAAAATTAAATGGAAAATCAAAAGTTAGTGAACCATGATAATAGGTTTTTTTTACTTAGGTTTATTAGTTTATGTTTTCACTTGTTACAACTGCCTTCCAACATTTATGTACAAACTTTAAAATTAATTGACATGTTCTTGGATTACACTGCTGTGAAACTTGTATCAGCTCATATTCTTTCATTCTAAAATAGTGAATATGAATACAAGTGTGACAGCAATGAAATTCTACCTTAATATTGTTAGTACATATTTAATAATACAAACACAATATTTACCATTAAATAACTAAAGTACATATCTTTGTTGTTACCATTTACTTAATATTTTCTATTCTAATGTTCTTTAAAAAATATGAGCCCTGATGATTGAAGATATGTCAAGATTTTTTTTTTATAAAATCTTGATCTTCTGAATCTTCTATATTTTTTTTTATAACAGAAGGGGGCAAACAAGCAGCTTTATATGACTTGTTAAAAGGAAAATGCACAATTGTTTAAGGGTTATACTATGAGTATGTAAATATAATATTGATATTATAAAAATATATATTTTAATACTTTACAATGTATTTATATTTTTATATAACTAATTTGGTCTCATTATGTAAATTTGAGATAAATATAACTAATGTTAAGTCCATTAAAAAAAAATGTTTATAAGTAATTTAAAAACAAATATTTTATTAAAGTTTACCAATATACATAGAGTTAAGTCTTTTCACTATTCTGTGATGGCATTGTGCGAAAGAATAAGTTTTTGAGTTTACATTGTTTTAATGCTTTTATACAAAAACAACGAAATGTTTAGTTAAAAGTATTTTAGCAATTGAAACAATGGTTATATTAAAATAAGATAGAACATGCTAGAAAATAAAGTTATCATAGATATGTAACTTTTAGATTGGAATGTTTTATACAAGTTGATTTTTGACATAATTTTGTAACAAAGGTCCTCCGGAGACCTTTTTTAACTTGAGTGCTCCGGATGAAGTGGCTACATGTTGTTAATCTATGGAATTAATCATGTATATTCCATTTAATGGTTGATTAAATGAATTAAAACTTGTACGCATAAATAACGATTGTTGAATTTTGAATAAATATTAAAGAAGGTTCCGTTGTTGTTATTATAAGATGACTTGAATATATTTTTTTTATTTAACACAATTACACTTGGCAGTTACTTATTTATTAAATTTTTTTTTGTTCCTTTTGTTTTGTTTTCCAAAACTTGTTACAAGTGTTCGCTTGTACTGCTTGGCTTTGCCTTATCTTATCCTATATTTTATTATGCACAAATTTAAAACTAATGATTTTCATTTTGACTCAATACTCCATTTCCTCCTTTCTATCTTTGTTGTTAATATGAAATGATAGCATAACATTTTATATGTCATTGGAAGTTCAGTGGAGTTGACCTTGAGTTTCAACTGAACTTATTCCATAGCCAAACCAGGGATTTTTGTCGCTACAATATTTCTTTTACCATTTCAACTAAGCTCATGTTTATAGGGTTCGAATCGAATACGACAATAGTCGGATGCCCGCCATTTGATGCCGCAACCACGCATTAAAATCATTCATTAGATATTGGCGCTTTAAATAAATATAGTCAACCATCCTCTTTAAATAAAAGGATGACAAATTGTTTTTATACTAGTATTTTTGTTTTGGATCCACAGTTAGAAAAAAATGTACCTTTTAGTATATTAGTTCTTAATTAGTCTAATTGAATTAATTTGTTTACCACACGCCAACATGTTCGGCTTTCGGACTGTTGCTATGCCCCTATACGAATAATCATAGTAGAATACACTAGAAAATTATGTATATTTATGATACAAATATTTGTATTTGTTTTGAAATATGTTTATTATTCTATTGAGAGTTAATTTGGTTTTTTCGTGTGATTCTTTTTTCTTTTTTTTTGCTTTAGTTTTTTCAAGGACAATGAAAGTGACGTCTATATTTTTTCATATATTTCAGCAGTGGATAAACTTCTTAATACTACTAAAATATTACTATTGCTGTTTTGTGTGATTACTTAAAAGTATACGTATACCTACTCATGGGTAACATTGTCCTACAAAATCGTACTATCTTTTAGGCTGTTATAAGCATTATTAGTAGATTGACATTTTTGGTCAAACATAATATGTTTCCTCTATAAAGTTTATCCGTGATTATATCGTTGTATTTTTTTACCCGACTGACAATATGTTAATGTTTTTCGCGCGTATGTAAGTTTGTTTTTTGTACTATATGGGTTTGTATGTATGTAAATTACATTGTGACAGATTACAGCTAGAGCCTAAACGACTAAACCGATTTTGATGAATGTCGTTGCATTCGGTTCCTCTTCTTCCCCTGAGTGACATTACATCGGCACAAAATACATGCAGTGGATGTAGGGAGTAAACTTCAAAATCGTATTCGTCATAACTCTTTATAGTGCTAAATTATTCTTTTTTGAGTATATTCTATAATAAAGCGTTTTATGCAGTCATAGATTATTAATTTTAATTTAAATGGGAAAGTGACATTCAATGTTTTCTAAATATATTATATTCATGAAAATAAATCAAAAAAGGAACAATGAATGTGACTTAACAGTACTGAATTAAATGAAATGAAAATCAAACTATCTTTTGCATACTTATATATCTTTTGTTTACATTACAATGCCTATTTGTCGCGTAGAGGTCTACGTGTGGGGTGACAGTTTGTGTAGGTTTTTTTTTAATTTATCCTCCCAGCAGTGAAAGTTATGCTCCATCTGAAGTTGAATATGTATATTAGTTTACTAGCTCTAAATAATTGTACATTATATCCCCACCATCCATCCCAATTTTAAATGCAGAATGCGTATACCGTTTTAGTTCCCTCTGCGGAGCTATCTATTTACCAGCTGACTCCATTTGAATGTGTCAAAGGAGGCCATTCGTTCTGTTGACTTTGGAATTTACGATAGATTTTGTGCCAGTACGAAAATTGCACTGTATTTTCGTGTTCCACCTTAGCTTTTAATAATTTATGTACTTCATTTACACTATTGAATTGAACTACAAGATAAGTGAAATCAGTCTTCCAATTGTATGTTGGTGGGGTATTATTGGTTGATGATAGACTAAATACATTAGTGGCTGCTTAATTATATCAAACAGATTAAGGTCAAACCAATTAACTCCAACCTACTTGTTTGTCTCCGATTAGAGAACAAAAGAATATTATTATATAACTCATCGTTTTGTCAACATTTATCACCCAACCCTAATAGTTAACAAACAAATATAATATTGATAATTAGTAAATCCTTAATTCTATTGTCATTATAAAATCGACCGTGAGTTAGTGTGGTCGTTTCCAATAAAGACTCTTTCATTTGTGGAGAGAATTGTAAGATACCTAAAGCATATAGGTCTTTCAATCAAAAAATTAGGTGTTGTTAGAAAACGGTTGCCGGGCGACGCCAGAAATCCGCTACGCTACATCCGGCGGCTCGCGTCGCTAACTTGCAGTGCCGTTAACGGCAGTCGTATCACGCCCGTCGTTTCAGATGGACGCGTGCCGCGCTATAAAAGCTTCGCTCTATCACGTGAATCTATCTATCAGCATACTCCTTTGTTAACTTAATTACAACATGTGACTGTTGAATTATGGTTACTTTTTAGTTTTTAACTTTTACAGAGTTTTATCTCTATTAAATTTTTATTAATTTTCTATAAAAATATTTATAATCATTTATCCCTTTAATGTTTATAATTAATTGAATAAGCATATTAAAAAAAACATAATGGATTTAGTACATCGATTGCATTATCTGGTGCTGTCCCAAAAGTCCGATCTCATGACGATGGAAAGGGAACAGAGGATGCGGATGCGACGCCAGTCTAGCCTGCCCGAGTACAGTAAAAATAAAAATCGACAGAGATTGGAACAAGCCTATTTCAATGATGTAAGTTCTTATACCTTATTACTAGTTGCCACAATAATTAAAATGAGCTAAGGTGCTCATTATTGTACATATTTGTGTTTATACTAAAGTTATTTTAATTTTTTGAATCCTAATTACTTGAATTTCTTTTGGTCTCCACTAGGCAAGCCGAGAACCAATTTTTAAATATTTTCCCAAAGTTTTGCCGCGGCTTTCTCAGTCACCTTGACAATAGGACCAAGTCAAAAGTTCTTTACGGTCAACTTCTTTGTAGAATCGATTTTCTACAATTATAAATATAAGAAAGATTTTATCATGCGATTTAATTTTACAAGAAAATACTCATATTTCGTATTCTTTAGCTTTATATGGCATGTTGAGTTTAAGAAAAAAAATTCCACGACTGCTTTTTCAACAACTATTCGTAACGAAATTGCTTGCTTTTACTACTATTTACTAGGCGCAAATGTCCGAATTTTTATATTTTTATAACTAAACAATATTTAATTAAAACACCGATAACGTAGCGGTTGTCTGACTTCGTATTTTCAATTCCGTCTCCATTGTTTTAACTAATGAATTTATATTTGTATATTATATTTCATAGCCAAATTTTACTCCGCACTTTTTCAACGTGATCAGTTCGGTCGTACTGAAAATACGTTGTAACAAACATCCCACCATCTACACTTTCGCATTTATAATATTAATAAGATACTAAAAAACTAAAAGTAGTATGTAACAATTTCCTACAAATATTTATACTAATTCTTAATTTCCATCTGACTCCTAATATGTTATAGAGCATAACATACCTACAAATTTAGACAAGGTAAACTAATAGACGACGATTTGCCATAGTTTCTTCAAAGGCCAACGCTTGCTATTCTAATCTTTATATATATGATTCTTCTGTGAGTGTGTATGTCACTGAACTTCTCTCCAACGACTGGACCGATTTTGATGAAATTTTTTGTGTGTGTTCAAGGGGATCTGGGAATGGCTTAGATTCGCAATTTTCATCAAATATTAACTTCATATTAGTTTATTCAAATTAAAGACGTGTAGACAGGACAACGTCTGTCGGGTACGCTAGTAGCTATGTAAAATAAAAAGAAAACATAAAGCTTAAATGTTATCTTTTCGTGTTAAGTACATTCTGATTTCTTTAGGGTATACAAAATCACTTTATTCAACAACATTCGCAAGCATAATTATTTCTTTGACGCAATCTTCTAACTTATTCGAGGAATATAAATTAGCTAAATTTCGTCAACAAACATCTTACAAAGAATACAAATTCGTTTTACTAGATTTGTCAAATTAAATTTCCATTCGTCTGATCTTGAGTGCTTTGGTGAACGGTGGAGCATAGGATTTTTTTAATCGTAAAATGTTTTATTTTTTTCTTTGCTAATTATGCTATTGTGAGATGTAACTCTTTCAAATAATTACATTTTTAGACAGATACCCTTAAGATATAGTAACATACAGTCGTAGAAACAGCGTTACTCGTCACGGACGAGAGAAAGGTGAAGTGGCGTTAAAATAATAGCATGATTTATCCAAGACGTTTGTCTTTTTACTATGTACTTTTTAATTTATGTAACTGAAAAATCCATATTTAATTTAAATTAATGATTTCAAGGTTTTTAAATAATAAATATTGTTCTTGTTCTTTAGTGCCATTGACTCACCTGGCGTGCACATTTCTAACCCTATTTTTTTCAGTATAGCAACAAGTTAAACACTATATGCTCCTCTATGGCTTCTTCGTAAATATGCCAACGATTTATTCCTATATTCAGCTAATAAGTTGGTTTTAAAAGTCAAGGGCAATACTTGTCTTGCACTGATACGGTACTGCTGAAGATAGGCGCTCTTAAACACGACAGACTTTTACGGCTTCATCGTCTTCCTAAAGATTTTAATCGTACTACAGACGAAATAAGGATGTGTCGTAAACCGAAACATAAATGGGAAGCCGCGTTCCTAATAATTGCATCTATACGACGTTTTTCTTTTGTCTATTGGACTCATAACGTTTGGCTGTAATTGGTAGCATTCAAAATAAATTTTATTGTGTAATTTGAAACTGTAACAAACGTTTAGCTTTCAGCGTTACTGTAGTACAATTTCGTAACTCGTAATTTTAACCAAATGTCTGTTTAACCTTCTTAATTAGCTTGCGACTTAAGCTGACTGCGCGTTTGTTGGTGTTTATTAGTTTGGCATTTTCCTGCCAAACTGCCGAACTCACGAAGTATTACCATATACCAACTAAGGCTTATAAACTTATCTATGACCTAAGAACTTTGAATCTGATGGTCGTATATTTTCTACCCATCCATTACACCGTACGTCTTAACTGACATGTATTCATTAACATTGAGTGAAGTTAGTTAACTGTGCGAAGGTTAGATAACGACAAGGTCTCAACCCTTGAAGATACTAGACACGTTTAATTAATATTGCATATTTTTTATAGTTTTACTATGAAAAGTTAGCAACAAGTAAAAGTATTGTTATATAAAAATCAATTGTTTTGTTATTAAATACATTTTTATGTATCACAGAATTTAAAAAAAAAAATTGGTAGCCTATGTGTTCTTCCAGACTATCTACATCTATACTAAATTTCAAGGAGATCCGTTCAGCCGTTCTAGCTATATACCTTGTAACAAACATCCATTTATCTAAACTTTCGTATTTATATTAGTAAGATCTCTTTGCCTCTACAGTTTCCAGTGTAAGAAAAATCACATTGGCAACAAGGAAACCTTGAACTGATTACACGTGTTCGTACTTTCTAAAGGAACTAGTATTTCTTGCAAATTGCCTCCTTGCTCGGGAAAATTGTTTATCATCCGTATTATCTGGAAAACTAAGAAAAATTCTACGCAATTTCATCTCGACTGTGATGAAATTTATTTATTTAAGCTTCAAATTATATTTGTTTTCTTTTCTCAAGGGATTAATCTAATACAAGGACAAGGCTTTTTTCACTATTGTATTAAACATAAGTAAATATGTGTTGTTATTGCGGGTTAATTATTTAGAAGAAAACACATCTAAAACTACAAAGTGGACATAATTTTTGTCTTACAATCTTTAATATATGTAAAAATATCTGTAACCATTGTCTTGTTATCTTTTAGTAGTATCCTTTTTGACTAAATTGACGAAATTCTCTGTCTACCAAATGCATGATTGTGATGATCATTAACTTAGCAAACTCTGATTATTATTGTTCTATTATTTCGATTCCTCCCTTTTATTTGCAACAAACAGCAACGAACTTGTAGCATCTTAGTACTTCATATAACGAGCTTTGAGAATCTATTTGTCTACCTACTCAGTGAACATGAGTTGGAAATTTGAAGTAAATCTACAGACGCGACCTTAGTTTGCGAAAATTCTCAAGTGAATCGCAAATAACACTCTTAGTTTATATGTCTAGGGAAAACTACATATTGGTTATAAATCATATTCATAGATGTTGTTGACCTTTGATACAAAATACACTAAAATAGCAAAAGATTAGAAAGAAGCGTCGTAAAAATAAAATCGATTGACTTCGTCGAGTCGACCTGACTTATCACATTAGGTAGCAAGCAATCTGCCACAAAGTAAACTACCTTGCCGCGTCTACACGTCTCAAACGTATTCTCCTTCAGGGTTTCCACCCACAAAGTAAACAGACAACAAAGGAATTATACAGTTTCATTTCTTTGGTCTTAAAAGAAGACGAAACATCGAACGAGACGACGTACTTGAATATAAAATTGTTTCGAATGAATCTTAAATTTTATAGTGTCTTAAAACCAGACCTATAATTGAGATGAACGTTAATTTTTATTTTACATTTTTCTTTTATTTTTAATTAAGTCCAGACTTAATTTATAAAGGTGAAATCTCAAAGGGGACAACAAAGTAAAGAACGGTAGCGTATAACTGAGCGAATAAAAGAAATGTTATCGCAGATAACGTTTCACCGCCACCCATTCACTTTTGATAAGAAGCTTTATAACCCCGCATTTATTTGTGCTTGACATGAAACTAGGCGTCTATCTTTATGTATATTTAAAGTAATCCCGAGTCTTAAAAGCATTCTTTTAAATATCAAATAGAAAACCATTATTGTTTGCCTATCTCTAACTAGGTCATTTTAGTTGGTCAGAGTTTAAATTCGCCGATAAGGCTCTGATTAATCGTGGTCAAAATGAAATTGTAGCCTGCCCTAAAACTTGCAAAGGAAGTACAGGGTCACGCAATCGTCCTTTTTGCTAGCATTAAATTAAGCATTCTATTAGGTATTTTCTTAAATCTAGTTCATTAACATTTTTATGGTTATATAAATATACTACGTTCATTAATTTTATTACATCAACATTCACTGCCCTTTGAACAGAATTATTGCACTTTGCTAGAAGTAATATTTCTTGTCTGCCATGTGATATACATTTTTGTGTTACACAAATGATTAAATTATTAAAATTTAAGTATCAGTCCATAAATGTACAAATAAGTAAAAAGTTATTATAAAGTGGAAAGATTTGATTTTTTTTTTTCATTCATAGGTTCCCAAACCGATTTGAAAACGTCCTTCGCTGTTATAATAGAGAGGTACACTATCCCCGGATGACATAAAATATATTGATTTTGATAACTCGTTTTTTTTTAATTCAACACGTACGAAGTCACGGGAGACCGCTAGTTTAATAATATTATAATAGTCTCCTGCAACTTCATTAATAAATAATTCATTGTATAACAAAATGTATGGATATAGTGCATCTACAGTGAAGTACTACTTGGACATAGACAATATTCTACAAGGCCATATATCAAAGAGACTAGATCTTATACCTCACAAAGTTTACCATAGACTTTGAACATGTCATTAGTATTATCGTAGAAACAATGTTCATTAGTATAAGGCACTTAACAATATATCTTGAAACTAGAGACCCTTCTGCGCCACTTCAGTTTGAGACGACGTGGAAGTTTCCACCGAGATTAA
Source organism: Papilio xuthus (assembly GCF_000836235.2). Classification (NCBI taxonomy): domain Eukaryota; kingdom Metazoa; phylum Arthropoda; class Insecta; order Lepidoptera; family Papilionidae; genus Papilio; species Papilio xuthus. The sequence goes on from NW_013532721.1 coordinate 5,206,319, forward strand.
TAACCAATCCAATTAGCATTCTTTGTGTCGCTGTTCGCGACAAAACAAAAAACATCTTGATTCGTGATGTAACAAGGCTTTATTGAAGGTGTTTTGAAGTCGATATAAAGTGCAATTTAAAATTTGTCTTCGTCTACAATTTTAGTCGTGAAAGTAATTACACGAGTATACATTAGATCAAATCAACCTAACCTAATCTTTATTCCTTCGCCACATTATAATTAAAAAGAAAAGTTAAATCAAAAAAAATACCAAGTATTTATAAAGTAACCGTGGGTTCCTAATACCAAAATCGTCGTTTAAAACATATTATCAGTTGTCGAAAATGAAAGAAAGAGATGTCGATAGATTTTATATAGAGTGTCAGTGATATAATAATCTTACTAATATTATTAATGCGAATGTTTATATGGATGGATGGATGTTTGAAGATATCTCAGGAACGGATATCTCTGAAATTTGGCATAGTTGTAGCTACTAATTATGTTTTTTATAATTTCGCGCGGACGGAGTCGCGGGCGACAACTAGTTTTATATAAACTAAATAATATAAAATAATTTGTTTTATCGTTTACGTCCAACATATTACAGAAAAAACGAAAAATCACTATTAAATTACAATTTGTCACAATTTTAATTCTTGTCTCTGCTTAAAGAGTATGTAAGGGACAAAGTCAGAGTAACATAATTTAATATCAGATTATGCAAAGCCTCTTTCCTTCCGCGCTAAAAGCTCTTCACTTCTTAACACCATTACTCAACTACTATTATTGTCTTCAGATTCAATTTCCAGGCATTATCCAGTATAAAGAGTAAAATATGAAAAGTGGCACTTACATGACTGACACCATTTGCTTTCCTACGATTTCAGTATCGCCTTGAAGTTTATTTTCTTATATAACGAAGCTTGATTTATTCATATTTAGCTTCGCGTTACCTTTCAAGGTAAAGAGTATATATTTTCACTTTGTTTACATAATAAGATAAAAATATAATATAAATCACATTTGGTCTTCTAGTTTATATCAGAGATATTAATCATTTTGTATTATTTTTCCTTCATTTTTATTCTAAGATTAGCTGTTGTCCGCGACTCCGTTCGCTCGGGATTAAAAAAAAACTTAATAAGTTGTCTACCAAATTTCAGCGAGATCCGTTGAGCAGTTCCGGAGATACCTTCAAACAAACGTCCATCCATCTAAACATTCGCATTTATAATATTAGTAAGATTTTAAAGTAATTATTTCAATTTCTCTTGCATACCAACTTAACACATTGTCCAATTGACGTCAACTGCAACAACATTCTGAAAAACAACAGTTCGTAATTTGAAATCATTATCATTCTAAACGTATAATTGAATGTACTGGGGAACTTCATTCGAGAGGATACGTAGAAGTAGTCTGTTCCAATTACACTAATGAGACAATCGAAATGCCAAATGCACACGAATACGTATACGCTGGATGTTCTAGATTACTATTGCCAACACACGACACAAAGCTTCACAGGTCGGGTTATAAAAAATTATGTTAACGACATTAATTAACACTTATTTAAGGTCTATATATAAAGTCAAAAAACAATCACAATTAATGACAGGCCAGTATCGTGTTTAACTGACATATATGTAAGAAATAATATAGTTGATTAGGTGTATTTCAATTAGTAAAATTATGGTGCCGTATTGTCGTATTGTGACAAAGGCCCTGTTATAACTAAATAAATGTTTAAAAAAGATTAAAAATTACAATAAAATAAAAACAAAATAAACCATGAGATTTCTGTAACGCTCATAAAAAAACGATGTTTTTTTACGTTTATGTGAAAGCTGATGAAATATAATATAGTGTTGGTGAATTAAAAAAGATTTCTGGTTAAGATAATGTCTTTAACAACTAGCATTCTTTGCAAAATGAAATCCTTTGTGTAAAAAATTGAAAACCCTTGAGATATAAAAAGCATGGAAATTACGAACTTTGCATAATAGACATATCCAAAAGGAATCGGGCAAGACGTTGGTTCAATGTTTTCGATAACAATATACTTAAAGATTTTCAGTTCTATTTCTTTTATATTTTAAACTTAAGACCAAAACTACATTAATTTACATAGAAAATAATCTAAAACAGAATAGAATTTATTCTTTGGTTGCAAAGCCATTTAAAGCGAATACATTGAAGTTCAAATTGTTTGAATTTCATCGTAACGTAAACTTAGCTTTTAATTAAATTGTACTATGTTCATGTAACAATTCTTTACAAAAGGACTTCATAACTGATTTCTTTTTGCGGGCCATTTCTAGTCCTTCGCGGTCTTGTGCGGTTCGGTTTTTTGCTGACCTCTAGACAAAGAAAAATGTTTTGCTCATCACCTTGAAAACTGTTTATTACTATTACTGTTTTTACTAGATCTTCTAGTTTGACTTAAAACTGTTTATTGTGTAGCGTAGGTGCATTCTGTGAAACATAGTACTTTATTAGTCAAATCAGTTTATTCCTGCAAATTCTAATTACTTAATTACTTATAAATTAATTCGTGAAATTGTATTATATTTTTTATTGTGAAGCTTATTTAAAAAATGCTATTGCGAAAATAAGGTACAAATAATCTTAATACTTTTTAGATCGATTTTGTTCAATTATTTAACATCACGTTTTGTCGCTCTAGGGCTTTCTTGTTTCCTTTCCGAACCTATTTTCTTGAGATGTGACGAGTTGAGTAGTTGTCGTCGTTCATCACACAGCACTTTGTATTTTGCATTGAAATTCAGCATCAAGAGATACGACATATTTGATGTTGCAAAATTAATCATCGCGCAAAGTGTTTTAAAATATAAATCCATGATTATTATTGTATTTGAAATTTAATTAATTTATCTTACTAATATTATAATCGTACTAACATAAATGCGAATGTTTGGACGGATGCATGGATGCTTGAAGGTTTCCTGAAAATGGATCTCGTTGCAATTTGGCATAGCTGTAAAACATACACAATACTAAGTCTTTTAATAGCGCGCGAACGGAGTCGCATACAACAGCTAGTGTTCAAATAAGAGATTGTAAAGGCACTACAATTTATAGTTGTTCGTTGTTATATCGATAGACACAATCAGATTAAGTTAGCTATTGTTATTGGCTCTACTATTATACAAGTTCGATTTCTTCAAATAACTTAAACTTGTTATTGTTAGTAGCTGAATAAAGGTGAATTTGTCTTAATAACCTTCATTATTCCTTGGAATAATGAAGCTTGTGTTGCTTTCTTAATTGTGTTTAAATAAACAAATTTGTGGTTGGTTATCTTTGCCGCAAGATATGAAACAGGTTATTCGCAGGTTCTCTGCATGTAATTTTATGTTTATCTTTTATCATATTTTAAGGAACATCTGCTTTTACGAATCAGTGAATTTAATACGGTCGGTAGGAACATGATAATAAGGTGGCGATGTGTTAATAATTCACTCTTAGAATATCGATGCTCATTAATATTCAAACAAACGCTTAATAAACACGCGATATAAACAATGTTTATTTCATATAATTCTTACTTCGAATTCATTATTATTCATGAGACAAATAACACGCATAAGAAATGATAACAGAGTTTAAACACACCATAATTCCTAAAACTATTTATAAACTTCTGACAATCAATGAAAAATAAAACCTAAATACCAACAATGAAAGAAAAAATTAGTCAAATCCAGCTCCCTAAATTTTACACAGATAAATGACTGAATACTACACGCTCTACTACTATGCGGTCTCTAGTAAAATTCTGTTTGTTCACAGAGGGAGCTCTTCGCTGCGAAAGCTGATAGTAGCTCTGCGGTGGACCGCAAACTGTCTACTTCGTCAGCGGGCAGCATGAAGAACAAATGGCTGAAAGCGTTCCGCAGCCTGAAGCCGCCCAGCGCGCCGCCGCCTCATCCCGGCCCGCAAGACAAGTAAGTTATACAGACTACACTTATTTAACATATATTAACCACAATAATTATTGTATTATACAATTAAATATTTTTAATTACGATAATAATTAAATTATGTTATAAATGTTTATTAATTTAGTTTACTTATAAATACAGATACATGACTTAATTTAGACACGGAATAGCTGTTCACCTCCGCATAAAAAGCTTGACGGCCTGTAACGACGCTTTTTTAATTATGCATATTTAAAAAAATGCCTAAAATGTCTATGCCTGAAGTAAAGGGAAATAAGCATTTAGTTGTCAAAGATAAAATAAAATTATTATTTTAAAATTATAAGTTACTCCTCTGGCGCATCGACCCAAAGTGGGTCTTGGCCTCCGACACAAGAGATCGCCAAAGTCGCCTTCAAACTATAAAATGGTATCTAATTTATTTCTCATCCATTGCTTATGATTATATCCTTATATGGATTGGCGCATCCGTTATTCTGATTGCTACGGATGCGGATGTTTGTGCGGCGGTGGTATATTGGAAACCGCTACAATCGTTGCTCGTTTACCCCTTCTCCTATAAAAAAAAAACTTGCTGCGTTCTTCTTTGTCCACAATTTAAACAATATTGTAAATTAAAAGTTGACTATCAAAATAAATTACTATTGTATGGAATGGTTCAATGTAAATGTCGGACATAATTAACTTGACCAGACGTCTCTCTTTGAACGGGACTCTCCCTTTTATAGTTACGAGTCCCCTTGTCCCCGATATGAATGGTCGCCAAAATTTTCCCTTTTTTTTTAAAGCAAAGCCTCTGTTAAATATAAATACATATAAGTAAACGTTTCGACTATATGTGTTTCAGAATTTGTAACTTACGATTACTGATTTTATTTGAGGAAATAACCTATTAATTACCTGAAAAAAACCAATGTCTTGTTTTGAGTAAAAATAAATATTCGCGTTAGGCATAATACACTTTTATTTTGTTTATTGATATGGCACAGTTGTAATAGCTTATTTCAATCAGATATTTAACAAGCTCTTCAAACAGAGGAAAGCATTTTCAATTAAAAATAGAATAAACACGTTGCCTTCTAACGTTCATTCTCAAAGCATATTCATAACACGTGATGAACTTTATCGCATGTTTATCTATATGATAGAAAAAAAAAATAGTCCAAACATGATTTATTTTATATCCATTTCTGCCATAAAATTATATAAATAAATAAAAATAATTTTGGTATAAATTTATACCAAGATGAATAAATATTTATTTCATAAATGCATGATTTTTTTTAAATTCCGTTTTGTAGTTTTAATTTTAAAATTGGCATTTTATTAGTTGACAACAACTGAAAAAAAAAATATTAACCGCTTTGAAGATTCATAATTGAATGGTTTTTAAATAAATATCAAACAAATATTTGATTTTGATGAAACCATTTTGCTTCCTAAAATTATACGAGCGATTAACGAGAGAACGTGTTGGCAAACATTTCCGACAGGGCTAGTCGTGTTGGCCCTGATTGAACCAGATTCATTTTAATATACGATAGCCCCTAATGATTTGCAATCACGATACGAACGCCTCGTATAAAGTATTCATATTTTTTAATCCAAATAAAAACACATTTTAAAATAAATATTCCATTAAAACTCACGCCATTTTAATTTAATTTAATATGTGCAAATATGATCTTGTTTTTTTCTTTTTAATTTCTATTTAAGGTCCCGACAAAATTATCGAATCCTAAAATTTGTTACATCAGACAACTTTATATTCATCGTAATCGAACCCAAGATGTAACAAATAAAAACTTTAACGTCTAGTCTACATGGCATTCTCAAGTACAAACGAGATTAGAGACATCAATCCGCTATTTATTGATATGGTTTCCCAAAGGCTCTTACCAAACATAATACTAATTAATGGATAACATCGTTCTTATCATTATTAATACTAAGTCGTTGTATTATATATGTCGTATTAATTGTAATTAAACTTTTAGAATACTTCATTAAAGGACATGCAAATCAACTTCGGTGTTTCCTTTATCCAGAGGTTTATTAAGACAGGAAAGTTCTGTTAGAATATTCAGGTGTCGACGAAATAGCGACGCTTTATACAAACCTTTATTTGTATGCCAACAAGATAATTAGCAAGCAAATGTTTAGTTCGTTGATAAACAAATATATATTTATTTATGCTCATGTTCCTTGTAGTCTGTTATTTATAATTGCATTAACATTGTTTGTTCCTAAATTATTACGTTATGAATTTGTTAACACTTTTATTATAATGTGTTTAAAATTAAGTATTTATCTTCATTACTCAAAATATATCGAGTGCTGAATTGGATAACAATCGCTTTGTTAAAATTTTATATCTTACTTCTTACTAATATTAAAAATGCGAATGTTTGGATGAATGGATGGATGGATGTTTGTTTGAAGGTATCTCCAGAACGCCTGCATGGATCGTGCTGAAATTTGGTATAGATGTAGAACATAGTCTGGAAGGACACACACAATTTTTTATAAATTTCTCGCGGACGGAGTCGCGGGTGACAGCTAGTTTTTAAATAAAATAGTATTCATGTCTAGGACACATTACATTTAATTACGACAGTCCTAATTTAACACACAATATTGACTTAGTCTATGTTATTGTTAAAGCGTGTTTCCATTCCGAAAACATAACAATATGTCACCTCTGATTGTCTGAAATGAGTAGTTAATTATGTTTTACGTGAATGTTTCTGGAATCGAAACACGTGGATAATGTTTAAATATATTCTAAAAGCTGTGAAATTATTTAAATCTGTAAAAAAATGCTTTGGCACTTGTTTTAATTGTACAATCACAATCATCATTTTCATTACGATGTTTCTCTCTTTTTGCATCAATAAAGAAAAAATCAAATGTACCACGCGGTGTCTACAGTCATGGCAATGAGGTAACACAACCCCGTAGGTTTATCGCCTTGTTTCAATAATTTTGTATACGTATTATTTAAACTCCAGCTCGTCTCATCACTAGTAGATCCTAAATTATTTTAATAAAATAATAAATTAGTAAATAGCTTTTTTATTTTGTATTCAAGCACTTTTTAAGTTATATCGAGCTAGATTTAGTTGGTATATTAGTTTTATTTAGCAATATAAGTAGCTGGATAGTTTGCAGCTATGCAATTACCAATGTCGGGGTCATTTCTACTGGTGCCAGGCATCGGTGAACGCCGTTCACCTTACACCGTACTCTTGACCTTGTGACGTCATCGATCAATATTTGTGACGTATGAATATTAGTATTTAAACATTATTGTGACTGTGGAAAATACCAACTTGATAAATTACCAATATACTAACAATACTGAGACTTAACTGCTTGCATTCCCGTGTAAACACACTTGATTGTAATTGTTGGTCGTCACTGTTGTAACTCCAGTAGAAAAACATATTGCTGTCTCAAATTTATCAAAGGGAAGGAAAAGGAAAACAATATACTTTTCTATACGTGTCTCGACAGTGAACATCCACGGTACAAAAGTTTGTTTTAACCTCTGAAAGTATAATAGATTAAAAGGCAATTTATCAAGTTACCAATCATCGCATAATCTAACTTAACTATTGTGTACAAATCAATTAAGAAATGTTATAAATATTGATGGAGTTTTACAATTTTAGGAGGAATGGAGCTGCTCGTGACGCGATGCGTTCCGGTGCCGACTCAGAAGCACACAACTTCCAAGAGTATACATACAAGAAGATCACACCATGCGACGTTTGCTCACAAGTCTTACGAGGTAGGTTATCGATGTTTATTTTATAAAAAACAAGGTGGCAAACTATATGATCTACGCCGTCTACAGTCATCCGCAACGCAAGGGAAGTATCCAAGACGTTGTCATACTTTGAGATAGAGATAAGTATGGTTTTTAAAGGACCCTGAAGATAGTTATGTTTTGGTGTTGTTGTTTAAAGGGAATTGAATAGTTTTTAGTGTAATATAAATCATTGTTACTGACCTTTATCATTTCAACGCATATACGACGTTAGAAACGATTGACGCTTTTAGATGGACTATATTAAAGGATTGGTTTTTCTTTACAACACGGCCACTGTAGAGTCGTTAAATGGTCACCATAGGACACATTTAGGTTAGATTTAAAATGGAATCTATAATAAGGGATCGCTTAAGTATCCGTAAGACTCTGAATGTAGTAAACGTATGTTTGAAATACGTTATAGTTAGTTTTGCGTGGGTTGGTATTATCGTCTGATTGCCGATGGTATTAACACTCGTCAAAGGGCAAGAATAAAGATTAGGTGATTGTACGTTCTCCACGCTTTGGCTTAAGCTTTCTCTAAGCTTATTTGATAGGATTTATTAGCAGAATAAGCAAATAAAAATATATATTATGTTATTAAATATTACATTCCTATTCACTTGAATAGATAACTTTCAGAATTAACCGTTGGTTTCTGAGACCCAAAATGCCTGTATAAAACATATCGTCATCCCTGTCATTATCATTGACAAAACAGAGATAACAATATGTTTTAAACAAGGATTTCGGTCTCAGAAACCCACGGTAAATTAAGTACCGTAGCGCGTAGCATATGACTAATGACGCGTAGATATTTTAAAAATCCGCGTTTTTGTTTCAAATAAAGCTTAAAATTCCAATTACGCTACATTTGTATCATTTAAAAAAAAGAAATAAATATCTTAATTTTCTGAATTAATAAGTAATACTTAATTACGTGACATGTGTTTAAATATACATTAATTGCTCTTTAATGACCAACGAAATCATTAACGTTAATTGAAACAAAAAGAACATCGTAATTTGTTGTTCCAAATACAAATTCTATGTCGTATTCAGGGTCATTAGACTCGTTATTGAATCACTTTTTTAACTCGTAGAAGTAAATATATTTACTGTAATAAAAGATAATAAGGAAGCCGTAATCGCTGGCTGGCACGATTTTGTTAAAACCCAACCTTTAAACCAGCGAAAATTCTGTTAGTGTCTTGACTAAAACTTTCAAAATCGATGTGATTCGTCAGAACTTTTGTTAACAACGCCTCAATTTGCAAAGAGCGAAAGTTTTCGAATTCAAAAATTTCAACCTAAATTATAACTACGAATTAAAAACTTTATAAAGTCCTTTGTTAATTGTATTTTACCGTTTTGTATAATTACTATCTATAAAAGATCACGGTTTTTTAAAGAATTGTTTTTAATTTACTAAACTTTTTTAAATGTTCAAAACCATAATGATCTTAGTTCAAAGTTTATGATAGTATTATATGATAGATAGTAATATAATAAGAGATGTGACTAATCTAATATAATCTAATCTAATTCATATAAAATTTGGCGTAAATATTAAACCTTTCAACCATAAAATGTCTTATTCGTAATAACTTTTTAGTGAAATCTTTTTTTTCAGATTTCATTGTAAAAAGAAGAATTACAAAAATATTTTACAGCTAATAGATGTATGAATATATTAATTTAAAAAAATACTTAAAGTTCCACGGTACTATTAATATATAGTTGGCAAGATTTGAATTTCTCTATGATTTAAAAATAATTTTGTATCATCATCAGCTCACTATACGTCCCCACCGAGGGGCTCGGAGCCTACCCTAAGTTAAGGGTGATTAGGCCATAGTCAACCACGCTGGCCAAGTGCGGGTTGGTTGACTTCATATCATCATGGTTGAATTCTGTATATGGAAAGAAAATTACTGAACATGAAATGCTATTTCACAGTATCTCTGTTATAAGAAACCTTAAGTAATTACTCGTCTATCTCAAATAAAATTTTATTAGAATTAAGAACAACAAAAGAACGTTGAAATATTACATTGAAGGGTTTAAAATAATTCATTTGTTAAAATGTAATTTTCATCAGCGGGCTAACTTTCCGAACACTCGGGTCACTGACAATGTAGGTCGACCAGTGGAAACTTTGCTAACGATTTTGTAGCACGTCGCTTAGAAAAAGTGGAGGGCATCGATCACAATCTTGACTAATTGCCAATGTGGCACACATAATCCTGTAATGTTCTCGGAATTTTCATAAATATAAAATATACAATTAATTAACTTTCGTTATCAATATTAAATATCAGTCAGAGATAACGTAAAAGACTTGGTAATTTAGAGAAAATTTAACGTACAACTTTATGTAAATCCGTTTTTGTGACCTTTTAAAATTAACGTTGAAGTTGTCGAATTAAAAACCAATTTGAATGATTTGTTAAAAATAAATTAAAAACAAAATCGTAACAACAAAAACAGAGTTTATTAAAACCGTAATAAATATTTTTAATTTAAACATATAGTCTTAAAATATACTTTAACTATTTTTTTTTTATATTATAAGGTGGCAAACGAGCGAGCGGCCACCTGAATCTGAAATAGCGAAGTGACCGTTGCCCATAGACATACGCAATTGCATATGCGTTCCTATATATATATACCTTTAATCGACGGAGGAGAGGATGCACAGAAAGAAAATATTTTCCCTTTCCATGCATCCCCTCATCCGGAAAGTCCACTTCCACTTCCCATACTTTCCTTACTAACTAATCGCAAACATAGACAATTTTAATTTATAAAAATTTTGTAGCAAACACAAAGCTAGTTATGTTACGAAAGCGTTAGGGCGTTATCATTGTATCTCACATATGATATTGTAATGAAATATGCATCAAAAATATAAAATGAATTTTAATATAAGAGCTCTTCTTCAGACTAATAACAAATTTTCTGTAAAAGGTATTTCCACTTAAAGAATTGATACATGCTACAAAGTTAAGACGTAGACTCATTAAATTTTAAGCCTGTTGACTTTTAGTTGCGAGATTTTGCTTCTAAAAATTTCTATGAGTTTCAATCTTACTAATATTATAAATGCAAATGTTTAGATGAATGGATGGATGGATGGATGGATGTTTATTTGAAGGTAAATCCGAATGGCTGAAGGTATCTAGATAAAATTTGGCAAAGATGTAAAGCATAGTCTGGAATACATAACCTACTAATAAATGCGCATGTTTAGATGGATGAACGAATGGATGGATAGATGTTTGTTTGAAGGTATCTCCAGAACGGCTGAACGGAACTCGACGAAATTCTGCATAGATGTAGAGCATAGCCTGGAACACATAGGCTACTAATTCTGTTTTTTTATTCTGTACGGACGGAGTTGTGGGCTACGGCTAGTATTTTGCATACTACAGTTCATCATCGTAAGGTTAAATTTATGAAATGAAAATTTAACAAAACGGAATAAAATTCAAAGTAAGAGAAAAAGTACGGGTAATTAGATCTCGCCCTCGAGGCTCCGTCGTAAATTAACTTTAGTCTATTTTGTTTTCAATTCCAATCCAAGTAAACAAGATTGACTTTATATTATTTTTCTATTTTCTATAAATCCGAGTTCGAAGAATATTCAAGTTAAACTAGGACTGAAGAAAAATACAAGAACAAAATGTAGATAACTTGATCAAACAAAAAATAAGTGAATTTGTGTTTTTTCTATACAGATTTTTACTATCAATTAGCTATCACCCGTGACTCCGTCCGCGCGGAATTAAAATAAACATAATAAGTAGCTTATGTGTTCTTCCAGACTATGTTCTACATGTGTGCCAAATTTCATTAAAATCCGTTCGTCCATTCCGGAGATACCTTCAAACAAACAAGATTAGCATGATTCCAAGTAAAAAATACATTTCTAATAGTTTGTGGACAACGGCTAAAGTCAGTTTGTGTTCATTTTGCATTTTTTTTTTATTTGCTATGTTTAAATATGTCTTAATTATTAGATTTTCGATTTACGTAAGTTAATGCAATTTGTTTGTTGTATTTTGCGCATTAAACTTACACTGCGGCTAAAAATTAACTGCAGTACGAGTAGACAAAAGCGACACGCCTTTATAAAATGCTATGCGTGCTTAGCGTCGTCGGATGAAATTTAATATAGTACATTATTGATAAAAATGTTGTCTAAGTTTTTAGATGTTGTAATTTTCTAGGATAAATATAATATCTATTTACTTTTAATTTATATAGTTTGTATTTTAAGATTAAACATATCCTAATGTTTTTACCTTTCAAGATTTTGGAAGATCCGAATAGTTATAAAATGATTGGACCATAAATTACAATGTGAAAAAGATAATGAATAAAAAGAGAACAAAGATTGGTATTAAAGTTGCTAAACAAGGGAGCCACTAAAACATTAAATAGCGAATCGCTGCTCATAGACGTCTGAAGTTGAACTTCGTTAGCGTACATTGATCTTAAAACGTTTATTGTTGTTCCAGGTCATACTCGTCAAGGTCTTCGTTGCCGCATATGCAAGATGAACGTGCACACTGACTGCATGCCGCAGGTCGGCAAATGCCAGACCAAGTCCAGGCTCCTGCGTAGACAGAAGAGCACCTCAGAGATAGAGTCGCACAGAGTACAAGACACAGTATACGATGAAGAAAGTAAGTGTCCATATATATGAGATCTACATTTGTACTCGTGTTACACTTTCAATATTTATACCATGTATTTTAATTAATTCGAATAATATTTTGAAATCTACAGTATGTAACTTATTTTTAAAAACTAGTAGCCGTATATTAGATCAAGAACGTTAAGGTAACATATCGTAATTTAAACTTTGATATAAATGTATGTAATAGGGATGTGTATAATAATTCTTCTAAAATTTCAGAATGTACACTACATTGATAAATGATATGACCCTTTTAAATAATCCACAAAACACTTTCATTGTTGTCTCAATGTGTAGTGCGGTTCAAGAATAACATAACATGATTTTAATTTACACGTAAAATATACATTCAATATTCTGATAATAAATGTATTCCATGATCATCATCATTTGTATCTTACATAAGAGAACATTCTGAACGACTACACACTGCTTAGTGCTACAGCTCTCACCACTCGAAGTACGAAACATGAACAAACATCGACACATACATTAAAATTACACGTCGGAAGTTATGTTGACGTTATTCAGGGGCGGAGGACGGCCGGCTGCCCGGACACAGACTAACCAAGATTTGTTTCAAGGGATCGGTCGAGTTCGATGACGATTTCGATAGCTACTACGACGAGGGTACAGTATCAGTCTGTGAGGCGTGATACCCTGCACATTAGTCCAGCATCCGTGGAACTAACATTAGAATTCGCATCCGGCGAACAGTTACCCCACCCACTAATATACACGTTCGCCCACCCGTCGCGACTCGACTAACATTTCGCTCGATGCTCAGAGGAGGAAGTGGATCAGACCTACCAAGTTCTGAAGCGCGCCAACGAAATAGCGAAGCCGGGCGGGGCGGCTGGGGCGGTGGGTTCTGGCGGCCCGGTCGTGCGCGTGTCTGCGCCTGCGGAGCCGGGCGGAGCGCGCTCGCCGGCGCGGCCCGCTACCGGCCTGGCCGTGGCACCACAGCCCGCCACCTCCACCTCAGGTGCGGCGCGGGCTCGCTGCGACCCGCGCGGCCGGCAGCTTCTCACCTCACGAGTTTCCAGTAGTGTCGAGTTTTGCACGCACTTGAGACGGGGTCGCGGGCGCGGGGCGAGCGGGGCGGGGCGCGCGGGGCGGTACTGAGCGGTGCTTGTCGTAGGGGCGTCGGCGCCGCGGCCCGACGGCGGCGTGCGGCGGCGGCTCTTCGCCGGCGTCAAGAGTTTGTCCATGTGGGGCTCGAGGTCGCGTCGCGGCTCGCCGCAGCACCGATCCGTTTCTCTGCCGGAAAGTACGCGCCCACGACTGTAGCGCATCGCTCTCTGTCTCACAACTGCCAACTCAGCTTTGTTTGTCCCTGTCTTGATGGCTCCAGTGATACTTTTTCGTTGTGTGTTCAGTTTGGTTTAATTTTATTTCTTTCTCTGTACGCGATAGACATGTTAGTTTATAGGAGCGAACATAGATATAGCTCGACATTTAGGTAACCGCACTATAGTTGCTTGACCCTGTCCTGCCTCTGGGCTTTCATGATCAGTCGCGGCGAGACATTGTGCATTGTCGATCCCTCTCCACTACTTTTCGTTATTTTATTTATGTGTTTGTTTTATTTATTTTTTTATTTTGGTGTAATTATTTTTTATTTATTTATTTCTTTTCTTGGGGGCTATCTTTGCAGAATCGGAGGAGACAACTACGCGACCTTTCGGGCAGCCCCTTTGTTTCGTTAAAGAGAACGGCGATCCGCCGCCCTCGATTCTCAAGCCGACGGCCAGCGTTCGCAAGAAAAAATGATTTTAGTAGCTACCCCAGAAAAGCGAGAGCATTAACATAGTCCGGTCAACGTGACAGAGCACTGACTCAGAGGCAACTGCCGCTTCTTAGTTATTTCAATGATAAATACCCCGAAACGCCCCGCGTTCTGTGATATGTAAATTGTTACTGTTACAATAAAAATCAGAACAAAATAGATTTTTTCTCAATCCCCCGCCGTATGCACAATGCATTATAATTTTATGCGCCTGTTTCCTTTGGGCGTTTGGTAAGTGGTTGCATGGCTTGGTGAGGCGTGCTGTGGATCGCATGCGTTTGTCTTTGGCGATTACTTATTTGCAATGTACATCTCTTGCATTTATTAACTCCTGGTACTAACAGCGCGTCTTTCTTTTCTGATCCCAGTAACAGAATAACTCAAAACATTCATAATGCCCTCAGTTAACGAAGGAACTAATGATTCACTGAGCAACAAATATGTTTTACTTAATTTTTACCATAAATCATATAAGATAAATAGGTTTTGAACATAAATGTACAATTAAAGTTAAAAGTATTGAAATACTGATCGATCCGTGCCCGTTTACTTTGTCCACACAGGTTCAATGAGGAATTCGAAGAGTGCCCAAATGTTGAGGCAGACGGACCGCACCAGTCCCTTACCCGGTACACAAAAGATATCGGCAAATTTATCGATTTCCCCGTAGACTGTTTTACCTAATTTGATCGTAATAATCGTTGCATAAGCGAGATCATTTTGTACAAATACATCATTCACAGTCACATTCCGCCACAACCCTGCCCGATCACGTACCAGCGTGACTCAATACTCAGTAGTAACAGTTTCATTGTTGAATCTTGTAGAATATTTGCGTAGTTTGTTTTGATTGAAACCTGTTTCTGATATGCGGAATATGCAATTCTTTTTTTAACTCATTATTGTGATTTATATACAGCATTTTGGTTTGCAAAGCTTATGCACACTTTTTGATGTTCATTATTTTATTCATATTAAATTGAATTGATGATACGAATACGTTTTGTCCCAAATTGTTTATTGTGTTTTGACTATACTGTACCTCAGGTTCTTAACATTACCAATTAAATATTCGTGACATCATTTTATATTATTTTACATACAATATTATATATTTTAGACACTCGTCACTTTATTTTAAAGATAAATTTAATTAATAAACATTACACTTTCAAGTCATGTAAGAATAAATTAATTTAAATTTCATAGTGTCATATTATAAATTATATAACATGTATTAAAATCATAAATATTATCACCGCAGATATCATTTTCATTACACTCTTGGAAATTGAGTGTCGAATAGTTTGAAGTTTGGTAAGTTTCGTAATGCATCGTGAATGTTGTAGCTCCTCATTCGCCGAGACGTCAAAAGTTGAACCTTAGGATGAAGAGTCTGTCACTGGATTCACCAGAATGCGGCGAGCTCAGGCGGCGGCCGGCGCGAGACCAGCCCGCGCAGGGCAGCCGAGTGCTCTGTACGATCAGTAACATTTCATCAAAGAGTTCACACGACCTTAAACATAACATGACGCTAATGTCGCGCAAAATGGCGCACATTATACAAAATGGCGGCAAATTAAGATACTAAAAATTAACTGATTTTATTAATCCGCGATTAATTTACTTAACATTAACTACTGTTGCTTTTATTTTGAAAGACGTTTGCCTTTTGATTTAATTTTTAAAGGTCGTTTGAATTCGTTAATAGATTGTTGTCAACAATGCGATGTTGTGACCACGTGTTCCTCTCACCTCTACTACCTAAAGCTTAGCTTCTCTGTGTATAGCTATTGTGTTCAATCAAGTGGTGCTTATTTCGTCTTCTAAATGTGATAAAACTTAATGTTTCACAATCTCCTCGTCTTCAGTATGTATCCTTGGCGCACCTAAACCTATTGTTGTTGGTGTTCCTATGTTCGTAATCACATTTTTTTTAATAATTTATTATGATTTTTGCATGTTATTTTCTTAATTTTATTATTTTCTAGGTAACGGAAGAGCGAATCTTAACAGATACGGTTCAAATAGAATAAATTATCGCACCATATATAACTATTCGCAATCATGTACGTTTTTCTTTTTTTTTCTTTTTTATGTGTCATAATGTAAAAGGTGCCTTTCAAGAGATTCCAATATAACATAAATTTAAACAAGAAACAACATTAAATTGTTGTAAAGATAATGTTAGTCTAACCACGTCTGTTACGGTGTAAAATTTTAAGATATGCAGAGATTTATTCTAAAGAAATCTCATTTTTCATAGTTTTTTTTTTGCTCTATGCACCTTTTATATTATTACAGGTAAGACTAAACAATGTTTGTAACAGTTTTCAAACTAATTTACGATGGACGCTATCAAACTTTAGTTAAACCAACCGCTATAGTTATTGGGCAGTAACTAGATTAAACACACGATATGCGAAGGCTGCTCCATTTGCTGCTTTATCGCTATATTAATATACATTGTTTGGTCGCCGTTATTATTAAGAGATAAGTCGTAATCTGGTTAAGTTATGGGCATGTTGCATGTGTTCTATTAAGCGTAACTTGTAAACAGGTTACCAAATATGCTATGTCAGATATTCTTTGCTATAATTTGTAACTATAAACATGCGCAGTATGTACAAAGATAAAATTTCTTAAATGGAATAACAAAACGACACAAGTAATAAAAAACTTTCAAAATTATTTGATGCTATACTTGGTGAGTAATCTCCGTATTTTGCTACTGCGGAAAAATCGTCATAGACTGGATAAAAAGGTATACTATCGTAAAAGACCACAATTATTAATTCTACGTATCCCTCTAAAACAATATTTAATATGCAGTGTTTGAAAACGATGCCACAGAGACAAAATTAAATAACTACTAAAATAGATGTATCTTAAAAACAGTCTATGAAAACTTGACCACGCTGTTCTTGCAAATAAACTCTTGCCGTACGAAATACGTAAAAAATATATATATAAAACTACATGGAAAACAACCTCAGTTTAAACTGCTTCTATTTATTAGTTAACATTCTAAATAGCATTTAACTTATTTTTCGAGCCATGAAGCAGCTCGTGACTAAATACTTAAGTATTCAGAAACAATAGGTATTGTATGCACACATCAAGCAGTTGACTTCTAAAAAAAAATAAAAAAGTGTAATTCTTTCAAGACAAATAGCACACATTAAATACGTCAATGACGTATTAAAAGGTAAGTTCATGAAACCACTTGAAAATAAAGTATATGTAGGAGAGTTGTTGAATGCCCACAGCACCGTCATCCCCGGTGCATAGCCGGCGGCTGCTGAGCGCACGCGGTGGTCGCATGAGCAGTGTTGAGTTGCCCGACGAGCCCGACAAGAGCCTCTCTTCGAACAGCGCCAGTCCCTGCCCCTCGCCAGTCAAGCAACCTAGTGTAAATACTTTAAAATTTAAGCATTCCATTAATGAGTTTCGTCGTACTAGATCTTTAGCAACGCTTAGCGACCATCGAACGATTCTGATAATGGGTTTTAGACATTTAAACTTTTTCAATAATAATGATTTGATGATGACTTAATGATTTTTCAACAATTGATTACTAAACTACTAAATAAGAATCGTATAGGTAAAACATGTTGCGGTCTTGTCATGAAAATATAAATCTGAACAAAATACTTTCACGTAGTTGTCCATCCGACAATAATATATGCTATGATTTGATAATTGTTACAGAAGAGCACTTCTAATTGGTATTGGGTGAGCTATGCATAATATAAATTGAACCACAGCTTGAAACCCCTAGATAATTTTAGAGATTTTATAACCTAAAATTTCACGTAATCTATAGATTTAAAGTTAGCTGTAAAATTGATTGTTGATATAACAATTTTGTAATTACAGAAGCATCAGCGGCTCTTACCAACGAATTTGTACGTGATACTCTATAACTTCAAGTCGCGACACGCCGACGAACTAGACCTAAAAGCAGGCTACAAAGTGACGGTTATCGATACATCAGACCCTGACTGGTGGAAGGGCAAGTGCTTGGGAAAGATCGGATACTTCCCATCTAAATACTGCACTAAGCTTCAAGCTGGAGAGAGACCCTTGCAAGTTACTCATAATCTTCAAGTAAGTATGATAAGAGTTTAGACGCTGTTATCAATATATTATAAACATATTAATTTAACAGGAATATTTTTAATTTCAGGTATCCGATGGTGACAATGGATTGATGTTGTTGCGCGATCAGATCGTAATCCAAGTGGGAGATGAAGTGGACGGCATGGTCATGATCAGATCCGGTGACAACCGCCAGGGCGTGTGTCCCATCAAGTTCCTACAGGAAGTGTGACGCTTTAAGTTGCCTCATTTTAACTTCACCAAAGTAAGTAATAAAACAGTAAACACAGAAGAAAGTTATATAATTGTTCGTAGATATTAATAAGGCTGTAATGTAATGTAACATAATATGTTAATTAAAATCTACTTTTCAATTTCAGCGACGCGGATCATTCACAGAACAAATTAACTCCAATTACGAACCGAAGCCAACCCGTAGCGCACCAGTAACTCCTTGTGACAGCGAATCATCGTTCTGGTCGAGGGACACCTACGATAGTTGCAGATCTAATAAGGTATACGACGAAATGGAAGGCGTGTGGTGGTGGCAAAGACCATTAGACGTCAGACGAAGTCAATGCCGCAGATGCGGTGCATCGTCTTCTACAAGGCCTTTGAGAATGTTGCCCTGCGCCGGAGTCGCTCCAGAAGACTACGACTACAATGACCGCCGTCCGCTCATGTCACGTGATCGACCATTGCTTTTCGTAAAACAACTCTTTCTTTAGAAAATGCTTCACAATTACCAATAATAAGTTACATGCGGTGTTCCCCAAGGAACTAAATTTGGACCCACCCAAAAGTACTTTTCAATTTACTTCCTTTTTTAAACTTTATGATATGTGTATCATACTTAAATTCAAAAACTTATTTAGAAATGTAGCAGTTTGAGATGGATTTTTTTTGACTTTAGAGATTTTTTCTCTTCATACAATTTTATGCATTGCATTAATATGAGGAAATTATATTGTGACATATCATTTTAAATATAATAATTTCATGGAGCACACGAGTAATATAAAAAATATTGCAGTTAACCAAACTATTTGCACACACAGGATGTTTCCTAAAGTCACTATCTAAAAAATCATAGGCCTATCATTTACATTTCAAAACCTTGCAAAGATAACCAAAATTATTTTTACTAAACACAAAGCTATAAACACGTAATAAGTAGAACACATATGTTTTGTTCCCTTTTTAACTTCACACGTCATCCAAAACACATTTTGTTAAAAATATATATTTGTTAAGTTTTAATATTACAAAAAATAATATAACGTCCACACTTCTTTATGTTTTAAGAATATTTCCTAGATCTTTGAAAGGACTTATATGATATCAAATGACTAAACTAAATAATATTATAATAATAATAGTTATAAAAAAAATCATAAATGTATAGAGCACTATATTGTAGGTTACTTATACATTCCAATTAATTAATTTGCTAACGTAATTTAATTGTATACGTTCCTATAAGTTAAAATTTAATTTAATTAATTAGTTCGATTTTAATTAATTTGTTTATTTGCAATTATTGTTGTTTATAATAGTGAAGTAACTAATTTAATCCATCCAATTGAAACATTTTATTTAAATTTAAATATTAGGCTTCTTAATATTACAATTAGCCTAATAAAACTAAAAATATAATAATAGATTTTTTATTTTCCTTATTTACTAATATGTAATATTTTATATCCCAAATAAGTATGTATTCATAACCTTTATATCATTTTTTATTTTTTTACCTTTAATTTGACAAGCTTAAACCGTCCCCTTGAAGTTTTAAAGTTATATAACATATGTATTATTATGAAATCAGTATATACATAGACGAAAATATAAGTCACATTGCTTGTAAGTAACAAAAATGATTACATGTTTAACGTGAATTTTCACTGCTGAAACACTCGAACCAAAAACAAATATCATTCCTCTTGTCAAGACATGTTTTTGCTGGTGTTTCAACAATGTAAACCTACGGTTAGAAATTAACAACTGTTTAGAATATATAGAATAGAAAGTAAAAATCACTCTGCGTCTAATAATGCTTTTATATGAAATGTATATTTTTATTTATTTTCGAATTTTGAATTTTGATTTTCGAAAGAGCACAAGATAATTATGATACAATGGAAATTGTTTCATTTTTATTTTATAGCATTGAAAGTTTTGTAAATTCTTTTTTTAAAAATTGTTTTGTTTTTAAAAGTAAAATATAGTTAGGAACGTAATTAAATAAAATATTTGACGAAGGATAGTAGGATGGTGCCATACAGTAAAAGAGGCACTGCTTATGTATGTTCTAGTGTCTAGATCTAGGACCTAGACTTAATTTAGACTACGCACTAACATTCGATGTGGTTATTATTATTGTGAAATGTAATATAATATGATTAGAAAGGTGAAGTAACCTCATATGTTTATGTAAGGCGGTCCAATAATTATTCAAATCCACTTTACATGTTTCTACTGTGGGTTCCCACTGCTAAAATACAGACATAAAAACATGTCATATATTTTATCTTTGAAAATTATGGATAACATTTTTGTACAAAAATCGGCAGTATTAATTCTGGGATGTAAAAAAATTTTTTTTGTTCACATGTTGGCATTTTTCGGAGTAATTAATTTACTTTTTACGGTTATATTTTTTTTAAAAATTAAGTAAATCGGTTTTTATTTATTATGTTGGTATCTGTTTGTTGAAAAATGTTGCCGCCTTACATAATAAATTTTTGAAATTAAAATATTGAATATTTGATAGTGTAACTTACGAAATGTGGAACCAAAAATATTATGATATTTTAGTAAGTCCTAGGGTGAAAGTCCCAGTTAATTCCCAAGTGAGATGTTTTGAATATTTATACCAAAATTGTTACTATATTTAAAATGTATCGATTAAATATTACTAATAATATTTATGACGAAGAGTTTAACAATTTAATTTAATTTTAATTATAAATGTAGTTTAAAAACGTCTATAAACAAATAGTTGTCAATAGTGTGGCAAATGTTGCCATCATGCTGAAATACGTTATTGCTTTTAATGTATCCGAACAAAAGGCAAAAAATTGTTTCATTTACCATTTTAAAAATAATTTGTTATAAATCTAATTTATAATTAAATGTAAATTGGAATTAAATATTTTTATTTACGGGTTTTACTTTTAAATAAGATTTAATGGATAAATTGTATTATTTTATTACATTTGTTAATATACAGTAATGCTTTTTTAAGTTAAACATGCTAGTAGTTTCTAATGTTTATAAAGAACGATGTGTTAGATTAAATAAAAACTGTGTCATGTAATTCCTTTTGATTTACCTTTTGTCTTTCAGTCTCTATAACCTAAAAGTGCTAAGTCTTATAAGAGACAATGAATTGATTCTACTAAAGCAAAAACTACAATATTAAAAATAACTGCATTCATGAAGAAAAAAGTAACTAATGTAAGTTTGTAATGACGGTTAAAAATTATAGTTTTTAATTGTCAAAAACATTTTGCTATTAAATTTAAAAAAATCATCAAAGTTTACGCGATGACTCATTTAATGTAATTTATTTTAAAAAACAAAATTTTATGTCGACTTGATCTTGAATCGAACCTACAACTGGCATTGAAACAGCAAAAGTCTTTACGCCTAATAATTCAAAAGATAGCGTCACAACAACATTTTTTTTAAATATTCCAGTGTAATGAAACAAATATTTATTTATTGTAATTAGGAAAATCAATAATTTCAAAATAAACCAAAAAAATTAGCGGCATCTAGCTTTGGAATTAGATGATTTTAACAAATAGCATTCGTCGACGCCAGCAGATGGCGTTCATAGCCGTTATAAGCCTCAAATACCTTGAAGACATCACAAATGTGTATAAAATATATGTAGGTATTCTCGCTACATATTAAAGTTAAAATAACCGCGCTCACTTTTAAGTAGAGTAACGAACCGAAACATTTAAGTATTACGTTACGGTACGTGAACAGATACTAGGTAGACTCGTGTAAAGAGCTAAAGTGCCGACCCTACTTTTCGCGTCGACGTGTGTCGATAACCCTGCGGTAGAGGCGGCGCGGCCTACCAGCACGCTTGCGCCTCACTCGCATCGTTCGCATCGGTAGTCTTATAGACGCGGACTTAGCCTGGCCGCATTCCGATGCCTTGAATACATCGACACTTTCATATTTTTACATTCGATCATACTTATTTAAAAACTAAATAAATGACATATCAATTTTTTATTAATGTTTGAGTTCATGATAATAACATTTTGATGGTAATATAGATAAGTAAAATGTTAATTGTAAATATCAGCAGTGGTCGCCTTTGTAGTGCACATTCCGTTACATAGATGGCAGCTCTGAAAATATTTGACATTCCTCGCATTCCGATCGTAGTGGGCTCGGCTCAAATGTCAAACGCGACTATTTCGTCAACAGAGTCGTGGCGCGATAGTTGGATTTTATAAAATAATAACAAATACTAAAACAGTGTACTTGTCAAACAATGGATTCTAGACGGTAGGAGTCAGTATATTATTTTGCGTCGGACGTTTTATTAGCCAGTGGTTGGAACACAACGACTGATTATATACATACCGCGATACGTTTCTTATTGATTTTCGTGTTCTTCGCCGGTTTTTGTAACTTTATGAAGTTTTTGTACTACGTTTAAGGTCTGAAGGAAATAGTTTTTACGTAAATAAGTTTTAATTGTGTTGTATGTTGTCACTCCACGGTGAAACATAAGGACATCGACTGTTTATTGTGATACGCCGTGAGAATCAAGCTTGGTGAGTACTTATCAACATTATACCTACTTGTTTTTATATTTTAAAATTCTCGTAACATTTTTTGAAATAGTAATTAAGTTAAATGCGCGTAACTACTATATTTTTAGTCTTAATGTTTACATTTCCTACGATTTTTATTATTTGTTTGGACCAAACAGAATATTTACAATGTCGAAAAAATATACCCGTCAGGATTTGCCGTCGCCTCTAATCTATTATAATAAATATCACCAACAAGTACGTTACTATAGCGTAACGTAAGTTCAAGTACCTACCGGTTCGATTTGCGAACGGAACGCGCAAAAAATTTGGCCGGTCGTGAAGCGAGGCATTCGGCGAGGCAGGGCGAGGAATCTCGCGAACATAATAGTGTGGAATGCAGCCGATACGCGGCCGCTCGGAGCGCACACACGCGCATCTGGCCTGGCCCCGGCCTCACTACACTGCGGTGATAACACGATAGCACTACGCCGCACGATTAGCCAATGTCACCGGGCACAATATCTCTCCACATTGATTGATTTTGTTCAAACTTTACTCCTAAAATATAACTTGACCACAGTAGCCTAAACACTAATGTAACGCAGGTAATTTGCTTAAGAATACCCTACCCTACTCGATAACCAAAACTGATTTCGCAATATGATCATTAAGCCATGAGTTTATTTAATACAAAATTTATTAAATTTACAAATTCAACTACCAACAATATATGACGTTCAGATCAATGATTAAATTGACATTTTTTATTTGTTTGGTAAATTAATTTAGCACGTGTTCGCATATACAGATAAACAAACAAAAATACCACAGATCTTGCTCACCTTATGATAATAATAATATTTCAAAAGGACACTTAGTACCAAGCACGTGGTAATTTAGCATTTAAAAATATTTAATTTGCGTTTAATTTCACATTTAGACTGTGTTTAACTATGTAATAGTGTTGTTACCCTTACCGTGGGTTTTTGACTACAAAATCTCCGTTTAAAACATTATCTCTGTCTTGTCAAAGATATTGACATGGATCACGATATGTTTTATACAGAGATATTAGTTATAAAAAACCACGTTTAATATTTATTTGTTTGTTAGGCACTAACAAAGAGAACCTTCAATATATGTGTTAAACGCAAGTTGAGACGACGTTATACGCGCTACGTATGGCCATCGGTATTGCAACTATTTCCTCTACATTTTTGTCCTCAATTCAAACAAGAAATATTATAATATCGTTGTACAGAGAAATAATTTCGCATATTACCTCTAATACCTTTAAATACGTCTTCTTGATACTTGTATCTTTCACACAGATCACGTGGGTTTGGTTTAATGATGAGTTTACGCTAGAATTATGAAAAACAATTACACGCAATCTAATTGGTCAAAGATATTTAAACAAAATTAATCAACATTCAGTTGTTTTGTTTTCAAAAAAAAATGTTTACCAAAACATTAATAGTAAATTGCCAATTACAAATTTGTACATACACAGTTATTTAACTAATAAGACGAAAATAATTAGGCAGTTTTAGAATTGTAACAAACAAAGGAATATTTCTCCTTTTACATTATTAGTAGAAATTACTAAAATAACTCTTAACACATTGAATTTGTATAAAATATTTTTTCAATACCGTTATCGTATTTTCAAAGTGCTGCGCTTATTTATAAAGATGTTTGTCGGTATTCGGGCGACCCTACAAAAGGAACATCTGCTTCGGTTTTTTCCGACCCCTCTAGCCACGTGCGCTAACGCAACGCAGGGGCGGCTAGCGTAACCCCAATGAGGGTCTTCTAACTATTACACTACAATCATTCAAATGTAAACCTTATTGTTAAACTACGAAGGCTTACTTTTAAATGTATAGTCGTTTAACCAAAATAGAATATTATTTTTAAAAGGAATGTCAAGGTTTCAGTAACACGTGATGCCGCATACGGGTTGGGAATTTTTCAGGTGAAAGAAATGATTATTTACCTTAAAACCATATAATCGGAGCGCTTATAGGGTTAGCCTTCTAGAATAAGTACTAAATCGTGTTAACATTTTGAATATAACATTTGAGTTACTTCGCTCCGCACTACAATGATCGGTTTACTGATACTATGTGTATAATATATATATATATGTGTATAATATTTTAATATTGCTAAAAATTTATAATTTTTACACATAACTTGTTATTCTTTTTGCTGAATTATATGTAAGTATAATAATATTGCGGTGGTAACAAAATATCAAAAGATAAGCCTGCACAAGTATCATCATCAGAATACGTCCACACTGAGCGGCCAGGAGCCTTCTCTAAGGTGACTATGCTATGGTCAACTCTGCGTGGATGGAAATTGAGAAAAATAATTGACTTAAATTAATCTAGACAAAGATATATCAATTATTTTGCAATATTACATTATAAATTGCATTGCAATTGCAAGTAATTATATGTTAACAGCAGTCTTTGATTTGAACGCGTGCCTAATTAATATGCCACATTCCACGCGCTTTCTAACGCAACTGACGTAATGTTTTCATACATCGATATGAAATATTATGTCATAGGTTATGACATGACTCTTATGACCTAAAGTCATATTAAAACAAGATATTTATGTTAAAAAAGTATATTTTTGTACTAAATATGTAGTTTACGATACATACAAACCCCAATATAAGTAATAGTGTGATAAGTAAATCGCAAGTTATTTTCAATATTTTCCAAAGCAAACGCAATCTTATTGAGTGTGATAAAGAAATTTAAAAATGATTGCACCATAAATATAAAATTTTCTTGTGACCATTAAAAAGAAATATATAATAATTTTATACGAAACAATATAAACTACGTAACACACCCGTCAAATAATAAAGTCGGGCGTAGGTATCAGCAAAGCCGGAATGATTCGTCGACCTCCGTTCCACAGACATACCGTACGGCTAGAGCGAGAAAAATTCTATTGTGGTTAATGTACCGAATTCCACGTTATTTAACATTGTAGTCATCCTATCGCTCATTCGTTTGTCTCGACCCTTTATAACTTCGCATTACATCTTTGTAACACTCGAGAAGGTTACTTATAGGTTCCGATACAGCTAAATTTTTTGAATATTTTTAGGCAATTTTTAACTAATTAATTTATAGAGACCAGAAGTTTTTTTGGTATCCTATCGATTTGTACAGAAGAGTACAGTCTATTTTATTAAAAACTAGCTGTCGCCTGCGACTTTGTACCCGCTTAAGAAAAAAAATAACTGAATTAGTTGCCTATGTGTTCCACCAGGCTATGTTCTACATCTATGCCAAATTTCAGCAAGATCCGTGCACCCTTTCTGGAGATACCTTCAAACAAACATCCATCCATCCATTCGCATTTAAAATTTTAGTAAGATTAATTGTTACACGTGCCAAGCCAGGTCAGGTCGCTAGTGTAATGTAGAAGCGTCATACAGCTTTGCATTCCTGGAATTGCCCGGCGATTACTCTACGAGTTTAGATTCATCGCCGAGATTTATATGTATTGAATTATGTCAATCACTCGAGGAATGTGCTTAATCGTGGCTTATTTAGATGTCATTTGTTAATCATATTATTGTCGAGCTTCGGTTATGTTGAAACAACGATTATTCCGTTCGCATTGAGTAGAAAATGCGATACGCCCTTGTTAATTACGACTTAATGTGTTTGTCTCCACATAACTCAGTGGATTATACAAATTTTATTATGATCATATTAAGTGTGCATACTTTCGTGATGTTGATGTTAACATTTTTTTTTAATTTGAAACTTTGTTATTGTTATTTTAAAACTAATTTCTTTTTTATTTTAATAGCTGTCCCTCGCTACACCGTTTAATTAAAAAAATTAGTAGCCTTAAGTGTTCTTCCAGACTATGTTTTATAATTCAAATTTAATCGTGATCCGTTCAGTCGATCTGGAGATACCTTTAAACAAACATTCATTCAAACATTGCCATTTATAGTAAGATATTGTCTACACTTTGATTAATACTACAGTTTTAACGCCGATTTTATATCTTACAAGTATGTACAGTAGAAACTAAAAGCCTAAATAACGTGGACAAAATTAAGAGTCCCAATCGAGAATGTAAAGTTTCAGATGATGATTCTAGCGAGTTACAGCGTATGATATGATAGGCGTAATATACTAATATATTGTATACTGTATTTCCATTTGTATATATTGGCCTCAATATCAGCCACAAATATACCTTAATAACATATACTTGGCGATATTTATTTTTAGTTATAATTCATAGCAATGGATTTATTTGACAAGTTTTTAGCGTTAGTGTCTTGTCAAAAATACATTTATGAGCAAAGATTATCGTCATTATACAAATTTTGGCAACAAACTTTAGCTCTGCTTAATTAAAATCGTATCGTTATTTTGATTACATTGGCTTATTTACTATAAGTTTTGCACTGCATTTATTGTAAGGGAACGTATCCATACTACGTGACCCGTTTAACGGGGGGGGGTCTCTAAAATACTACGGTCAGTCACAGGAGCGGGGGGGGCTCGAGTTTGTGTCACGTAGCCATTAGTTGTTCTTTTTCTTAGTACATAAATCACTAGTAATTTAAGTTTGCATGCAGTCTTAAAATATAGGTCAAGTAGTATGGGTATGTTCCCTAAGTTAAATGACAGTTGTCAAAATTTGCTTATTTTTTTGTAACAATGGGTTTCTGAGACCAAAATCGCCGTTAAAACATGATAAAGATAATGACATCGACGATGATATGTTTTATAGATATATTTTGGTATCTGAAAGCAACGGTCAATCCCGATTATGTTATCAACTTTAACCAATACAGCTTAGGACATTTTACATAGTTTTAGGATAAATTGAAACATTACTGCTATGTATTCATATTCAAATGTGTAGGGTAGTTTGACACCAGTTGCCTTGACACAATTCCGTTAATAAGAAATGTGCCAATTCGTAGTGTTAAATATATTTAGATCTGGAATAATAAAATCAAAACTGTCGTAACGCAGACCTGGTATTTAATTTGTGATATAATGTGCTGACTACGTAATATATTTGTAATTATTATAAGTTCTCATTACCACTGGTGGAGTAGACACAGATGAATTGGATATCTATAGAGTCAACATTCTGTTAGAACGGGCCGCGTACATTTTACAAAACTGACATTGTAATGTTTTTGACGTTATTAGAATGTAATATTATGATCGTTCTATGTTCACATAGGCTACAATATGTTGTGCTTTTTTTTCACGGGTCATCTGAATAGGTGTGATTTTGATATGTTAATATTTAAAAATCTTACTAATATTATAAATGCGAATATTTAGATGAATGTTTGTGAAAAGGTATCTCCGTTACTGCCTTAAGGATCTTGATGAAATTTGACACAAATGTAGAGCGTAGTCTGGAAGATCACATAGGCTTTTAAAGTTTGTTTCAAATTCCTTGCGGAGTCACGGGCGACAGCTAGTATTTGCATATTATTAACAAATTATGAAAACACAGTACATGTAATAGGGTTCGTAATTAGTAAAGAATATAAGATGTGTGTTTATTTACTGCTCGTGTTTGAAATTAAAATATTACAAGAGTGTAGGAGTGGATTAGAGCGAGCAGAGCTAAATAATTCAAGAAGTTATTTCTCGTCACACATTCTTTGAATTGTACATTTATTTTGTTTACATTTGAATGATATTACATAAAGTTTAATACATTTAATGACTTTCTTTCTTTGAATCGTGAAGTTTAAATGGCTCTTTTGTTTGAAGGTTTTATTGTAGTTAAATAAGAAAGTTTTATAACACATAAACATCCCGAGTTTGAAGGTCAATGCTTGCGTTAAAGAAATATTCAGAACGATTCTATGTTCTTTAAATCGTAGCTTGAACTTTATTTTTCGTTTTTTTTTAATATATTCAGTTTAAAATAAACCGATTTACAGATGGCAGCAGATTAACCATAGATTATCATGAGGGTAATTGAATAATTTTTGTGCTCCATTTCAAAGTAATTAAATTAATTTATGAATCTCACTGATTATTCCTTTCGGCATGTCTGTGTCGTGTCTAGTCGTTTATTATACATATGATTTCCGTGAGTGTGGCATTCGAGGCGTACGATCGCGCCAACGCAACGGCGACATTAAATACACGCGCCAAATATTTTTATGCGACCAGACATGGATTCCTTAGCCGAATTACACGTAAACAGAACTATACTTAGACCCAGTCTTATAGCAGACGTGATTTCATTGTTTTATTCTTAAAGAGTAACTGAGTTTGCATTGCTAAAATACTTGTATAGAAACATATTATAAAGAAATAAAGAACAGAAACAACAATATGACAAAACTCAAAGAGAAAACTTACGTTCGGATGAAAGTATGTCAAATGTGGATGAAGGAATTACAAAAGCGGTCCAATTAACGATGTTTTACGTAGGATTCTGATTCTAAATTCCATTGTCTATTACAGGGTTACCATGGAGAAGATAGAATCCGCGCTGGACGTGCTGTCGCGCGCAGCCACGATGGTGCAGCCTTGCCCTGCCTACCCCGCCAGTGATTCCGACAGCTTTGGTATGTAATGTACTATTAAAAACTGAGAATCCAAATCTCATCTAGATCCAATCCGTCAATATAGACTTAGTGGTAACATCCATCCAAACTTGCTCACTTTAACCTTAATGTTATCCGATATGAAGAGGCCTTGGAATTGTATTATCATATTCTCTTCATAATAAAGAAGCTTATAATTCGCTCTAATTCTTTGCCGTCAGCACAGCATATAGGTAACTAATATATAAGACGTGTTTCTATAATTGAATAATGAAAACTACCCTTGCCAATATCTGGCGCAATTTCATAAGTCGAATGAAAAACGGTCGATGCAAAGAAAGCGTCTTGCGGGGAATCAGTTTACGAGTATAATGCACAGGAAAGAATTCACATTATATAATGTAAATATAATTAGAAGATAGGGGCCCTAATGAATAATGAAAAGGTCTCGCGTGCGGATCCTACGGCATGCGTGAACTAAAATTTCTCGCGCCCCGCATGTAGTGATAACGAATTATAAATTTGCTTCATTTAACATCCCATATTAAAATCGATATGGCAATAAAATTGTAAAGACATACTTTGACTATATTATCGCTGAATACTAATAGTAGGCAATATAAGACACAAAAAATGTGACAAACTAAGCCAATGATATTGTCAAAAGAACTATAAGGTATGTAGTTAATTATACCATATATCATGATGTTTGAGAATTACAGACAGTTGGGAACGATAAAAAAGAACGCGGAATGTGCTACCACGTAACCCAATAAGATTAATAGCGGTCTTAACGCCTACCTACCAAGCTTTGTTGTTTTTTATATGTACGAGATATGATACAAGTTTGTCTCTACAATAATGTTTATTTATGAAGAGCTTTATTGTCTT
The DNA here is from genome assembly GCF_000836235.2 of Papilio xuthus. Taxonomy (NCBI): domain Eukaryota; kingdom Metazoa; phylum Arthropoda; class Insecta; order Lepidoptera; family Papilionidae; genus Papilio; species Papilio xuthus. Next base: position 5,236,944 of record NW_013532721.1, read on the forward strand.
ATCGGTTTATTTGATTACTAGCTGTCGCCCGCGACTCTGTCTGCGGGGAATTAAAAAATGAGTAGCCTGTGTGTTGTTCCAGACTATGTTAAATATCTAAGCCAAATTTCAGCGAGATCCGTTCAGCTGAACATTCGCATTTATAATATTAATAAGATTATACGTAAAATAAAGGTGAAGTATAGTAGGTATAAGAAGTTTGGAAAATTTTAATGATAGTTAACACCTGCAGTATTGACTAAAAAGTTGCAGGTGCGTTCCAGAGAAGGGCATATAAAAATTTAACAAATAAAACACTTATCAGTTCTTTGAACTCGTATTTCGTTTGAGTAGACAGTGACAATGATTTATCTGTATTTACCTATTTATGATATGTTTTTAAGTCTGATTTCTTTACATATTTAACATATTATATCTTAACTTAATTTGGCCCAGATTTGTCTTGTTTTTGATAAGTTTATACATAAATAAATAACTTCAAAATTTAGAAAAACTAAACTAAGTTGTCTCACGATAATGCAAATCATGTCTTATTCGTCCCATTTTCCTATAATAGACCATTATTCTTCTGTTTACTTCTGTCCCATTAAGGTGAAATAAACCATCTTACGCATTGCATTTTCAAAAGCCAAGATTCATGTCAATAGGTATTGTTATGATTACGTCATAGTGCAAAAAGAATACGAGCATAGACGGTATTGATAATGGTAACGAATCGTCTAGGAATCCAGTTGTATAGGGAACACGGCTAATAGCGGGATGACGGCCTTGTGCGCCACGCCGTCGCGCATTCCACACCACAGCTGACATTGTTTAATGACCATCCGCATTTATACGAAACTAGGCCTATATCATTATATGTTTTATACCGTATACGTCGTAGATATGTTGCCGATTATGATCTAAATATGATTGTATAGATTTTTCATAAATGAAACAAAGGAGTGATATTCTTAATCTAAAATGTAGATGTTGTTTGGTATCTTGTATGTTGGACATCTCTGAATTTCTCCCTAACTACGTATTGCAGAACTAAGATGAAGTTAGGGGAGAGATTATTAGTACTTCGCTAGTGTTATCGATCTATTCATGCTGCAGCAGCTGTTCCGTGTTCCACTGGTAGTTCCTTTTGTTCAAACACCGCTAACAATAGTACTTGCATAATGAACTTAGGGTCCGTAACGTACAAAATTCGTGGTCAGTAAATTTTCAACAATGCGAAACAAATACAAGTCGCAGCGGCTTTAGCGGAGCGGTCGCAAGCTTCTGCCGAGTTAAATAACAATGGATGCCATTGTTGAATCGGACTGGTTTCGCGATAAGGCTTGACGATTGCAGCGCCCCCCCTCGCCCGCACCGGCCAACTCCTCGCTGGCGTTCGGTCATCGCGACGATTGTTATACACTTCGGTGTCTTTTTTCTGTCGTTTCAACTAACCAGTTTCGATAAATCGCGTTCTGGTCCCGGCCCACGTTAGGGTTTCGGATCGCATCGCAACGATCACATTAATAAGGCCGTTTCCCTTCTGCCGACTGACAATGGAGTTAAATCTCGTCGAGAAAGCAGAGCTTTCCGACAGCAGAAACGAAAGCATAGACGAGAAACGCGTCCCGCTCGCATTTCGCCGACCCACTATCTGTTATCCGGCCGCTTCATATACTTTGCGATTTTCCAACACTACGTTCGATAATTGAACTTAAACTTCCGCATACCATTACAATGATGCGATGAGGTACATACAAAAATACACAAAGTGTGTAAGGAAAAAATAATTTACAAGCGACGATACTTCGCTGGTGCATGACGATCGAAATCAAATCTAAACATAATTAAATGTATCGATTTGTATAATTATAGAAAGGCATGCATACATTATGGACATAATCAAAATACGATCACGCGACGTTTGTTGGTGATGTAGTCTTGCCGATTGGTTGTTTACAAACAATGGTCCGATCGCAAATAATTATGCAACACGATGACAAAACGCGCGCCGCATCGCAACTTACTTTCGATGGTCGGCGTGCGTGCACGTGCGCGTGCCCGAGCAACGCCTGCTGTCAAACGCCGAGCAGAGAAAGCGCTCAGGAATTTGGCCCGCCCGGCCCTGGCGCTGCAAACGTTACCGATGAGTACTGCGGCAAACGCCCGCGCATTACTCAATGGAAGCGTGCAATTTTCACTCTGTCATTAGTCAAAAGTTTTATTTTTAATAACTTCCTTAACAAATATTTCACCAGTCAGTTACATTTTTCCTGACTGTTACAGAAAAAAAAATTGAAACAATTTATTACTACTCAATAAACATCAATCCTCGCATGCTCAGTACATAGCTTTGTATAAATGTAACGCCTTAACGTAGCGTCGGATGTTGCGCCTCGAAATGGAATTTTATTGTGAATTGTGCACGGATGAAATTGGCGTGCGAGTCTATATCCGGAACGCTGAGGCGGCGTGTTACGGTTTCGAAAAGAATGCCGAATGTAGGTTGTGCTGCCGACTACAGTTACGAACGCTCCGAGGAATGCAATCATCGATCGCTATTGTTGTCAAAACATTGTTTTAACTACACCAATTCTATATTAAACTAGCTGTCTCACGCGACTCCGTCCGTGCGGGACTAGAAAATACATAGCCAATTCTCAGACCTACTGAATATGCATATAAAATCTCATAAAAATCAAGCCGTTTCGGAGGAGTATGGAAACTAACATTGTGACACGAATATAACATATTCAAACTGCCACAATCCGACCCCTACACTATAATTTTTAATTTTGGCTGTTTTAATCATCACGTAAAATGTTGTAAAGTTTTCTTTTAGTATTTTTAATATAAATGAGATTTATCAACGTTTACATATTTGTGTTGCGAATTATGACATGTAACCGTTGCATTGCAAAAGAAACCCCCGCGTCAATTTAGTCATTGAGAGCAGAATTTCTAATGGCAATGAATTCCATTTGGTTGGCACTAAAGCGAGTGTGCAAGTATTCGAGGTATTCGGGCCGTCTCAATCATGACTAGCGATCGTTTAATGTTTAAATGTATATGAAATCAGAATGTCGATATGTAGATAAAGAATTCTTCGCAATTACTCACTACACTTTAGTAGAATTGCATCAGTACTTATCGTTCTGGGAACATAAATACACCTACTATATTCTTATTATTTCTCCATCCTTTAGAATTTAATATGACAGATAATAATACTTAGTTTTTAAACGTATAAATGTCCGTTTGTTTACTTAAAGATGGCCTAACAAGATTATCTACAACGATGTTACCAAGCCTACTATACAAATGTGTAAGAGCCCGCACACTAGACTTTTAGTCGCCCCATAGTTAGATCTTGCGCTTAATCAGTATCGGTGTAATGTGGGGCGTTACATTATGATACCGATTAACCGCACGATCAAACTATCGGGCGAATAAAATTCTCTAGTGTGTGGGGAACTCTTATTTTAATCTGTTTGAAATATATTCAATATGTAAAAAGGGTCTGATGTTACTTTGTACACTTTCATTGTAACGCCACTTAACCAGTATCCTAAACTTTAATTGAGTCAGATAATATAGCCCATTATTTAACCAAGGTGTAGTAAAAATCTGAAGTTAGCTGACAAGAATAAACATCCTGTAAATTATTTAGTAATTTGATAATATTATTTTATTAGTGTATCTTTTTGTTTTCAAGGAATAAAGGTTCCTTAACAGTATTGCCTAAAACAAATGATTTCTTGCGAACAAAAAACTTGAGAGAAGGGATCACAAGTAAGCGACCTTCATGGTATAGCCTCACCAATTTATCTGTCCTTTAAATCTAACGGTCATAGCAACTGACGCCTCTCTCACGCCACTCCACGCCACGCCATTTGGGTTATTATGTAAATATTGTAATTTTAGCTACTGTATGCGCTTGCAACGAAAATTGTGATCATTTGAATGCAACTTTACATTTTTAAAAACTTGACGAAATGGCATTTTAGAAAATAATTACAAATTAGTTGCTACAATTTTGACAGATGCTTTAGTATTAATAATCCTGATGTACCTCCATCAACTAATTAATAGAATAGAAATAACGATAAAATTAAAAATATAAATTTATTTACGCTTAGCTTGTTTGCAATTTTAAATATCATAGGAAAGGAATGTTAACTACCTGTAGGTTTCAAATATTGAGCTGACCTCTGCGTGACGCTATAGCGTAGGAATCGGACGTTCGTGCTCTTTGTTAAATCATCACCAAGCGCCGACTCGCGCTTGAGCAATAACCAAATTCCTTATGCATCGAATTGCGCGTTGCCAATTTAATGCCATTTCAATTAAGACTTAAAATACCTTAATAATTTTCAACATTCTTTTTGCCAACCGCATTCTTTACTGGAATGAAAGATTACATAAAATATTTCACAAATATAGTAAACAATGTTATTTATACATACAAGTTTCTTTGAACCAAGGTAAAGGTATATTAGAAAAAAAAGCGAAATTCAATTCGGTTTTCGAGGTAAACCGCCCAAACATTCCGCTATCGTGACCTTAACGTTCCTAATTCAAGTCATTTGATCTTAATTATATATTTAAATACATATTTTGTTCCTTATCATTTAATTTCTTAACGTAAGTTAATTTGTTATTGTGTTTGGGAAATTAGATGGGTCGCAGAAATTGTATGTTTCAGGAGAAAATATTGTATGGTAGTATCACAAAATAATTATAAAATTGCATATAATTCGTTATTCTATCTCTCTATTCATCATCATCATCATCAGTTCACTCTACGTTCCACCGAGGGGCACGGAGCCTACCCTAAGTTAAGAGTGATTAGGCCATAGTCAAACACGCTATCCCAGTGCGGGTTGGTTGACTTCACACATATCTTTGAATTTCTTCTCAGATATGTGCAGGTTGCATCACGATGTTTTCCTTCACCGTAAGAACGTCGGATGTACACATGTAAATCGTAAATCGAAAAACACATCGGTACATGTCGGGATTCGAACCCAGGACCTGCAGATTGCAAGTCAAGTGGTTGACTCCTGAGCCACCGACGCTCTCTCTATTACAATCAATCAATACATCACACTACTAATTAAATATGCCGTAAATTGCTTTTAAGAATACCATTGCTTTTCATTAGTCGTTAGCGCCCGCATACGTTGTGCGAGAGATTTCCAGTTCACGCGGTCGCGTGTAAGAACCGTTTCCATTCGTTGTTAGGGCTATGGCCTTATGCGTTGGGCGATAGTATTAGGACGCCAACTGCATCTTCGCAAGACGCTTACTTTACGTAGACCGATCGCTTTTTAATAGTCGTAGTAGCCTCCATGCTTAAACAACTGAGTTATCGAATAAAGAAATTAATACCAAAGAGCTTTAAGCTTAAATGCAGCCAAAGATAATCTAAATGGGATCGCTTATTTAATTATAATCGAAACGGTTTAGCGAAGAGTTAGTAATTCGTTTATCTTATCAGGAGAAAGTCAATGTACCGAGAATGAATGTTGCAATTCCTTATTCATTTCGTTCAGATGAAGTATTCACTTTGTTTGAGATAATATTTACGATAAGGGCTATTGGAATATAGGAATACGATTTGATATTCATATTCAAATAGTTGCTTTTAACAGTAATTTTGTCTGCTATGTTAATTTGACTATTGTATAGATTTGTTACAAGTTTGTCGCGAGATTTTTTGCTGTTATTGACTTACTCCCTTCCCTATAACAATTCTGTCAACTCATTTAAGTTCAGACAATTTTGTAAATAATTTTTTTATTTTAAAATCAATATCAGTTTTAATAACAAATATAATTAATAAGTCGTCCTTCCTGCGTTCTGTAGCTAAAATATCTTTGGCATAACTCGAGTGACGTTGTGATATGAGATATCTTCAAAAGTTAGGGTTACTTGTCGCATACAACGGTGTCAGGGTTGCCGCGTACGACCGCGATGCTACATGGTGCTTTGTGATGCAACCATAAAGGTTGCTAATGCATTTTTGTGACCTACTATCATATAGGGAATATTTTCCTTTAAGCAAAGTATATGCTAAAATCTATGATTATTATTTTTTTACTTCGTAAAATCAAATTTTAGACATAGACCTTTTTTTTACAAAAAGTATTAAAAGTTTAGTATATTATAGACTTAAAAAACAATAACAAAAGATTTAAACTATCTAATATTATAAATACGAATGATTAGATAGATGGTTGGATAGATGTTTGTTTGAAGGTATCTCCAGAACGATTCAACGGATCACGATAAAATTTGGCATGGAAGTATAACAAAGTCTGGTAGAACACATAGACTACTAATTATTTTTTTAATCCCGCGCACAGGGTCGCGGGCGACAGCTAATGAACAAAACAAAAACAGAAAATTAAGTTTGTTTTGTAAGATAAATTCTCACGAAAGATAAAAAAAACAAACGTGCAATCATAATAATGACGTACGTTGTCGAAGCATCTGTCAGACGAAGACAAAGACATTTTGACACCTGTGTAAGTGTCAAAGACCTACAGAACCGAATCAGCAAATCTGATACGAGGCAAATGTCTTTTTACTTGCAAATTATTTTTGTTTATATCGTTTTATAAACACGTATTTAGTTTTCTTGTATTTTTAAAAATACTATATAGTTTGAAATTAAACTATTAGTAATTTTATTATTTTATGAATAGTTTTATTCTTAACAATTCGAAATTTAATTTAGCTCCCATATTTACACTTATTGTATTATTTTTCTGGTTTATAGATGTTTTAATTACCAAATATTAAACTATTTAATATAAGAATATGAAGCAAACGATCACCAGGACCACTCCTAAGTAAGACTATTCAGTACTGTATTATAAGAAGAAAAATCTTCATAGAAATACAGGCAATAAGGGGGGAGCTGTAATGTAATTTATGTTAATGTAATCCACTGTCTAGACCACTTTATCCTAGTACGTCTGGCAGGAGGCGGCACAATGCTTACGAGTACTAAGACATCGCCTATTGTATGAGCTTGTTATTTTTTACTATTGTGAATAAGCAAACTGGATTCATTATTCACTATGTCATTCGAATGTTTTGGACTACACAATGAAATGAAATAGAAATAAAAAGCAATGAACAACATTTTTTAGGTTATAAAGTTAAACGAAATAGGGCAAAGAATAGGTGAGAGGAGTGTCACACAACTTCTTGGCTTTACGGTTTTTGTTGTAACTGAAAATGTATGAATATTTGTGATAATCCTCATATTGTTGTCACCGACAAAATGTTATTAAAAATATTTCAGGACCGGCGTAAAGTACAATAAAATATCCTAGTAACCTTACTTCTTACTAATATTATAAATGCGAATGTTTAGATGGATGGATGTTTGTTTGAAGGTATCTCCAGAACGGCTGCATGGATCTCGCTGAAATTTACCATAGTTGTAGAACATAGCCTGAAAGAAGGTATAGGCGACTAATTGCGTTACTTTTTAGATTCCGCGCAGACGGGGTCGTGGGTGACAGCTAGTTTTGACATAATTAACGATAACGATACAATAGCGATTGGTGCAAATATTCGTACTAGACCCACAGATTGAAAGCAATACAGAATTAAATCATACGGTAGGGATCTCACGTTAATTTATGTATGACTTTGTATGATTGAGGTTATCTTGTACATGCCAGTGTCATACAAGACTTGAATAAATATGATTTTATATAGAGGTCACGCCAATAGACGGACATGATCGATAGAGATAATTGTAACTGTGGGTTTTCACTGTCGAATACACGTGTATACATTTTTTCATCTTCCTTTTGAAAATCGCAGATAGCTCTTGTGTTTTTTGCTCTTTATATATCTAAGAGGATATTGTAAATTTTATTTTACAGTTCATAGAATTATGTACAATTTATTTTACTAAATGATAATTGTGGGAGCTAATTTTATTTAAGAGTCTCACGAAAAACAAGTAAACAGTTTTATATTTTGAGAACCAACCAGTGTGATGAGAAAGTAATGTAAAATTAAATTTCATATTTTGTGACATTCCGTCCCGAATTGAAAGAGTGGTATTTTTTTAAGCAAGTTAATTGAAAATCAAGTCTTCTCTTTTTAAATTTATTGAAAAAAACAATCAGCCAGCAACAAAAACAATCATTAACAGAAACCAAGAACGGACCTTTATGACCCATTACTATAAAGGCCACGTTTAGTAGTTCAAGATCGGTAAAATGATCATATGATGAAGAATAACCTTTTACGTTGGAATAAGTTGCAACTTTTTAACTATACAGTATGAGTTAAAATTGCACAACAGAAGGCCACAAGTTCATAATCTCAAAATCATTATGGAGCATCATGTATACTGTTAAAGCTTAAGCCTTGTTCACACAAGGGCACCAAGGCAGAGTCGAAGACAATTCAGTACTGCCATTCTTTGTAAACACATAAACAGTCTTCTGTTACAGCCTCGGCCAGTGTATTAAATCCACTGCTCTGCGTCATCCTACTACCCTCGTGATTAAAGGCATTCCTTTTTAAGTTCATGGCGCGGTTGAGTGCAACGATACGCGTCCGTCATGCTCTGTCAAATGGTGTAAAAACTATAATGTAATTAGATAAATTGAAATTACCCATTTACTTGGTACTGTCTATCTTAATAAACGTAGTTCTATTCACAATTTACATAAAAAAATTGCTGTCTCTACCTAACTCACCAAATACCTGTGAGATTAAAAAACGTAGTCTTCTGTTAACAAGCACTCATTTTAAGAATTCGTTCATTGTAAGATAGTTAAATCTACATTATTCTTTGTTAATTTTTTCCTAAAAAGAGAATAAGGTAGGTATGTAGGTAGCTAGAAAACGATCATTGTTTTTTAATATAAAGCTTGTAGCATAGTAGTAATCACTATGTCAATAAGCCCTAATTTAAAATGACTATTTTTAAAAAGGTAACAGTTTTTTATAGTCGTAAATATGGTATTTAACATCGTAGTTTCACATTGATTACTTGCAATCCGATCTCCCTTTATCCCTTTTGATTATTGGTATAGTCTAGGAGGCGCAGCTGGCTCACATGTGGGCTTTCAAACGACGTACTCGATGTTTTGTTGTATTTGTAAATTACGAGGGGAAATCGTTACCGTTTATTTACTTTGGCTAATGTAATGTTTTAAAAATGTATATTGTTCTACCTTCATCTGCTTGAAATTTGATTTTTTTTGTTATTAAACTTTTTGAAGTAAAAAGTTCTTTACTGGTTGGAAACACAAAAAAAAATTAAAATTCCATTCCATTGTCGATTAGCTCCATCTGTTGCACGTTATAGGAAACAGTTCATCCAGAAATCACTGGCATGTAGATGGCGCCATGCATGGGTTATTGTGCGCTTAGAATTCAAAGATGACGTTATTGTAATTTATTTTTTCAATCATAATTTGAAGTAAGTCTAGTACAACATAACTAACACCATGTCACATTTTAAGAAATACAATCCGGGATATTCCCGACATCGACATTTTCGTAGTTTTTAATAAATATATTCTATCGCCCCCTATATAATCTGTTACTATGGAGACTCCAAAGCAGGGGTAGCCAACCTTTACGTAACAACTTTTTTTAACAACTAGTTTTAAAAATAAAATGTCATCAGTGACGTGCTCAAATATTGTGCCGTTAATGTCAAGCGTGCTACTGGTTAGCAGGTATAGACCTGCTCTAAAGTATAGATACTGTCGTGTTATGGTATATTTTCTATTGCTATTCGACATGTCAGTAAAGAACCATATAATTAAAAAAAATGTTTTAGACCAAATATTAATTTTGACTGTAACCAGACGTTAGCTTGTGTCGTGTTGCTGGTGTTGCGGGCAGGTGTTCGCGGAATGCGGAATGCTCACACTGCTCGCCGCTCGACGTTCGCTTCCCGCACTTTCGCTGCAAACATCCGTCGGTCCGCATCGCTGTTATGTAAACTGGATGCCCTCTATTCGAATCCACGTTTAGACCGAGTTATAAACTAGTTAAATATTCGGTAACATTTTGTTTTACATCTTACTAATATTAAAAATGCGAATGTTTGGATGTATGAATGTTTGTTTGAAGTTATCTCCGGAACGGCTCTACGGATCTCGCTGAAATTTGGCATAGATGTAGGATTTAGTCTGAAAGAATACATAGGTTACTTATTAAGTTTTTTTTAATTCCGCGCGGACGGTGTCACGGGCGACAGCTAGTTTTAGATAAAGCTTTCAATCGATTGTCATTTGATTTATAACAAAACGAGACAACATACATAAAATATTTTAGCCATTTATAGATGGTCGGAAGCTTTTAGAATTATAGGTCTGTGAGTAAGTCATTGTCAAATGCACCGACGATATTGCCAAGGTTTAAGAGATGCCTGGACGATATTTTGTACCGATTTTTGCGTGTTGTAACTTTTCTTTTGACTTTTAAGACTCTTGCGTTATGTTAAAATCTTGTAAAGTTTCATCTGACCTGATCCCTTAACCCTTCAAAAAGTCAAAGATTAAAAAGCAAATAAAATTAATAATACATTCCGAAAACTATTTGCGAACATCACTTTTGTTTTCAAAACGTAATCGATTTTGTAGCCTAATTTAAACGAATAAAAAATAACGAATAACTTCTGATGAAATGAAGTTCGTGTCGTTAATTCGATTCAAAAGGTTGCGTGTGCTCAGTTCGATACATTAATGTTATCTGGAGCTTCAGCCGTGAGCCCGCGGCCACGGACAGCTACTGCTACTGCCCGCACGCGAATGCCGATAATATAATGAATACAATTAATCGAAATTGTAATATAATCGATTTTAAATTTCGATTATACTACTGGCCAGCTATAATCTCGATCGCTGAAGGGCTTAATACAAAATTATTTGATCATTTCCGCACGGATGTTCACACCCGGGATAACGTTCGGATTTAAATAAATTATTTTTACGGAAACACGATTTTGAATATGGAATAATTTAATTCTGAGCACTTACAATTCATCGCAGTGTATATGATTAAATGAGCAAATTAAGAAAAAAACAATAAAACAGATAATTTTGTGTTAAGTTTTCTCCAATCCTTAAGTTGATAAGCCCCTGGTACTTCAATCGGCAATAACTTAATCTTTTCTCTAAAGTCGTGTTATCGTACTGATCCAATCAGCCACTTACACGTTAGGTAAATCAATTGTAAATTGATTCTTAATATTAATTCCAATTTTTTTCTATTACAAATAAGAAAGTTTGTAGGACTGCAGGGTTGTTACGTTGATATGCGTGCGGGTAAATATCTCTCAGAGCGACTGTGCGTTTGCTCCCCCGCGGCTACCCTACCGAATTACACACATCCTTTCTCACAACTTTACAATACCAGATGGAAAATACAATAGTACTTACGAACGAATCCAATAATCGATATTCTAGTACAAAAGCAATTGAAAACTTGGTCTATTTTCTATGTTCAAGCAATCGATCCATTAATGTACTCTCTTTCATAGAGTCTTTAAAATCTAGGTTTTATATTTATCGTTAATTGATAATGAGCTGAGCTTTTTTGCCAAACAGAATAATAGAAATTTATTTATATATACAAATAATACAAACAGAGGAACATACAGATGACAGGCGAAGACAGCATTCACTGGACAAGATTTATCGTAGAGGACAAGAAATGTAAATATGTTTTATATTTAGTAAAGCTGTTTCGAAATGGAAACTCATGGTTATTTCAGCAATATTTAATTGAAATGCAAATCTCAAAGCTGTAATACTTCTTTCATTTAATATTTAATCCAGACATAATTAAACTAGAGGCGCCAACGCTTGGATCTACCTGTCGGCGAGCCTTTGCCTTCCTTCTATTATACAACTTAAAAAAAACACTTAATGTCTATACGTAGCGGAGCGCGGTAACTTCTCACAGTTCCACTGCCCCTCCCTACCTTCCCTCCCCTCCCGCACCCCGCCTCGTAACTCCCAACCCAAATAAAACACAACCTTTCAAGGATACAACCACCGTAATTTAAAACACTAATCATTAACGAAATTCGCAAAAGAAATTAAACTTTAACACAAACCAATACGATACATTTTGCAGTACCGTCGTTCAAAACATGCAATTTAAATTGCTACAAAGTAATTAGAACTCTAATGTGTATAGAATAAAGATAAATTTGTATAAATGAAAGAGGAGGTTGCATTGGTGAAGAAAGGGAGAAGAGCGAAGAGGGTTCATTAATCCCCGCGCCCTGCGCTCACGCACTTTCATGAATGGACCGAACAGGTTGTTGTATCCCATATACAGGAGGTTAGATAAAACTTTAAAATTTTATTTATTTCATACAATAAGTATTTGAAGAATTTAATATGGACTCAAACCTCTGGTAAAGAGATCAAAGAAAGGGCAATTTGTCTTCCAAAATATTGTACAAGTCCTGACTGCTGAATAGAGGACGACGTCAAATAATTTAGGCTATTTAAGGTGTTCTTTAGTGTAGTACTTTACTATTTAAGGTGATAGTTGTTTTTTGAAAATAAACATTTAAGTTCGATGATCTTTGAACAATGATAATATTGAATGAATAATGTTAGGTGTGAATGGTCGACATAAAATTTAAATCATTGTGCCATCAGTCGCTTCATGCCGAGCCGGGGTCGCAGATCGCGCTCTTGTTACAATTCATCGGCACATTTAAAGTATTTGTCGCAAGGATTTGCATTTAAGTGCGAGTTCTAACAGTTCAAGCTTCCATTTAAATATATTTTACTATAGAGTACTTCTTATTTGTCTAATTCATAAAAATAGTTATAATTAAAGATTGTTTTAAAAATTTAGGTTTAAAAATTAAAATCCAAAGTATGTTTCACTGATAGCTTCTTTTTATAAGCGTTTATTTTTTCTTATACAACATATACAACATTTTGTTTTCAGAGTTTAGTTCAGTGTCACAGCTTGGTTTAGTTTGTATAGATCCTGTATCACCCTGTATAGTGCAGCGGCGAAGGAAGCGCCGCAACGTCCGGCCGCGTGGATGTAGCGTGATGCTCTTTTTCCTTTTCGGTTTATTTTTTGTTCATCTCATTTATTTATTCCAATGTAATCTCTTCCAGTTCGTTTTTTTATTCAGTCGGCCTTCAGTGTTACCTGTGTCAGGACGCCAATAGGTAGTCCATTGTCGTTTGCTAAAATAATATCACTAACTTTCTTTAAAAAGTTAACTTGAAATTTCGCGCGTTTTTAAAGTGCTCTTTTGAAAATGGAATGATTTAAATTATCGGTGATCAGTGTGCGACTTTGATGTTGTTTTGGTATGATGGAACTACCAGATTACTTGTTGTTCCTGACTCGCACTTCCCTGAGTTGTGCCCAAAGCTGGGCAATGGATTCCCCACAGTCGCCCAAGTTTAATGTGCCTATATGGCAGCCTTGGATACCGTCGCCTCAAAAAGGTATCAGTAGTGTTCATATTATTTTTTATATTGCAAAAGAAAATGTTTAAGCAAGCTTCCATTCGAATTCGCCAAAATAGCGAAGTGACCGTTGCCCATAGACATCTGCATCTGCAAACGCGCTTCCTACCTTTAATTGATAGAGAGGACACATAGAAAGTGGATATTTCCCCTTTCTATGCGTCACCTCCTCTGCCAAATAAAACCCCTTCGCATCCTATTCTTATAAGAAAATGGTGTGGAGGGGAAGAGGACTCAAATTTGGACTTCTCGCCTGTCTTCTGTGTGATTGTAGTATTTAACCGGTAGCTGGTCATTTGTGCAAAATATGTTATTGCCAGCTCTACTCGTACCACTGATAAACACTGTTATAGTTAAGCCATAAATTAACGCTTTACATTTCTATTATCTGACAAGTTTCACTAGTTTTAAAAATATGATGTTGTTTTTATTTTGCAATTATTATGGAAGTTAAAGTTTTTAGTATGACGGGAAAGGTAAACAATAAATAGTACTTGACGCGTACCGATGTTTGTAAAAATAAATAGTTGGTTTAACAGCTATTCGTAACTAAAAGCGAACTAATTCGTTAACAGCGAAACATCGTAATAGATTTGTGATTTAAGCTAAAAATTATATGAAAAGGTCTTTAACAAAATATACGTCTGGCATATTCAAGAAACTTTTTGCTCATTGGCATAAAGCGTTTTCATTTTTTCTTTACTATTTCTACTATAAAGCCCCCCAGTAATACTGTCCAGAATGGTAATAATGGTAGTATTGTGGTCAAGGTCTAGTTAGTGATAGCATTGTTGTCAAAAGTGGCAGATTTAATAATTAATTGTCATATTCCAGAGACTCCAAGCACAGCGTCCAGCGGGGAGTCGGAGGGCGACCGCACGCTGTCGCCGGAGACGCCGCGCGCGCAGTCAAAGGAGCTCACAGGCAAATGGAGGAGGGAACGTCGATCGACCCGCTTGCCTGATTATAGACCGAAGTAAGTTTACTTTTTAATTGTTTTGTCTGTTTGAAAATTTATGTTAAATAGTAAAAAAAAAAGAATAAATACTTAAACTCGTTACCCGATGAAAAAAAGGGGTGCGTTACTTTTAACATGATCTAATGTGATTCGATTTTTCTATTATTTTATTATTTCTATAACTCATAAACATAATTTTTTATTATCTAAGTTTATTTTATTTTAAATACAGGCATTTAAGTATTTTAATTTATCGATAACATATAATTTTCCAGGGAGAATTGCAAGATGGCGTTGCGTTCTCAGTCGTTTAACGAGCGACGCGCCGCGCCAGCCGTGGCCCGCGCGCAGCCGCACAGCGACGGCGAGCTGTCTGATGAAGTGGAGGATTCCTCCGCCATCAATTCGAAAGGTAAGAAATTAATATTTACTACTTTTACTTTTTTTTACTTAATAGAGCAATCAGTGTTTTCAACATCCGCAACTTGAAAGAATTTTAGCTATGTCACTTTAAAAAAAAAAGTAGAGTTTGCAATGATAGAGCATTATATTCTCGACATTCCAATATTAGGCACAGACACTCGCTGCATTTATTCGGCTTTCTTTAGTTACCTATAATGAGACGCAATTTTTTTTTCTATAATGCTTGTTTAATTTATAATCTGTGTATTTTAGATGGTAATTTATTAATAATATTGTGTAACATTTCCAGCTCCGCCGGAGTATCCGGGCAAGCATGAGGCGCCGATCGACATGCGGTTGAGGTCGCGTCCCGCGCCGCCGCCCTACGCACGACCCACTGTCATCAAGACCAACGACACGCCGCCCGGTAAGTACTCCACACTGACAATCTATCTGCCACACTCAGAATCAATTAATGATCACTTAAACTTTCGCTTAGTGTACATTACTAAACACTGGCTAACTTAGCTTGTGGTACAATGTTATTATAATACTTCTCTGCCTACCCGTAATCAAGTATTTTTTATGCAATAATGCGTCGTATTTATTACTTAATATGTTAAAGGTTTACATTAAATATGTACTTAAAAGATGTACAACTTAATTACTATATTTTATGCTTTGCTTGTGTTTCATAAATATAACATTGTATATTTTACTGTCGTCCATTACTTTGAAAGTAAACCCGCCTTATGGAATTTTAATATTTTTAGATGCCAAGCTATCGTTGTACAAGAGACAACTCGTTTTCAACCACGCCTCCGTATGCGCGGGATTTAAAAAAAAACTTAATTAGTAGCCTGTGTGTTCTTCTAGACCAGTGGTTCGCAAACTTATTTTGTCTACTGCCCACTTTGAGAATAAATATTTTTAGCGCCCCCATATTTTCACATATTTAAAAACCACTATAACTTCAAATTAAATTAATTTATTATTGTGACCTATATATGTATATTAACGGAGAATTCTAAACGAAACTTTTACTATAAACCGCAACTTGAGACCTGCAGCGCCCACAAGGGGGCGTTATCGCCCACTTTGGGAAAGACTGTTCTAGAATATGCATTCTATATTTATGGCAAATTTCAGCGAGATCCGTTGAAGCGTTCTGGAGATACAATTTAACAAACATCTATTCTTGCATACATCTAAACATTCTCATTTATAATATTAGTTAGGTTACTAAGGTTATAACTTACGTATTAGAATCTTCACTATACATTTCATTAATAGTTTTAATATTCCATCATAAATACAATAATATAATTTTAATGTCAATAATTCCAGGTTCAATGTCGATGTGCGATCCAGTCATAGACGAGCACTTCAGACGTTCTCTGGGCGACGACTACATGAATCTATTCAAGAAGAACACGGAACAAGTACAGCCCGGACCTAAACCTAACACAAAGGATAGAGCGAGCAGTCCAATACAATTCAAACCTGAAGAACCTAAATCTACTAAAATCATAGCAATGGAAGTTGATGATGCCAGTATGTCGGTGGATGATCATTTCGCGAAGGCATTAGGTGACACGTGGCGTCAGATACAAACATCAAGACAAAAGGAAGACAAGCCACAGTCCAGCAAAGTCGTCGACGATCACTTCAGCAAAGCATTAGGAGACACGTGGAAGAAAATACAGACATCGAAGCATCTAGAAGAAAAACCTAAAGACCAAAATAAGATAATCTCTAGGAGTGGGGTTGTGATATAATAAGTTGGGTCTGATAGAACTGGTCCAGTCTTGTCTTTCGCGTAATGCGAAGTCCGTCTTGTTTGAGGAATAAGTATTTATCGTTGGTCTTTGAATCCATGACAATTATGTTACCTTACGGTTATGGGATATTTTAGCGTGGGTTTCCGATTCAAAAGTTTGTTACTTTCTTGTCACAACAATATTCATAAGATATAGGATTTTTTTTAACTCTTCTTGTACTGTATGTGAAATTTGATTCACTATGTAATATTGAAAAAAATCATATTTCGTGTACATTTATGTATATTTGTTTTGCTGATAAGGTATAACCAATTTTTTTCTATTGTCTGTATGTCTGTTAGCAAGGCTCCATTTGTTCTGGTAATCTCCAGAACGAGTGGACTGATTTTGACCGAAAGATGCACATATTATAAGCTTTTTTTCTGCACTGATGAAGTCGCGGGCGACCGCTAGTTTATATTGTAAAGTTGTGTTTAATTGAAAGATATTCATTTGTATATAACCATTTTATCTTGTCGGGAATCCAGCGCGTTAAAATTATTTTTAATATTAATGATAAAAATTCGATGTAGTCAATTATTAGTCACCAGTTACACGATAAGTTATTACCTCAATTTTATGCGCTTTTGCACAATTCACTATTATTTAGGTAAATATATATTTAAGTAATCTGTAAATAATAGCCGGTATATTAAAATGTATGGGTTATTTAAGCGACTTGCTAGAATTAGAATAACATTTGAAAGATATAAATACATAGATACATTGACTGTGGGTTTCTGAGACTGAAATATCACCTTGAAACATATTTCCGTTTTGTCAAAGGGACAGGGATGACGATACGTTTTATACAGAGATTTTGGGCTCAAAAACCTACGGTAAGTTGTATACATGCTTTTGTGTTAAGGGATTTATTTAAAAAGAACAAAAGAATATTCTTTTTTTAATGTTTTTTTTTCTATTTAATTTCTTTATTTTCAATTAAGTTTTTCCTATTAAACATTTAACATGTTAAAAATAATCCATTCGGAAAGGCTTAAATATTTTTTATGGCAACATTTAATAACCAAAAACAAAAACGATGCTCCATATTTATTATTTTTATTCTAATAATAAATCTTTATTTCTTTTTTGTATTAAAATTCTTTTTACTTTAAAAATGTGATCAAAATTAATTATAATATTTTAAATTAGTGTTTTATTTAATTTAGTTATTATTTTGCTAATTAACGACTTGTCTATGTATTTAAATCTGCGTCATGACTAATTTATATTATTCCAGTCCAGCGACTGAAACCAGCGCATCATTGCAACGTGCGTTCTTGATTAACTGGACACACACTTGAATGACACATGGTGAATTTACATTTCTCCAATTGTAAACCAGAGCTGGATTAAGTCACTGGACTGGAATAATTTAAACTAGCCAACTCTAGTTGTATATTTATGTTTATTTCTCGTTGCAATGTTCCTTGTGTATAATGTTTATGTCCTAGTTTTTAGCTCATTTTGCTGTGAGTTTTCACCGTCGAAATACTTGTTTGAGAACATATTGTCATCCTTCTTACTCTTATTGAAAAGAACAGAGACAGATGTTCTGATACAAGTTTTACGACGGTGGAAATTCGCGGTTGAGGTTTGTAAATGTTTCGTATGAACTGTGTACAATAAATTACAATGCTATCATAACTCTTTCTTTTATTTTATTAAAGCTTATAATTTTATCACGAATTGATTGACTAATGTGGTACCTAATATCGACAAATGAGACGAAAAGAGCTGTTTTTCTGTATAAAAAAGATACGTATCCATATATACATACAAATCCAAATCATTACTTTATCTTTATTTCGTCATGTAAACACCAAAAACCACGACTAAAAATTGTAAACATTTTCAAGGGTCTGTAAAGTTGCACTCTTGTAGGAAACTTTCGTCTTATTAGTTGACTTGTCAGATCAAACCTCTTTGGTTCAATATTCTGGGATCATGAAATATTAAACAATTTTTTATAACATAATATATTTTATTAAATTTTCTTCTGATACATAATTAACACTAAGTAATTTACTTAGGAATCTATAAATAAAACAACAGTTGTCTTGAAATAATCACTTTAATGCCAGATATATACAACATTTATATTCACAATACATATTAACCGTGAGTTTCTACTGTTAACAAATATAAAATAATAAATAACACCAGTGGAAACCCAGTTAAGTTCGTTGCGATGACGTCAATACACGTTAGCCGTTGCAGACTGGAACTTTTCGTGTAGTTTCCGTCGCGCTGTCATTTCGCAGGACGTCCAAATTCGAGAACTGAATTCGAATGGTGCTAGAGACTTATCACACTCTATCCACACACCCGAATACAGTTGTCAAAACATGGACCGGTGAGTACGATGAAACTTCGATAAAAATAAATCTGAAATAAAAAAATATTTATTATTTTCATAAATATTTTAATAAATTAGGTGTACATAACTTTTTAGGTAGGATTTAAAAATAAATCTAAAACCCATTTAAATGGTCATAAAATCAAGCGAAAAACTTCTAGAAATAAAATAATTAAAAGTGTTAAATTAAAGGACAGTCAGGCGTAATATTTTATTACGTGCGTCAGAATTGTCATTAGCAATTAATAAGAGGTCCACGTGCCTCCGACGAACGATTGGTATCGGCTTGCGACGTGCCCCCAACGCTGAACGCTTCCATTATTTACGCTTACTTTCACACGAGGACAGAACAATAGGAAAGATTGTTTGAACTCTCTCTTATTGTCAAATCTCTGTTTTATCCCAGCTTTAAGTTCAATAGTAGTACTGCATTGTTTACTGCTCTGCCTTACTGTTCTATCCTCGTGTGAAACTAGCAGTACGCGTGCCCTGGCCCAACCTGTCCGGCGTATCGATCCAACACCCCATGCCAACCCCTACCTCGCATCCCGCTGCCACCCTAGGACCAAACCATCTCACCCTCCGCCTAACTGAATAATACAATAATAAATTCGATACGAAAAAAGTTTACGATAACGAAACTTTCTTGTTATTCGTTAACTTTATTTATTTGATAAATATTAGTTGATGCAATTATTATTAATTGCTTTAAGTTTATTTTTCGATTTGTGCGTAAACTTCGTAAAAACAAATTCAAACAATAAATATGCTTTATACTATACTAGCTGTCGCCCGCAACGGCGTCTGCGCGGAATTTAAAAAAAAATAGTAGCCTACATGTTTTTTCCAGACTATGTTCTACATCTATGCCAAATTTCAGCCGGATCCGTTCAGCCGTTGTGGAGATACTTTCAAACAAACATCCATCCATCCGAACATTCACATATATAATTTAGTATGATTACTTGATAGCACACGCAAGTTGTCATATCATGTGACTATGTTCATTTAACATACTAGGCATTTCAAAGCTTGTAAAAGAAAAAAGTAAACTAGACACGGCGGCGAAAGACCATCACATAAAAATTTAACAGATAAAACTCAGGAGTACAATATTATCTCTATGTTAAGCCTGTATTTATTCTTTCTTACCTTTCTATGCAAGCAACAAATGCTTATTTTACTTTTCAAATACTATCAAATCTTTTTAAGACTTCGTATAAAGAAAATTTGATACTAATTGTTTTAGAACACAGTCATATACTCCTTTAGGCGTCATTTTTTTTTATCTTAGTTATACGCGTTATAACCAAGTAGGTAGAAATAACGACAAGTTCATTAAAAATGTATACTTCAATCAGGAGCCGTTTGACTGTTGTACAGTTTTAAAGCAAAATAAAAAGGGCTGGGGAATTTACTCGTGCGAGATAAAATAATTTGAAATATAAAAGCCCTTTTCGTTTACGGTTTTTCTGTAGTCACTTTTATGAATGTTATTCGTTGTTATTTCATATTTTTTTACATTGAGTTAACAAAATAACAGAGATTTATTACATATTCGATTCCGAAACGAAAATTCGGTACAAATCTAATCGATTTAAAAATCGAATAATTTCATAATTCATAGATCATTAAATATTCATTTAAATAATTTTCGGATCGATTTTTTAATCGGGTTGAATTTAATATTGTTTTCAGCCCAAAGAAAACGTATGAATATAAAGCGTAATATCGTATGCTTGTAAAGGAATACGGTTGTCAACGGAGAACCGTAGAGCGTCCCGTGCAAACGTAACCCTACTCATAGCCACTCGATGTGGGTATTCGACTAGAAGCGCCATAATTCTCAATATAGTGACGTCTTCTTATTCGCAGCTCCTACGAGTTCATTTTATTTAAAAGGAAAATGAACGCGGGGGACTTCGGGTGACGAGTGCAGAGTTAATATTTAAAACGTAACTTTCACTTTTATGTGAAAAACGTTGGATGCTACAGACTTTTTATTTTAGAAAATTCTATTTAAAAAGATTATTTTTATTTAATTTTATCTACCCAATTAAATCTATAAAGTTCGTTTAATTAATCCATAATTACAAATGCTAGAATATTCTAGAAATGCGTAAAAATATTTGGTCGTAGTTATAAAAACTGAATCGCATTCGATGAAAAAATGCGTCTATAATATACATGTATTTCCGAGATATTTACAATCATATTCCGTTTCACTGACGCCAAACATAGACAAAAATATTAAGAGGGATTTCATTGTCTTCGAAAAAGATATAACGTGTTTTGGACAGGTGTATCTGCAATAGAAGCCGACGTTAACTGACCTAAACGAATATAACTGTCACCTAAAGGAAGATAAGCGACAGGGAACCTTATCTTCATTTGTCGGACATAGGTTCACATTTAGCACGATCCACAATTTATTAACCACTAAAAGACATTTAAGTACAGAATTAGTTAAGAATAGATTAAAATAGGGTCTTGACAGACAGACAGACGGACAATAAAGTGAGTGAGTCCTATAAGTGTTCCGTATTTTTCCTTTAGAGATACGGAACCTTAAAAATACGTTAATAAAAGACAAAAAAAAATACTAAAATCCTTGATATAATAATACAATTCAAATAGTAAAACTAACTGGATTTATGTAAATCCTAGATTTTATTTGTTCGCCTACCATAATCGGATTGTCTCATGAACTGCAGGACCTTTGAACTACAATAAAACCATTTTATTTGTCCATATAAAGGCAAATATCATCTGACAAATGATTTTATCTGTACGCTGTAGCTTTTTTACGCTTTTACCTAAAAGTTTACTTTACTCTTTTTAACCTATAGCTTCTTTATAAATTCACCGATTAGTGATTTGCTTAACTTGTGTGCTTACTACCAAAATCCTTTTTAAAAGAGCTGTAGCTTGAAGCGAAATTGAAAGAGTAAATTTACTACGTAATATCTACTAATTAACACTGCTAAAAGAGAAATTATAGAGATCTCTTAAAAGACCCGACTTACCCAATTAAAACAATACCTTGGTAATATATCAAGTTTTAACTAAAACGTTACTTGACGCTCTCAATACTAAATTACAGTTTTCTACTCTCTATTAGAAATTAGAAGTATGAATTAGTTTTCAAAAATGTATTGTTACAATTGTATCGAGATATATCACATCCGTGTAATTAGTAGTCTTTTTAACATGATTTTTCTCAAGGAATTATAAGATAATCAACTGTTAAAGTAACCTAACCTAACATTCGTTTAATTTGAGGTTAGTTATTCGAATAATAAATCGTTTTTATAATGTGAAATAGAAGAATCAAAATTAGCTTTAATACATTATGATTTTATATATGTTTGTAAATTCATAATATAATTAATATTAAACTAAAAACCATTTGTACTCGGAATGAGATATGAACTTATATTTGCTTAGGTAGATAGAATTCACATTCGTAGTCAACACAAAGAACAATAACGTATGAAAGTTATTAAACAAACTAACTGGCACTAACTACATATTACACGAGTTCTGTTTTCGTTTCTATTATGTTTCTTTACTCCTATAAAACATACATTTATACGTTATTCAAATTATGAACACGAAACAAAATAAAGATTTTCTATTCTGCCAGTAATGATTGTAAAACAATTGTGTATTTATGAAGACTAAAAGCAACTATTTAAACACACCACTACTCACGAATACATAAATCCTTTCGTTATGACCACTAACGTAATAAGCTTAACACATCGTGTTATCACTTGGTGGGTTCCACAGTTGTCACAAGACTGATGCTGCTAATCCCAGCGTAGATATTTAAAGTGAGGAGTTGTCACGCGCGAGGGAGCCGTGACAATTGTCTAGGTGCATCCTGTTGGTACACACCACATCTCCACAAAGGGTGTAAGGGGATACTTCCTCTAACAATGCTTCTATACAGTTCTAGCGACCGCTGCCCGCATAAAAGATCCTTAATGAACGCTCTTTCTAACTGTACAGAACACGATACGGTTGATGCAACTATAAATTACTTTTTAAACTTTCTATAGTTTTATTTTAAACAGAAATAGTGTTAAAAATTATACTCAAATAAAGAATTGCAAGGTAGAAGTTGACCTGCTCTCTTAGTTCTGCAGACTCTTTATATCACAACGGTTTCACAATTGTTAATTTAACATTAACATTAGCAATTAACTATTCCGTATGATTAAGATTGCAGACAAGATCGTAATGTTACCGATCTTACTTCTTCTATTGCTGGTAGCTTGGTACATAATAAATGGTAAATAACTGATAGTGAATCGTTATTCATTTCATAATCCATAACTACGTACATACTCTTGTTCGAATGTAACATTTCAACACGATATCTGGACGGCCTTACGAAACAACCAGTGTGTTATGTTACCTTAAACTAACCACCCTGTCACACGATTCTGACGCATCCTATCCCGTTGCAATGCGAAATGAAACCGCGCAGAATCGTGTTTCTCTACCATTTGAAATGGAAAATGTTGCCTTTAATACTACGGTGTAAAATGCTGCAGTAAATTTCTGTGATTACAGTTACTGCCGTACCCAGAGTCACTTAAACCTACACTAAGAGACTAATTTAATTTGAAATTCAATAACAAACATACAGAACATATTATGCTTTATATTCGTTAACTAATTGAAGATAAATATTACTTTCTCTGCAAGTCAAATAACATCTCTAAATGTTTGTGCTCGTTTGTTGAAAACATGTTTATCCAGACTCAGCAGACTTTCAACGTTCTCTTGAACAAAAACAATTCAGGGTTCATGTTTAATACATTTAACCTAATTCACTCCAACAAGATTACCATAATGAGAATTTTGTACGTAAAAATTGCATATAATATGGTAAACTGAAGACCAAACTAAAAGATTACAGCTATCTTTTTGATTTTAGATTTCTGAAACTTGTCCAAGTAACCGTTGGTTTCTGAGACCAAATACTCCGTATAAAACATATCGTCTTCCAAATATCTTTGACAAAACAGTTATAACAATATGTCTCAGAAACCCACGGTAAGTATTACGGAGGATAATTTTGATTCTTAATCGATACAATGTTAAATATTATTGCATTTGTGTAAGAATGGAAATATACATGATCGGACAAACACGAATTACAAGAATTGGAACAATACCAAATTATAAGAGATGTTATGAACTTTTGAATTGTGAAAATTTATATAAATAGCGTAGAATATGACGTTCGTCGACTAAATGACATTCGTTTCGTCGGAGTTTTTCTGGTAAATAGTCGCCAGAAGTTTCACAAGTCGCCAAATAGCTATTAAATGAAGTGCCGACGTAGTCAGTGAAAGAAGGAAAAGTTCGTGTCAGCGAGTTGTTTGCGAATCAATACACTGTTTTCCCCCTGTTTATGTTACGTCTTAATATTGGTCAATTATTGCAAAATACTATAAAAACACGTATCAATCATATAAATTTTTATTTAACGTATTATCAGAAAAATATTTCAAATACTAATTAGTATTAGGTGATTTATCTACAGAAACTAATCTTAACTTTATTAATTAAGTTTGGCGAGACTTAATCAATGAAACAATGGGCAATCATTCGTAAGTAGAGTCCGGCTGACAACATCCCCAGTTTCAAACCTTTCTAACGTCGATAAGCAAACAAATCTTGTCGGAGACAAAGAAACGGGGATAATGTGGTCCTCAGTAAACATCCTTTATCTACGTCCGCTATTCTCTCAAAAGCAATTGTAAGTCAATAATAGAAGATGGACGAATTTAATTGTTATGCTTCTTTTGTTTCAACAACTTCGTAAAAAATGTTAAGACAAATTCCAAAATGTTATTCAGCGAATAAGACTTTCAATAAAAAAAACCCAAAGCAGAAAAAAGCATACTCACTACTTGCATGTAATAACAATACTGTGTCATGTGTTGCGTAAACGTATTGCGCATTTTCATAAGTGTTTTATTGAAATTATTAACGACAACGTATTCAGTCCGAGGACGATTTATTGCGGCAATTACAAATGATCGAATCAATTACACGAGATTGCTTTTAGTATATTTGTTTATTTCAAATTCTAACATGAACTACTATTATAATTGTTTTGTTATTAAGCCAATAGTTCACTGTAGGATTTCTTTTACATCGTATAGGTCTCTTATTAAAATAATTTTTGGTTTTAATCCCACTAATATTATAAATGCAAATGTTTGGATGGATGTTTGTTTAAATGTATTTACGAAACGGCTGCATGAATCTCGCTGAAATTTGGCATAGATATGGAATATAGTTTAGAAGAATAAATAGGATACTCATTATTATTTTTTTAATTCCGTGGGGACGGATTTGCGGGCGACAGCTAGTTTATCATATTTCGTTAAGTTCTTGAATTTTCCTCGAATATATACATGTTTAAGAAATTTAATAGATTTTGTTCATACTTTTAGATAAGTATAAAATATTTATTCTTACTCGTAAAATAATTTTGGATTGTAAAGTAATTAGGCTTGCTTGTGTAGCAAAGACGTGATGCCATTTGGTAAAGACAAGAAGTAAGATAAAGTCCCTTATCAATGTTCATTCTCGACATTCTCCTTGCTAATGACTTATTGAACTAAGCTTAACAATAATTAGAACTAAATTATCTTATCAACGTTCTAAATATATAAACAATTTGTTCGGCTTAAAATAACTAAAGTTTTGGTAATGAAGTTAACATACTATAAATAAAACAAGATTTAGACCATATCAGATTAAGGTCCGAATTTTGCCGCATTTATCTGTTTAGTGTGCGTGCCTGAGGTCTAATTTTCGTCCTATTTCTATTCCCACCCTTTTCTTATAAGATGCATAGAAGTGGATGTATAGAAAGAGGATATCTCCTTTCTGTGCGTCCCCTCCTCTATCGATTAAGGGTAGACAACGCATCTGCTAATGCGGATACATATCTATGGGCAACAGTCGCTTCACTATTTAGAAATTCAAGTGGTCATTCGTTTACCACCTTTTTAAAAATCCTTGTAAATATGCCTATAAAAATTTACGATATGTAAAGGTATGACGTGGTGAAACGGAAAAAAAATTATTAGAGAAGGGAGCAAATGAGCAGCGGGAACACCGTGGTGTTCATCGCCGCCCATGGTCATCTGCAATACAGGGACTACAGATGCGTTGCGGATCTTTAACGTATGGAGATGACAGCCAAAAATAAGTGGAAATATTTGGCGCTAAGTTGTCTCATTCTGTTTTTAAGATGCAATTGGAATAAAGACGCATGTTGTTAGTGTTATTGTTTTACGTTGATTTAATTCCTATTCATATTGAAATACTGTTTGCGCAAACATAAAAGAAAAAGGCCATTTTCTCTAAGTGCTCGAGACTTATAGGGCTTTTCAATAAATGGTAAGAAAATTGAGTGGCGCGCTATAAAGAAATGTTTATTTCGCTCTAAGGTAAAGTAATATTATTTATTTAATTACACATTTCTCCTTATTTAATTTCTCCATAAAGTAGAATCTTCCGCTCTAAATACTGAGTGAGGCGCTTAAACACGTTAAACGCCATAGTAGAAATAAAAAAAATCATTAAAAAAAACTTTTTGCTGGTAACTGTGCGTGATGTCGAATCTTCAAAATACATCTAGTTTAGGGTTCAATCAGAAGCTGGGATGCATAGATATTATAAAAAAAAACTTCATAAAGTCACAGGTGACCTACGGGCCGCTTAAATGCAGGCAGGGATCCAGTCACCGGTGACCGGTGTTTGGAGTGGCGTTTAACGTGTTAACAAACATTGCCACGTAGTTCTTGTTTATATTTTTAATGTACCTTAGCGTGTTTTCGTATTATCTTTATTGATTATAACTGACGGTTTTCACTGCAATAAAACTTTTATAAAACATTCCTTAGATTAAAATTAATATTATTAAACTAGCTGTCGCCCACGACTCCGTCCGCGCGGTATTAAATAAAAACATAACTGGTAGCCTATGTGCTCTTCCAGGTTATGTTCTATATGTATGCCAAATTTCATCAAGATACGTTCAACAGTTCGTCCAAACACTCGCATTTATAATGTTAATAATATGGTAATGATTGCTTTTGTTCAGTTCTTTCAACGGTTATAAATGTTTTAATAATTCTTTTTTCTCTAAATAAATCACAGTTGTATGAGAAGAACAAAATAAAACAAATGACAATAGCGTACATACGAGCTCGACGCACTGAAATATCTTTACGTTCTTTCGTCGAAATGAGTTTAGTTTCCCTCGCACCGCCGCGCCATGCCGCCTTATAGAAACAATAAGGTTTATCTGTAGGCTGTTGACAGAGGCTCCGGGCTTCGGGTGTGTCGCTCGACGTGATAAAGGAAAATAACGCTTCAACTAAACGCATGTATTTTTATAACAACATTTATTTTAAGCTAGAGTCACCTACTATAATCGGAAAGTATTTCTATTGTTCTATGTTTTTCCAGTAACTTTTCAGAATAATTTTGCACCTCAATAATAACCTCAGAGACGACCGCCTGACCTCTATAGATTTAGAAGAATGAATAGCTTCTGCATTCCATTTTCAACAGATAACTAAGGATTCACTTCCTCACATTACTAGGTAAATTCTATACATGTTATTTTTTTTTTCAAGATACTGGCAGTTAAGAATAAATGTTTCAAAGTCTTATTTGATTTCTTCTCTACTTGACCCTAATGTTGCCGACAGATACGGAACTTTTTACACTTTTTTATTCTTAATTGTTATTTTTGAATTTAGAACTGTATATGTTTTTTCTTCCTTTTTCTTTATTTTTAAAACCATCAGTTGTTGTAAATATATTCTTGTAACAGTGCGTGCTTTTCTCCTTATTTTTAATAATTCTATTTAATATTTTCATTTTATCTTTTTATTATATAACATAATATTCCAAAATTCATCTTAATCCTAACGCTCTTCCATCCTTACATATTCGGTCGTCTTTACCTAATAATAGAGATTTTCCAATCCGCACGTGTATAGCTTTACATTTTACTATGTATTTGTTATCGCAAATAGAAATCATATTATTCAGAGCACGCATCTGTATGTATTCACAAGACGCGTCTTGATGTGCCTTGACAAAAGCCGCGGGCTCACAATGCGCCCGCTCCAATTTGAGTTGTATCTCAAAAGCCGGTTTACAAATTCAATAGGGAAACTTGTTACGTAGAATTGACGTTGTCGGGAACATAACTACGCGAGTGTACGCTACACGTGTATGATTCGACACAAGACAACTTCTATTGTTTTTATAAACCGACTTTGTTTCACACGAAGTACGGCGTCACGTTTGTTATTTATTTAAAAATATTTCTCATAACTGACATTTCGGAATCGATCTGTACAAAAAGGTTCTATTGCCTTTCCCTATTCAGGTAAAGAAAAGCTATGACATAGGTAAAAATATTAATTATCCTGCGAATGTTTAGATGAATGGATGTTTGTTTGAAGGTATCTCCAGAACAGCTTAAAGGATCTCGATGAAATTTTGAATACATATAGATCATAGTCTAAAAGAACCCATGATCTACTTAACTGTGTTTGTCTTTGACTCCGCGCAGACGAAGTCGAGGGCGACAACTAGTAAAAAATAAAGATAAAATCAGTAACAAAGTATAAAATGCAAGAATTTATTAAATATTCCCATAAAAGAATAAGCAAGAGTTCATAAATGTAAAAGGGAAACGGTACACAAACAATTGTCGCCAGTTACGAGTAATGGTTGTTGAGTACTGAGGGCTCTTTGATGACGTCACAAAGTGCAGCCGTACACGAGCAATGAACAAACGTGCTGCCTTTATTATGCTCGCTTTCTAACAAGTGCTTTAATTGCAATTAAGTCAACTTAAACGACATTTAATAATAGAACTCCGCGTTGCATATGTAAATATTTTTGTACCAATTATAAGCACCTAGTTTGAACTTCTTTTACAACACAGCCTTCATACTTTTGATCTAGTTATGATACTTACGCAATATGAAAAGTAGTTGTTTCTGTTTCCTACAGATTAAGACACGGTCCTTGTGTTTATCACTAATCGTAGTGTTTTTTAAATGTAGTAGACTAATAAATAAGCAAAGCCTATGTTGTGAATATTGCTACGTTAAACGTAACAAAAAAAAGAATTATAGATCAACAACATTTATCCTTATTACGTCCTGAGTATCATTACAATAAGGCTTAATGTTGGGGCTAGGAAAGGTTAATCGTTCAGAACAGTTCAATAGTAGGTCTAACTTATATTATGTAATGTACATAAAAAACATACTGTCGTACATATGCAAATTTTTAAGCATTTTAAATAGATAATATTTTTTGGTTTGAATAGCAAACGATTAGAAAAAGCATAAATAAATCATCCTGTAATTAAAGTTGAAGAATTATTTAGATGACATAAAATAAATTAAACTAATTCTTTACGACGGGAATTAGTAGAAAATTTCTAAAAAAAAATCTTCTAAACGACATGTGAAAACTCCTAATAAAAAGTTCTAACAATTGAAATATTCAAACAATCAAATTAAACAAAAACTCTACATTTTTATCATGAATATAAAATTCCATTAAAACAGGAATGATGCAAAAGGAAAATTAAAACAATTTAACGCGAATGAACGCCGCGGACCAATTAAAATAATAACACGAAATGTTTTCCATCTGTACTCCAATAAAATTCATCGCTACATGGTGTTTGTCAAGCGCTAGTAACAATGAATCAATAAAATTAACACTGAACAAGGCTTTACAAATATTATTATCGTGTAATAATAGGCATGGTATTACATATGCATGAAAAACGTGCAACGGACTTTTGCCACTATTTTGTTTATATTTCGACATACAAATTATTGTATAAATAATTTGGTCGATGGTTTTCTGGCTTGATGACATAACAACATTCAAGCTTTACCAAAATTAATATCCCATGTGTTTTAGTTAGTAATAAATTAGTTGTAAAAACAAATGATAATATTAAAAAAAAAGTATGCTGTACACATTGATTGTAGAACGTCGGTAGCGCTGTTGTTAAGCGCTTGAACGGGCCGGACCATATTCTAGGCATTCATTGATTTCCAAATTCCATATGTACACTTATCTAACGTTCTTACAGTGAAAGAAAACATTGTGTTACAACCCGCTCATATCAGTAAAGACATTCTAAAGATATGCGTGAAGTCAACCAACCCGCACTTGGACATGGTGGTTGACTAAGGCCTAGTCACGCCTAACAAATGATAGGCTCCTAGTACCTCTGTGGAGTCCTATAGTGAGCTGATGATGATGATTACACATTAAAGAGGTTTATACAAAAAGGTTACTATAAAAGTTACGACAATTACTTTGATACGAACATCGTACAAACTGCTCGTTAAATTGCCTGAAATGTAAAGCTGTGAGGCACACGTCAGGAAAATTTACCTCTGTAAAGCCGTAAAGGAAGGTTACCTCGCACGGTTCGTTGCTCCTAACAGTGTTTCGGGCAGACCCAAGCACGTATCCCTTTCGCTCGGCAGTCAACGTATTAAAGTCAGTGAAATGTGTTTTGTAGCACATTTGTAAATCCTCGTACACTAACAAACTACATGTTATGTACATATATTTAAGTGTTGAATAGAATTAAAAGGATAAAGAAAAATAAAAAAAATTCCATAAATAACATCTCTTTATCTTACTAATATTATAAATGCGAATGTTTGGATGGATGAATGTATCTCCAAAGCGGTTGAACGGGTCCTGCTGATATTTGGCATCGATGTAGAACATAGTCTGGAAGAACACATAGGCTATTAAGGTTTTTTTATTTACGCACGGACAGAGTTCGGATGAAAGCTATATGTAGTAAAACAGATAATGTACATCCGTATATAATACCTAAATATCACGTGTGGCGATACTAAACGGATACGATTTTATTGCTCACAATTTAACTAATGCATTCTTGTTTTCCTCTTCTAATTGCCAATTGTTCTGCGCCTAAACGAATCAATCTCATGGATTTGTATGTATTAAGTACTAGCGTTCGCCCGCGACTCCGTCCGTGTGGAATTGAAAACAGCATAATCAGTAGCCTACGTGTTCCTCCAGACTATGTTCTCTATGTATGCCACATATCATCGAGATCTGTCCAGCCGTTCTGGAGATACCATCTATCCATTTAAATATTTTTATCTATAACATTAGTAAGATAATGTCCAGCATTGGTAAGAAAAATGTCCAATTTTCCAATCATAAATTAATTTGCGTTAAATTGATAAGTTACATATTAGAGCGCAAGAACCACACAGTAATTATGGCGCGTTGGTGACGTCATTAAAAGGTGCATCCATTGTGGCTTCGAACGAGATAATGAATAAACAAACTGCATTCGCCGAGCTCATTGTTTACAAAGACTTTTATTTTAATTAAACCAAATTAACACTCAAACATGTTTGTCGCTTGTCTTTTTATTGTTTTAATAATTATTTACTCTGCAAATGGAGTTAAAAACATGACGTTTCACACCAAAACTGTATATATATTGTTAGGAAGAAAATCCTAAAATTGGCAGTGTATTGACCCAACACTAGCCATACTAAAATGTCAAATTTTGACCCTCACTATTCATTCTGACACTGGACTTTGTAACGAAATCACGTCATTCGCGCCATATTATTCTAACTACTAATGTCTAAAAATAAGTACGTAAGAATAATAATCTTACTAATATTTTAATGCCAAAGTTTAGATGGATGGATGTTTGTAGAAGGTATCTCCAAAACGGCTGCATGGATCTCGCCGAAATATCACAGCTGTAAAAATGGTCGTGAAAAACGTATAGGCTACTAATTAAGTTTTTTTTATTTCAGCGCAGACGGAATCGTGGGCGACAGCTAGTTTCAAAAAGGTTACTTGAATAGTTTAAAACTTTAAGTAGAACAGTAAAGTTCCACATTAAATAAGTTGCGTTGTCTAGACACATTTAAAGTCAGCTCTAGCAGACATACGAGTCATTATAGTCAAATTACGACCCTAGACGACTCGTCTTCACTTTTAAGACATAATATGTAGCTAGATTTAATACAAAACAAAGCAATCTAAATTGCTTTGATTAGACGTGCTAAAGTTTATGCGAACTGGTCTGTAGCCAACATAACAAAGACATAAAATATACTTTTATTTTTCTAACAATGAAATTACTTACAACAAAATATTTTACGATTCTGTATTTGAATGAGTTAGAGCTGCCATAGATGAACCTTAATATCCGATTAAACAGATAAAACGGCCAGCTTTAATTTTTAACGGTGACTGTATACTACGGTACATGTATGGCGTACAGCAGATCAACGACGATAGCTAGTAGCTGTCTGTACCGACTGGCTGAATTTGTCCGTATATGGCAGCCTTTATTCTTTATTTTTGGTGAGAACCGCTCTGTAATATGTATAATATTCAATTTCATTTTCGTTTTATAACTTAGTATTTTCCAATAAACTAAATTAACATTGAACAAAAAATACGTTTATGTATTTCTTTTGTTTTATTATCGGGAATAATTTGTTCTGTAATACAATTTCTTTTTGCTTGCCTTGCTTTGCTTAAAACAAAGTAATTGTTTTATGTTTACAATATTTATTACACGTCACTTAAAGCGGTTAACCGTAGGTTTCTGCTACCAACATATCTGTATTAAAACATGTCGTCATCCCTATTTTTTCTTTGACAGCACAGAGACCACAATATGTTTTAAACGTAGATTTAGAACTTAGAAAACCACGGTAAGTAATACTATGTATCTTAGAATCGATAAAAATTCTATTGAATTGAATTTAATTGGGAATCTAATTTAAATGATGTATCATGAGCCGTCTTTGCTGGTCGTAATCGATGGTGGTTGACATTAAGAATCAATACAAGATATATTCGAAAATAGACGAAGAACAAACTTGTCACCAAAGGCTATGTTCACACATTTTCAAGATATAAAAGCGCGTCATAACGCCGGTTGTTAAATTACATAAGCAAGTAAAAATAATGCGCTACTTCAACTGCAATTTCTCACTTTATTCTCAACAGTAAAGCTGCGTTTTAAGCCTTATAACAGAAATGGTTGAGCGCTCACTTAGAACTTTCCATTGGCCTCTGGAGGACGTTAAAATTATTTTATAGCAAGTCTCCTCTTCTAGTCGCGTTTGGCGGACTTAAT
The DNA here is from genome assembly GCF_000836235.2 of Papilio xuthus. NCBI lineage: Eukaryota > Metazoa > Arthropoda > Insecta > Lepidoptera > Papilionidae > Papilio > Papilio xuthus. The sequence continues at coordinate 5,270,230 of NW_013532721.1, forward strand.
ATTTCTCCAAGTCATATCCGCTGTAGAGGTGCTACGGGAAATAGTGTTCGAAACGTTAAAATATTTACTTCTCTGCACTGCTCACGAATACAAATATTTATCATCTGTGTACATACACAGGTGCATTTTTGCAGCCAATAAATTAAATAAATGTCTTCGTCCGTGTAAACGCAATGTGTATTTGATAAAATTTAGGCAACTAAGTGTTTTTTTCTTAAAGGTTAAATATTTTAAGTACAGTAGTAAAGAGACATAGATAATTGTGACTATTACTTTTAAACAAAAATGATATTATTAATAGATAGATATGAAATCCGTTTATAAATATGTATATGCATTACATAATGTCGTAAAGTAATAAAACTAAGAAATTGCTAATATTGGCTATAGACCGACAAGGATATCTGACCCGGTGAACATGTCAAACTAAATATGACAGTTCACTAGCGCCCTCTGCTAATGTTAAAAAAGTGTCACAAAGTCCTTTTTGTATGCAGCTGTCATGTCATGTTATTCTTTTATGTTATTTTCTATGTAGGTTTTACATATTTTCTGACAGAACTAACCGCGACAGCAGCGCCTCTCTCATCGTGCTACATATCCTTATTGGAATATAACAAATAACGTATATTATTCAGTGTTAAGTTTACATACAAAAACATATTCGTCGTATACTACATCTAAACAAAACAATATAAAGGGTGAGCGATAATAAACGGCGATTTATAATATTCATTATTCATCTCACGGTGAGACGATAGTCACAGTACACGTCGCCTCGACGGGGCCTATAACTGTGACGTTATCAAAAGAACTTAATTTAACAAACATACTGTGAAAGAGCTTGTTGGCTAGTGTGTTATTATGCAACGTTATAATTTAAATACGACTATGATGAATAAATTACCATTTATCAAAATTCATACCCTCCATACTATGAGTAATACTTGATTTATGATTAAAATTCTTATATATTCGTCCATATATATATATCCGGTTAATAGAAGCTAGAAGCAATAAACTTTGAGCGACGAATAACGCGTAAATCCTATAAAGCTTTTAGAACATAAAAGGAAAGCCTTCACGGCCCTCGTAATTTTAATGGATTTTTTGAAGATCTTTGATGCGTCAAATGTCGTCGAATAATTGCTATCTGAGCTTAAACGGCTCATGGAATAATCTCAATAGATATATTTTAATTATTAGAATATAATAAAACACTATCGTCAATAGCCTAATGGTTAAGGGTACGGATTTCCGATCACGAGGTCGGGGGTTCGAATCCCGCCATTTGACTATTGTCGTAAACCATATCCTAGCACAAGCCTAGAGCTTAGTTGGTATGGTTAAAGAAATATTAGTAAATTTACAAAAAAATCTGCTAATATTTTATTTAAAAAAAAACTATGTAATCTATTATATATATAAAAATAAAATCAATTGCTGTTCGTTAGTCTCGCTAAAACTGCAAGAACTGCTGAACGGATTTATCTTATCTTGGTCTTGAAATATTCGTGGGGGTCTATGGAAAGTTTAAAAGGTGAGAAAAATTTGAATAATTGCCAGGAACTAATTATGTTTTTATTTAATTTTGCGCGGACGGAGTCGCGGGCGACGGCTAATGTGTACTAACTACAAGGAGCTTTTCTTTAACGTACGATGATAAATAAAATTAACAGAGAAGTTATTTAAAGAAAGTTTAAGTGATGTAATATGGTTTTGAATATCAACATTAATTAATTATTAAAACCAAGAAGATCAACTTTAGATTAAGGATCCAATTCATAATTAATATTGATAACAAAAGAACTAACTAGATTTCATATTATTTCTGTCATCAGCACTAAGAGGTCACCCCAATTATTTTCTGAAACAAAACAATGTACGAGTATTTTGTTTTGCTTCAGAAAATAATTGTAATTATTCTGAAACAAAATAACGTAACATAGAATTTTGGTTAGACAGATTATTAATTAAGTTTTAGCAAGAGAACTTAAACAATAGATAACATTTTGATGTAACTTCAAAACTTTTCCTTGTAGTTTGATCTATATCAAGATTCCTTTGTATCGAACTCGCGGCCGGTTGACGAAGTATTAACGGAAGTTTTTCATTGAGATAGCGACGATAAAAATCCGACCCTTTTCCCGACACCAAATAACTATAGATGTACACAGCGTATACGAGAGAGAGAGAGAGAGAGAGAGAAAGAGAGAGAGAGAGAGCAATGAACTCAATAATAAAATAGTTTAAGTATAAAAATTAACGCTACTGAGGAAACATATATTGTATGGTTAACAAAAAAAATTACTGTTACGATTCTTACTACAAACTACCTTTTTCTTGAAAGCACCCATGTCATAACTGTATGAAGCCACCAGTAACTTGTTGAAATCCTTTGCTGTATGCAAAATTAACGATGATAAATCATTTAGTTAGATCGCTCGATACTTTAAAGAATGACTGGCCGTCGCCCGCGACTCCGTCCGCTCGTAATTTCAAAAATACTTAATTATTACTCTATGTATTCTACGGGGTTTGTTCTATATCTATGTCAAATTACAACGAGATCTATGCAACGTTTCTGGAGATACCTTATAAAAAACATCCAGCCAAACATTGTCATTTATAATATTAGTATGTTGGTAAAAAGTAAAATGGAATCCAGTCGTATTTCTAAAGTACCAAACCCAAAATGAGAAACGTTCCAAGATCATTGACTCTACATCGGTCGACTCTATTGCCAATCTGACCGTAATATAAAGACGTTTTGATATACATTGTTTACTTTTAATTGTAAATTAAACAATACAATATATTTATAAATATTACCTAAGGAGTTTGTTGGTTTTCTAATTTTCTTCGTTGAAAGTAAATAGTATAAAAATATCTTATTAACTTCTAAAGAAAAATAACATTCAATTTTGCATTTCATTAAAATAATTTTATAAGAAAACGTTTCTACGGTCGCTTTGTAGTGGCTACGAAATTGCTACGAAGATGCTTTGTGCCCGATTTATAATATGAAATCAGCTACGGTTGCTTTTATAAAAAAATACCTGTATTTAAAACTTAATTAACTGTTGTACACAGATATACGACATAGTCGTCGAGTCGAAAATATCTTACTAATATTATAAATGCGAATGTTTGTATAGATGGATGTTTATTTGAAAACATCTCGAGAACGCCTCCTATGGGGATATCGCTGAAATTTGGCATAGATGTAGAACATAGTCTGGAAAAACACATAGGTTATTTTTTTTTTCATTCCGCTCAGACGGAATCGCGGTCGACAAAGCTATAATTTATAAGTCTACAAAACCACTATAATAAAATGTAACATGGACACAAAGTTTCGGATTTCTTCATAAATTAACGTTGAGTAATAACAAGCGGGATATTCACGACCCGATATCAAAATGATGTATTCATGTTCTAGCTATAATTTACTCTTAGACATAAAAACAACCTTCTTGGATATTTTGCCGCCCTCGCAAATTATTTTTAGATTCAGTCAAGTCCAGTATGTGGGTGTAATATGAAACATGAAACCTAGACATAAATAGGCTCAATAACAAATTTAATTAAAGTTATTTTAGGTGAAATATATACCAGTACTCTCGTTACCAACTCGGAAAACAATACAGAAAAATAAAGAAAAAAAGATTTTTTTTTATTGTGTTTTTTGGAAATTATATTTAAGTACGAATTACTAATTAAATGATGAAATATGAATTATATTTTTCGATCTTACCGATAGAAAAAGTTAAGTTTATGTTTAAGTTGATTATCGATAAAACACGAATAAAATGACATTTTCTAAAAATTATTCCTAGGTAGATCGATTCATCGCCCCCGAAACCCCCTTTATACTAAATTTTATGAAAATTGTTGGAGCCGATTCCGAGATTCCAATTATATATATATCGCTATGATGATATACAATACAATAGTTATTGGTAATGTTTCAATTACAGGTCAAAGAGCGATTTACATTAAAAAAAAAATCAATGAAAAAATTCTTCGTACGAATACAGAGCCCTCTCGACAAGCACTGATTTCAATCTATTTTTGAATAATGTGAGGCTGGGTGCCGCTGTGATATGTGATAAAGTATTATACAAGTGTAATGGAAATTTTGCTCGCTAAATAAGGCCAGAGCAACCTTATAAGTTGACACCAAAGGCGTAAAACCTAATCATTACGTATATGTTAGCCACTTCTAATACCAACGGTCATCGGATAGCTTATAAAATAACAAGGTTAAATATTATAAATAAAAATATGTAATAGTTTTCATAAATATACATTTGAAATTAATATATTTACGTTTCATAACAGCGCACGTTCTGAAAATGGTAGAGTTAATCGAATGATGTAAAAATTGCCACTTTAACCCGCTAAATTTAGCTAGCGTACTATTTTGGCACACTTTTAAATACTGGAAATTTGGACTATAAAGGCTCACGATACTACTAAATATAAAATTTAAGTTAATCAAAAACAAAATTTTTCGTGGTAAGCTGGCACATAATTAGAAAACTTAACAAAAAAAGAACTTCCAACGTCTGAACTAATTCATGGCAAAGACAGCAATGCGGCGCGGAGTCGAGCCTGGCACGGAGCTTGCATTGAGCCATTTACCTATATTAAAATTAATTTAGCTGAATAGTAGCGAACTGCAAGCCTACCCGACGCCCGGCGCCCGTCTTGCAACTGGGTCAATGACAGGCACGCCAAGAATAGAACTGTCGCTTAAGGGTTGGATGAGCCCCATTGTTATCCACTGCTGGAACTGTAGATGTTATCGTTTATTTAAGGGCATTCAGACGATGTCACTTGATGACAGACGCCTTGTTAGTGCAAGATAATTAATTGTATTGTTGCTGTTATGTTACTGACATAATTATTTCGATGAGAATAGTATCAAGGATTGTGTCTGAGAAAGCTCTACAATGCAGCCAAAATGCAGTTTACTAAAGTACCTGCTGGTATTATAGAATACAATCGCATAGACAAAAAAGCCAATCACATAAGCTTAATGTTTTGTGAATCTTTTATAAAAACAAATGTGATGTATATAAATGCAATTCTAAGTAGACGGGAAGTAAATTCGTAATAAAGGAAACGATATCGGCGAGCACATTCAGTCGGAATTCCTCCGGGGACGAGACCCAGTTACGTTTATTATCTCAAGATAAGTATATTTATTAAACGAGCTCGGCCGCTGTAACGGCTACGGCAATATTTATTTCAATGGCACCGCAATTGTACGTAGCGACGTAATATACCCTTTAAACAGCTTTTACTTGGTGTAAATACAATTTAATTCAGAAGTAATTTCGTATTTTCCTCTCTTAATTTACTTGAATAGAAATTTAATTTAATACGAGATATTTGCGGTTACCAATCTGATGAAACATATTTAACTTTCTTTTAAAATAAAGCAACAAAGGAACAAAAGATCATGTCGAATATTCATTGTCTAGAAACATAACCTAAATATCATAAAAATGATAACTTATTTCGATGTCTGTACAATACACCTTTCTCTTTTCCTCCTTTTGATTTTTTGATAATCTCGATTTTTCATCTCAAGTCGGAAAATATGGAAATTCTTTAGAATAAAAAGAGACTATTATATTTTATGCGTTATATCTAAATAAGAGATAAACAATGTGTACAATAGAAAAAAATCTAAATGCGAACGAAAAAAAAAGAAACGTATTATCATTGATGCGCCGGAGAGAATGGAGACAAGAACAATTACCTGCCATTGCTTGCGATACCGCGCGTAATTTCTCTTTGTTATCAGCAAGAGTACCTTTATGAGAATTTAACTGAAAGGGGTCAAAGAACTGAATAAAACCTAAAGGTATCCATTATGAGATACAACACAAAAAATAATAAAACACAAAATGTACTCTGAGTTTTATTTACTATACAATCTTACTGTGAATAGAAATTTTTAGAAGGTATCATAAAAATGTTATTACTTAAAAACTAAAACATTCTCTTCTCTATCCTATACAATGGCACTTAATACATATGGTATTAAAAATTAATTGTTATTTTTTTTTAATATTACATTTTTGTGTAAATTTACTAATATTTCTTTTTAACCATTCCAAATAAGCTCTAAGCTTGTGCTAGGCTATGGTTTACGACGATAGTCGAATGGCGGGATTCGAACCCTCGACCTCGTGATTGGAAATCCGTACCCTTAATCATAAGGCTATTGACGCTTCTAATTGATATCTTTAGTTAAAATATAACCTGATGTTACATTGGTAAAAAGAAAATAAGTTACAGATGCGTGCGACCATTCTAAGACAGTGAAGAGAAACATAGAAAGGATATTTTATTTTTCATAGAAATTTTATTCTTTATATTACGTTTTACTTGGTTAGGATTTTTTCTTTTACTTAATATTCATGCGGAGCGGGTAACTAGGCGTGGCGGGTGGCGGGCGGCGGCGGGACAAAGCGTTGCTACACAATAAGTACGTTTTATCGAGCGACAAGGACGCTCCCAAGGAAAAGGTCAGATTTCATTTCATTATCAAGAAGTATATACAGCTAGTGTCTACTTTATTATTCATTTAGTTATAATTTATGAGCATGTATTATTAAAAAAGGAATCATAGCCAAGAATCTGTATAAGACAGCAATGATTCTAATTTTCGTTTTACCTATATTTTTGGCAAAGTCAATGCTGCTCATAGGAAACTGTGACAAGCTAGAGTTGCAGACGCGTTGTCCTACTTTTAATGATCAAAAGAGATGATGTAGAGAAAAAGTCCACCTCTGAAAGCTGATCTCCGTAAATCCATTATCCCTGTTTAAAGGTTTTGTTTATCTGTTAAAGTTTTCTTTTCTTAATTCACGTTTATATTCCACTGAATATTATTTAAAAATGCATAATATTTTGTTTCATTTTTGTTTTCATTGTTCGTGTGCCTCTATTTTGAGTATCTACAATAATAATTTCTTCTATTGTTTGGAAGCACTAATTATCTGGAGGTCTTACAAATATATTTTAAGGTGTACTAAATATTATGTTTAAAAAAGTAGCATGATATTAAATAAGTACGTTTTTCCACAATATTATTTACTAAAAAATGGTGTTTTTGTTAATGGATAATCGGCAACGAAAGTGCATTATTTTCTTTATTAAAATTAAGCAAGTGTAATGCATGTCTTTAGTCGTTGTACTTCGCACTATTAACATTATGATATATATGAAGGGCCATCACTTTAAGAGACCCCGCACATTAGAGAATTTTACTCAATTTAATCGGTTTAATGTGCACACCTCTATACATGCTCATACTGATTAAGCACATTATCAAACTATCGGGCGACTAAAAGTCTCTAGTGTGCGGAGGCTCTTAGTTTGAATGCTGTTTGATCATACGTCAACAGAGGATTTAAAGCTTAAGCAACCTTCTGTACGTGAATAACACAACAAAGGGGAATTTGCTTCTTAAATAAAAAGATGGCGTCCTATATTTCATTGTAAATATAACAATAATAGTTCATTGGTATTCGTATCACATGTTAAAAAGAATTCTTTTCTTATAAAAGTAATTTGGAATATTCTTAGATCTTGTACAAGTTTTATGTCAACATAAAATAAAATGGCATCGAGCTAAGAACATTCGAACAAGAAATAATGAAACTTTTGCTATTTCTACTCGGACTGTTAATAGACCGTACGCCTAACTTTACAAGATAAGAAAGTTAATAGTCTCGAGAACTACTGAAGTCGGATCGTGGTACATACTTGTGTCTGGAGAGGAATACTTAAAATAGAATCTCAAGTTTCATTAATCTATATCTAACTATTACTACCGTTAAACCCCTTTATAATATGGCATACATTAAAAGAAAATCAGCGAATAAACTAAGGAAATAGACGATATTACATTTTTATCCAGTGTCAAATATTTATAGTATTGTTTCAGTTTGTGAGAGGCTTCCAATAATACTCTGCTGTAATTTATATTGAAGAATTTTCGTGAGCAGATACAATTCACTAACTTTATAATGTAAAATATATATCAAGAGATGTGTCGCAAAGCTGATATGTATCGATCAATCGAGCGCCCCAACGCTACCTACCGCGAGTAACTCGAATTTATGTGACTCCCTATAACTATAACGTATGGATCACGAACAAGATGTTGCTACGCTGATCCCGTGAGCTACTATTTCGTACTTTCGTTCTGCAATCAATTAACAGCCTCAATGTTAGGTTAGCTAGAAATTATAAGTGACTGGGGTGAGGCAGCAACCCGAAGTAGGCTTTGGCCTCCAACAAAAGTCTACACTTACCTAGCCAACCCAGGTATCGCTGGACGAATGAGATGGATAAGAGATCTTCAGGAGCTATATCTGCTAGAATTGGGACAGCGCGTAATCGGTGATTATGCGTTAGTTACTTGTCTTCGCGATTGTACAATTACAATAAAATTGTGAAAAGTTTGAATAAAATAGAAATTGTAAAAGTGTACCACAAAGTTTTTATGTCGAGGTTGAGATTCGTAACAAAATGAAGTATTATTGTCACAAATTTTGGCTTTTTTTAAAATATAATGTTAACGTTCCGTTAGACTAAAAAAGTTCATTTCACCTTGCACGCTAAAATTATAATCTGGGTCGTTGTGGTTGATTACCGGAAAATGGCTCCGACGTGATTGAAAGGTTTTTTAATTTTTATCCTAAATAATGTTCTATCCTTATTCGAGTTATATTACTAATATTATATATGCGAATGTTTGGATAAATGGTTGGATGGACGGATGGATGTAACAGTGTTTAAAACTTAATTAACTGTTATACATAGATATACGACATAGTCGCCGAGTCGAAAACATCATACTAATATAAATGCGAATGTTTGGATAGATGGATGTTTATTTGAAGGTATCTCCAGAACGGCTAAACGGATCACGATGAGGTACATATAAAACATAACCTGGAAAAACACGTAGGCTATTATTTTTTTTATTTCCGCGCGGAGAGTCGCAGACGACAGCTAGTTATCCTATAAAGACTTCAGAAGTCGTTAATATTACTAATGCATTTGTTTTAACCAATACAATCTACATTATTACAACTTTCGTTCCCAATTCATGAATACTGCTAAATTCTATTTCATGTATTTCGGTACTGTCAAAATTTTAATTAGACTTACAAATGAATGACAGGTTTGCGGGTACCCAATTTGCGAAGTCATATCTTTGAGTTGTAGACGCTGATTAGGGATTAGAAAATAGGATTCCAGTCATGACGTTACAAAGTTCAACTGAAATTAATTAAAATTAATTATTTTAGGGATGCCGTTAAAGATTTGAGCAAATTCTTGTAAAAACAATTATAAAACGTACCATATAAATAGGTTTTAGTTATTAACACTGTAAAGTATTATCTGAAAATCGGATTGTCATTGGATTAGGCTCTTGGGACACATAACCCAACATAGTAGATCGTTAGCGGGGAGCATAGCTTTCATCATTAGTAGGATTAGTAATCTAATAAAATAATATACACTTTTAAACCAACATTCATATCTACAAACTGAAATAAGATCAACATCTAATGAGTTTTTTTTTCCTCGCTGCTGTAAAATATAATAGCTGTTTTGATTTTATGTCTATTTGTTTACCTCTATCTACTAAAATATATAACCAAATGTATATCGTGCAACTATTACCTTGAACATGTCATTGCCTGTTAATTAATGTATAGATATTTATTGATCTATAAATATTCCATCTTTGATGTAACCTGGTCTTTCATACATCAACCGACCGCTGAAAGCCGTGATGATAGACTATAAAATATAAAATCGCTATAAAATTTTAAAAGAAGCTCGCAATTGACTGTAAATCCTTTGATATTAACTGCCGATTAATATTTTCAACGTCTTCGTTGCGAACGGGGTGTAAATGACCGCTATAACATGTGAAACACGCCCACTCTTTATCGACTTCCATTGTTAGTACACTTTAAAACTTCTTTTGACGTTAAAAGAGTCCTTATGTAGTAAAAAATAAGGTTTATATTTGAATATAATGTTAATATCGGTTAACACACGACCCAATAAGGCCATTCGCACACAAGGCGACGTAAATATTTTAACCTAATATTGTACTTTTGTGTCGCGAGTATCGCATAGCGTAATCTTACTTATACTATAAACTGTAATTAAATATATTACAAACTGAACGGATCTCGATGAATTTTGGCATACTCTGGAAGAAATCATAGGCTACTAATTGTGTTTTTATTAAATTTGGCACGGTCAGTGTCGCGGGCGACAGCTAGTGAATCGTAAACAAGAGTTGTCTATTTAGTCAGTATAGGCAGGCTGACTAACGCGCATATTTACAAAATGACAACTACATATATAGATTTGCTCCGCCATCTTGAAAATCGCAATGACTTTTCTCACGACAAGCTTGACAGTTAGCGAGCGACTGCCTTTGGTTATGACAGTAATATCAACGACATGTGTCTGACGTACGTTTCTATGACATTGTATTGCGTAAAACGGTATAGACTAAAAACGCCAGTGTAACGCCAATTTACATCGCTTTGTGTACAAAGGGACTAAAACAACAAGCGAGACCAGAATAATATGTAATGTGTAGTTTAATGCTTTATAATATTTAATATTATTTCTACGTATAAAATGGTAACACTTTTATACTACGCAATATGTCTGATAGTCATGTAATGTTTTTTTTAAATTAAAAACGGATCGTTTATTCTTGGTACTTGGTGACGTAATCGATCACGAATACAGTGAGATATTTTTCCCATTCCCGATGAAAATATATTGCTGTCCTTGTCTATCTCAATAGGGTTAACAACATGCTGATAAGCATCATTGAATATTGATTTTTAGACTTACAATTTTAAATAAGAATCATGTATCGTATTCAGAATTTAATTCCATGTTAAATTGCGTTTAAATAAGTATAATTTTCTTTACCTCATTCCATAAAGTGTTAATTGATAAAGGTGTAATAATAAATCGTTCTGATACCGGGCGGCGCGCCGCGTTGTGGTGTACGACGGGCGTATTAATCATGTCGCCTTCTTATTGTTCCATATTATTTCCACTATAACGTATTAATTTAATGTTGTATTATTCTTTGTAGTTAAAAATAGCAATGACAAAAGAAATATCCAATGCTTTTTACCAAGAACGTTATGTCAAAACAACTTCAAATATTAAACTTATTTCTTTCGTCTCTCGACATTATAAATATGACTAGTCAGTTTCCTTGTAAGTATCCTATGTGTTTTTTCAGACTTTATTCTACATCTCTACAAAATTTCAAGGAGATTCGTTAAGCTGTAAAGAAGTTATGTAGTATGAACCATTTATTATTACCTTCGCATTTATATTAGTCTGATACAAGATGTTATATCAGCGTCAATCGGATTTAAAAACTACTGCTCACTAAATTGCTAAAATGTCAGACCTTTTTATGTGTCGCCATGTTAATGATTTTGTTATCAATGTATAATTAACCATGGCTTATCGTCACAGCATAATAATGGTAACCTATTTGGAGAAAATTTTTATTCCATTCCTTTTACCAAAAACACGTACAATTCCTAGTTTGTTTACATATCTAACATTGGTTACTAGTGTTGCTAGTTAACATTGGGTCCAGCCTAACCACATGTGGTCACAACAAGAAAGCTTTTATGTGTTCACTTAACCGTTAGAAGATTTAGAAGGCTATTAAAGTAACACTTTTATTACAAAATAATAAATTTTTTTAGCATAACATGACTCGTGCCTACTTCATAATATGAGGTCAAAACAAAAGACAATCTAAACTTGATATGAAGATATTTTGACGAATTCATGTGGCCACTTGCTCGTTTGCCAACTTATACAAAACACGTGAATGCTTATCATTAAAATTATTAAAATGATCTAATTTATTAATAAACATTTCACTGAAACGTTAATAATCATAAATTAGTTAAGGAACAGTTCAAACGCGGGAAGCCAGAGGCAACTTTCCTGAGAAGTCAGTGAACGTTTCTATTATGAAAACGTATATAACAATGAATGCAAAAGAAGACGTGAACTGAAAATTGAAAAGTTACTAAAAGTCACTGCAGTCACCCGGTAGAAATATAGTTTAATAATAACGAACATTAGTATTGTAACAGTTAGGAAGGATTTTAGAAAGATCTTTGCAGCTTCATTTCATGAAAGAGTTTGTTAAGGCAATCACCACTCCACCATGATTTAAAGCCAACATAGTTATAATGCGACATATTTAAATTGAACAGATATTCTTCGTCTACTTATTGTCGAATGTAAAACTTAAAAAAAGTGACATATAATTTATAACCAAAATTTAACAAAGAGAAAGAAAGTTAAGGTGAGAATTATATTCAAATTTTTGGGACTTCAAACAAATCTTTGGGATCTTTTTACCAAACTTTCGAAAGTCCCCATTATGACGCTTAAAACGCGAAGTCTCCGAACTAGAAGTTGAAAACTTGTAGTAACTTAAGCGCTTCTTTGCGATCTGCTTTGAGAAATACAACTCCATATTCCTTTGTGAACATTTGCACAGAGATGAGGGTGACAACTTATTCCGTCACACTTGTATTTTTATTTAGAGTAACCGCACAAAAATTTATGTATATTTTTCTTCTTGGATTTTAATAACACATAGCTTTGTTAGCCACATTTTTAATGTTTATGTGATATGGAATGGAAATGTATCTTCCAGAACAAAATGGAGAATGTTTTTGCGTTGCGTTTCAGATTGAATTTATAATTATTGATATTATATAGACGGGTAAAATGCGATGTTTGTAATTTATGGTGCATGGATATAAAGAAACGCGGACGAAGATACAGGCAACAGTTAGTCACCATCTTTCAATCGCAAGTAAATAACAAAAGATTAATGTAGCATAAAAGTGCAGACTATCCTTATTATGATATAATTGGTTTACTGGGTCGTACGATGTCCGTAACGAGTTAACTGAACCGATAATCCATTTTTTGCAATTTGTACCTTGTTGCAATTGTTTTAAAGAACATTTATAAGTAATTGAAGCTAATAGGTTGCGTTAAGTGAATATCCAGCGAGAAAGTCGATGTGGGGTTGGTCTTCGTACTTTATAGCGGTCATTTACATTGTCTATATAATAGTGTATAACATAAATAGTTTATAACACTACTTTGTAATGATTTCATAAACAATTTCAAGTTAATTCTGCTATGAAGGTCATAATAACGTTCTATCAAAGTGTTTATAACATGATGTTTCGTTTTAATGAAAGTAACATTTTTAAAGGATTACGTGTGGTAGCAAAAAGTTTTTATTCAGATTCAACATACTCGTATGTGTCCTTGTAATTATTAACGTTAGAAAGATCACAAAAAGTTTAGGTTTTGTTTATAAATAACAAGACTATATGCATGATAATACTCCAACATCTTTTTTAAAATCTATCAAAAAGAAATAGAAATAGAAATAAATTTTCAATGTATTTATTTTTATCTCACACGAGAGAATGGTGAGGGACATTAGATCTTTATCGCCAACCCACTTGTCAAGCGTCAAGTATTGACCCATTTAAAGCAGTAAGCGATATTGTAACGTTGTCATTAAATCTTTTTGCTCTGGATAATACAAGAACAATCTCAGAAATAGAACTCCGTATTGTTGTGATCTAGGACAACGTGATCAATGAAATTACTGGTACTTCAACAGTGGTAGACTTTAACATCTTCGCACGAATTGGCCCGGCTCGCTCGGTGAAATACCACGACCACACAGAATACAGGCGTGAAGTGGAAGTAATTCCGCGTTTCGTCTGATGAGTGTGCGTCCCGGGGGCCTAATTTAGTCCTCTTTCACTTCCCACCCTTTTTCTTATAAGGAAAGGATGGGAAGTGGAAGTGGACTTTCCGGATGAGGGGATGCATGGAAATGTTTTCTTTCTGTGCATCCTCTCCTCCGTCGATTGCAACTGCGTGTGTCCATGGGCAGCGGTCACTTTGCTATTTCAGCGATTTCAGGTAGCCGCTCGCTCGTTTGCCACCTTATGATAAAAAAAAAATAGCGTAAAATAAATAAATAAGACAGATTTCAAACAGGATCTGTAACTTTTGAGGAAAGTATTTTAAGAATAGTGATTGTATTAGTTGTTAAATTTGTTTAAGTCAATAACCAGTTGCACCGATAGAGATGAGAATTATGATTGATTTTAGTATTATAACTCAACATCAAGGCATTCCTATAATATTTTTAAGGTTGGAGGCAGAGTTAGTTCGCTTATATTATTATTTGTGTCTATGCTAGATAAAAACAAATGCTAAATCACGTTAGACTGGATCTTTATTTTATTGTTTTCACGGATATTTCAATTTAAATTTATTTATTATATAAACAGAGCTTCAAAGTTAAATTGTTTAAAAAGCAGCAGGTATCGAAGTTTCCACCTCGCAGCGGTTCATCGGGAAAATTGAAATCAAATTTGCTTTCTACCCCCGAAGCCATTTAAACTTCTACTTAATTAACTTTGCTATTGACATGATAAAATTGATCCGCAAATAGTCGATCGGAAATTATTTAATGGGTGGAATCGGAATTTTTATAAATGCTAACGGAGTTAACGGCTGATCTTGTTTGGTCGCTGGCGTGATTTTTTTTATCAAAGGATTCAAGAAATTTTATCCGAACTTAATGTGTTTAAAATTGATTAATATCATTTGTATAAATATGGACAAAAAAAGTAAAGAATTTTTTGTCCTTCAAATCGACATATAACGTGCTATGCACCTTTGTGTAAGCCTTTAGAAGTACTACAATCAATAAAATTAGAACCTGTATGTAATTTAAAAAAATATTTGTGCTTGTTATAACGAAACATTTTTACTGCTATCTGTCTGTCTGTCCAAAAGACAGCTTTTGTTCCGAAGGGATTTTGGCGGGACTTTTACTGAAAGTAAGCTTATGTGTACGGATCTATCTTAGACTATTTATTTTTCTTTTTATTTTGCGTCAATGAAGCCGCGGGCAACAGCTACAATAAAATTGATACAATATATATTTAACAATTTTGTTCGTTATCTTAGTAGAAGTGTAGAAGTACGAGTATACATTCAACACTTAATGTTACTTTAGTGTGAGAATATTAATTAATAATTAATAGGGTCGTTGATACGTTAGATGTGTTACAATTCAACAACAGCCTTGACCTATGTTGAGTGGCGCGCCTTAACTACGTGGATAACCTTCTTGAATATTGCATCTCCTACATTATGTATACATAACACCTCTATCGATGCAAACAAGGTTAGATAGTAATCAAATTATTCAGTGGACGAAAGCAATTACTTTAACGAACTTACATATTTTCATAACACTTCATCATACACTGAAAGCCAAGGCTGATATTAAATGAAGTTAATATTTATATACACTTTTGACTTCTAATAATACACACATACAGGATGTTAAAAAAATTATAAGGGTTTTTTTAACATCCTATGTAATAAGTTTTTTTTTGCTATAACAAATAAGTATATTACACAAAGGCATTAAAAATATTAAAAGAAATGAAATTTTTAAATGTTTCCCAAAAAGTAATTCCGGCTTTTGGTGAAAATGAAAACATTCCAACTATTGGCGAGTGATTTACTGTTATTTATTAAGTATAATATGTTATGCATACAAAAATGTAAGAAAATCGTTTTAATTTATTTATTTCCAGAGGCATTTCCGTTGTCGAAAGCTTTTTTTAAAAATTTAGGTTACATTTTACAGGCGCGAGGGTCGCCGTTGTTATTGACAACGCGTTACGTACTGGCGCACTGGAATATAAAATGTCGATTACTTTTTATTGCTACATAGTAGTCCATTCTGTGTTTTTTTCCAAATATCAAATGTTTCAGTACTGTCAAAAATATTTTTTTCAATATAAATGAATCTGTTATAAATAAGCAGAGAGAAAAAGATATTAAGCACGAAATAATGCCTAATCTTCCGTGGCACAACTTTAATGATGATTATTTCGATATAATTAGTTACACTCTAATAAATATCTAAAAACTCGAGTTCGTAACTAAGTTTAAGTTAGGCTTATTATTCCGCTGAAGTAAGCAATATTATTCAAGCGAATTTTAATATTTCACGAGCGTTTCGCCGAAACATCAGCGAGTCGCGAAATATTGGGCGTCGCCCGCGGCCGCCCTCCGAGCTCGATAAAACTTATTTAATAATAAGAAATGCTCTGCCCTTAGCGATGTACGCCTCCTTCTCTTGCCGCGTGATCTGACTTCTCATTAAGAATTAATAGAAAAAGTAATTAATATCGTCATATGGCATATACGAAGAAATTGATTACTTTTAATATCGATTTTATCAAGGTTAACTTATTAAATACAAAGACAGGGTTTTAAATATTTAAACCTGTGCCTTTTGATTAAAAAAAAATATTATATGACAGTAGTGTATTAAGCATAAAAATATTATTGATACCATATTTTTGATCAAATAAATAATACTATTTGGGATAGACGTATTATTTAAAATTGCATAGATTCACTTTCATTACGTATATTCAAAAGTTTTTTCTTTTTCAGATCAACTATAATTTTAAAAGTCAACCAATAAGTTTTTAAGTCAGTTAAGGATGATAAAGACAAAGTTATTCATCTTTTTCTTCCCTCGTTATTCTTCCAAAGGATCCTAAAATAAAATATCGGAGCATAGCTCAACATCGCACATTGTCTGAATTTTAATCGACATACTTTGACAAGAGAACGAATGGAAAACAAAGCTGGGAACATGCGGGCATGAATTCTAAATGACTGGCATAAGATAAATATGTTTTTTACGGATGTTTCGGCAGTGAAAACTCCCGGGTGTGTAATATCAACAAGTGTAGCATTATGATCTAAATACGCTGGGAATAATATAGCTGGATGTTTTCATAGCATATATCTAGATTTATAAAAAGAATAAACTTCTAGTCATTATAAAAATTAATAAAAAAAATAGGACCCACATGCACGCAAAACCTTTCGATCAAAAAAAAAATTTAATCGGAGCACCAGGGGCGGAGTTACGCGTTAACACAAAAATACAGACGAATTGATATCCTCCTTTTTTTCAAGCCGGCTAAAAATAAATTAATATAATTTCAACAAACTTGTTTATTGGACATGACTGGAATAGTCATTTCGCGTTGGCAATTTGCACGAGTTGGCTGTAAAATACTTTAGTTATGTTTTAGTGCTCATCAATATGCGGACCAGCGGGGCGAAGGCGACACTCTGTCTGCCAGGCGCTCATTTCAACTTATATCTATTACTATGAGCCTTAAGTGCATACTTGAGGGTAAAGAAAGAATTATAGTAGCGTAAACTAGATCTCTTTTGTTTTATCGCATATAACTGAAGTCAGCAAAATTAACAATGTGCAATGTCCCAGTCAGGAGGGTTTTAGGGCTCACCACCACCACACCGCGTATACATACAATCGTACCACACAACCGCCTCGATCACACACATGACGTTGGCGCTTGAAATAAACAAGACCATAGCCAATATACTACAGTAAGCATGTTAATTGAATATTCTGTGGTAAGTTCAACCAATTAAGTATAATATTTTCATTATCACGTCTCCATAAAGGGTAAGCTTTGTGGGTAAAGTAGGCACACGAGTACTTTATGTGATAAGGCACGCACGAACGCCAGAATTTCGTCATACCCTCCCTTTGTGACGTGCGGCTTTGTGCGCCTCACAGAAATAAATTCAATGCGATTTAGCAATTTATGTTTTTATCACTCAGATTATACGCACAAATCATTTTTTCCTCTTTGATCCTCTTAACATTTATCATACCTAAATCACACCCCTAAATAGAAAATCATTTGAGTGCACGAATGAATTCTTGTCAATTTTATACAACTACCCAGAACTGTTCGTCAATTTAATGTAGTCGTATTTTTTTTCGCAAAATGTAAGATCAAATTATCTAGTTTTATGTGCGTATATATTGGTACAAATATCAAAGGCCATGACAACATTTAATATAGGGAATCCGCTTAAATGTACCTCCCATGGCTTAAAACAGGATTACAATGGATTACTTTTTAAATGTACCTACAACATATACCCCAATTCTGACAATGTAAGTTGCTACAAAAGTAACTGTTGAGTCTGCTGTGATTGGTTACATGTCGTCAAAATTAATTCACGAGATGTCTGATTTGAGACAAGATAATTAGATATGTATTATACAAAGGTGAAATAAGAATGTTGAAATATTAAAATACGATAACTAAGAAGCGTCCAAATAAAATTGAACATGATAGGCGAACTTTTTTCCACGATTTTTCACAAGAATGGAGAAATATTATGCTCCCCACAACACTATTAGAGTAATGTTTAGAATAAATCGGGCAGGATAAACGAGCTTATGTTTCGATAATGGCAACATTATTCTCGTAGACGGCTATCCCGTAGCTTCTAGTTAAGAGCCCGATCGTAGCTGACATCAAAGAATGTAATCCCGCTGAGCCGGGATTAACATCAATTTCTTTTGACGTCCAGACTTATTAGGAAGCTATTTGACAACGTCGTCCTTTGAGTAACAAATACATCTACCTGCAGGCATATATCAAAGATGAGCTTGGATGTTTATCCAATTTTATATTATGTAACAAGCAACTAGCCCCGATATAATTTTTTTTCATTAATTAATCATTTCATCAATTTCAAATAATATTTTGAATTATGGCTTTTATATTTTTTAACATTGACCTTTATTTTTTTCATTAAGATTAAATAATTATTCAATACCCCATAATAAAATAGAGAGATTAGGACGTTTACGTTTAAAAATTCACAGGTTTGGGTGTTAAAAACGCATAAAAATCTATTCGAATATTTTCCTTGTAGTTTTTTTTTTATTATTTAACTAATAGCAAGTAGGGACAGTGAGTGTAATGGCCTGTATTTATAACCTTGTTTACTGCAACACGAAATAGGCCGGTCACACATTAAAATTTACATACGACGACGCAAAACGCAGGGTAATAACTGGCGGAGCAATAAATTCACTTGTCAGATAGCGCAAATTTACCATACGATATGCATACTTTCTGGTTCATTTTATTTTAAGAAAATAAAAGTAATAAAATAATTTTATTTCATTAAAACTAATGTAGTGATAGGCTAAGGATTTTGTTCATAGAATTCAAGATATTATGGTCGTAGTATAACGAACTTGCCTCGTATAAAAAACTTGGTTAAGATTGACGGAGTTCAACAAATAAAACGACAAGACGTGACTTAGATGGTATTTCAGAAGAAAATCTACTTATAACGTACGTATACATCATTGACTGGAAAGTAAATAACAATTATTATCAAAATATAAAATCTTTAAAGTAATACAGATCCAGCATATCAACGTCAACAGATCAAATTACTGATATATCGGAAGCATACTAAAATGAAAATCACACACACATAGGCACTAAGAACGATATTTCTGGTAAATTGATTTCATTCGACGAGATTCGCTTCCAGCATCGCAAATTGCGAAACGGCCGCAAATGCCGGCCGGCGACCGCACTGCTAGTAAATCAACCGCTCTTACACATTTCATACGACGCATTTCCATGTTATATATTTTATACTTACTTCGACGAAATGAAAAACAAGTCAATAGAACAGATTCCTATTTGCATATTTTCATAATTTTCTGCAAAATTATCAATTTTTAATCTTACTTATTATATTCATGAATATTTCTTACCACTGATGCAGTTAACAGAATGTACAAAATGAACTACATTTTTTTTATATAATAAGGCGGCAAACGAGCGAGCGGCCACCTGAAATCGCTGACGTAGCGAAGTGACCGTTGCCCATAGACATACGTAATTGCATATGCGTTGCCTTACCTTTAATCGACGGAGGAGAGGATGCACAGAAAGAAAATATTTTCCCTTTCCACGCATCTTCTCATCCGGAAATTCCACTTCCACTTCCCATCCTTTCCTTATAAGAAAGAGGAAGGGAAAGAGGACTATATAGGGCCTCCGGGACGCACACTCATCAGACGAAGCGCGGAATTGCTTCCACTTCACGCCTGTGTGGTGGTGGTATTTCACCGGGCGAACCTGGCCAATTCGTGCGAAGATGTACATAAACGAACATAGTCGATTCACGAAACTAGAATTGGTAAATAATAAATACAAATCTGCTGACACACGAGGGGGAAGTAAAAATGTTTACTGTTCACTCATGTTTTTCACGCTCGTTCGAGTATACTCTTACATTTTGATCGTGTTATAGAAATGTCCATCGAATTTATTCAAAGAGTTGTTATCATATGTTTATTTGAATATTGTTATTAATGGATTCTTGGTTTATTTTTAAGAAAGGCTTCTATGGGTTACAAGATTTCAAGTTGTAAAAGTACAATGGGTGCTCATCTAAAACATCTATGAGAGTCACTCATTTCGAGAGCTCCTCGGGTTGAGTCTGGTCGAACCGTTAGTTTAGACGGTTCAACAGATCGAGAGGCGCCTGAAATCTTGAAGGGTTGTTTATTATAGATACACGTTCATAAACACAAAAATATTTATATTATAAAGCCAAAAATTCACATTTTCTATTTCAAAATATCATGTTAAAATAATACTATGTCTCGCTGTATGACGGTTTACAAACCACGTTGTTAAAGACCATTTCGAACAAGGATTTAAGAAGGTGAAATAAACGAAAAGTTTAAGCTTATTATTGTACATAATATAATTACAGGATAGCCTTATTTTTACTTTCATATAGCATTTCTAATTTTAATATTGTCCAAATTTATTGTCTAGACACAAGCACGTTTATTTAAATTGAGCAAGCTTAAATTTCTTGCAAGGTTATATGAAGCTTATCTAAGATTTCGTGACTCCTAAATACCTTTTCGTATCAGTCTATCTATGCGATAAACTAATTCCTAGAAGTGAATTCACTTTAAAGCGCTGAACTCAATTTCCTTTGAAGTGACGACGGCGGATAATTTCATAGAGACCGAAATTTTACCAGGAACTAAAAACAAGTGGTATGTACATCGTTATACCCAATAACATTTTATGGATTAGTCTTTTATAACAGACTAGCTGTTGCCGCAACTCCGTCCGCGCGGATTTAAAAAAAGCTTAACAAGCCTATGTGTTCCTCCAGATTTTGTCCTATATGTGCCGAATTTCATCAAAATCAGTTGAGCGGTTCCGGAGATACCTTCAAACATGGATTCATCTAAATATTGGCATTTATAATATTAGTAAGATTTGACACAACACTCGAATTTCGGTGGACCATATGCAACCTACGGTATATTCTATATTGCCTCCTCATTGCATCTATCATTTTAATTAATCTAGCTCACGATCCTTTTCTTACTTTAGTCTACAGTGCATTAATAATATCTTAAACTTGTCATCTATATTAGTATTTGTTTCATCAAATTTATTTGAAAGAACTAAAATTTTATACGTATCAATCGATTTACAAATCTAGAATCAGCTATTGCACAGAATGCAATCAGGATTGCGTGTAACTCTAGACGATGGTGTCCAGTGTCGACCAAGCTCCGTTCTCATAGGCATTGACACTAGTACAAATAGGCTAAAGTAACCAATCACGTGTAAAGTATATTATATGTAAGAATTTGTAAATTAACTCCGTCTATAGCTTATTTAAATAGAACACTGATGAATCTGAAGATAACAAAGACCTGAAATTCAGTATTTTTATAGCAAATTTCTCTTTGCTTGTTTTGATTAGGTTTTTTTTTTAAATAATGAAATTAAACGTTTATAATTCATACATTGATCATTGTATGAACACCACCTACTAAAAGTAAAATATTTTGGGTACCAGAAAAATCTTATTGTATTATGTTACTAATATTATAAATGCGAATTCATAAATTTATAAAAATTAAAAATAAGACTGATGAATGGGTGGACATTTGTTTGAAGATATCACTAGAACGGCTGCATGGATCCTGCTGAAATTTGGTATAGATATAGAACATAGCCTGGAAGAACACATATGCTACTAATTAAGTTATTTTTTTAACTGTACGCGGCGATACCTAGTCTATGGATATATCTAAACAGCTGTTGCCCGCGACTCCGTTCGCGCGGAATTAAAAAAAAACATAATTAATAGCCTACGTGTACCTTCAAATTATGTTCTATATATGTATGCCAAATTACATCGAAATCCATTAAGCCATGATATGACATGTTTTCTACGGCTGTTTCCGCAGTGGAAACTGACCGTAACATACCATTAACATGTTACAATGTAAACACAATAAATCTTACGTGTTATGATCTACAACGGTTTGAGACGATAACGTATAGGCGCTCGGCAATATGACATCACAGGACCGTTGGCCCAATATAAATGCTAATTCCAGATAACACAGTAACAGTTTTCGCTATGTAACAAATTTCCAGATTACATCCTGCTCCTTCATTTGCATGTTTTGGTAGAAATGTTCAACTACTTTTGAATGTTAATTCTGTTACGTTAGAATTAATAAAATTAATATCTCTTAACCGCCTTAAAGTACGTAGGATAATTTAAACTAATTTATCTGTATTTTGAATGAAATTATATAATTCTTTTTGGCGAGTTCGTGGATAATGATTATTAGCTATCTAAAGAATAACTAACTTCTTTCTGATATACTGTCACTTTTACTAACATTCATAGTATTACGCGCTGTTGCCTACGACTCCGTCTGCGCGGGAGAAAAATAGATAGCCGATTCTCAAACCTACTGAACCTTTATATATATAATTCTTCTGTGAGTGTGTATGTCACTGAACTTCTCTCAAACGACTGGACCGATTTTGATGAAATTTTTTGTGTGTGTTCAAGGGGATCTGGGAATGGTTTAGATTCACAATTTTCATCAAATCTTAACTTCATATTAATTTATTCAAATTAAAGACGTATAGACAGGACAACGTCTGTCGGGTCCGCTAGTATGCATATAAAATTTCATTAAAATCAGTCAAGCAGTTTTGATGGTGTATGGTAACTAACATTGTGGCACGAAAATTTTATATATAAGACAACTATAACGTTATAGACGTTGTTGAATGTATTATTTGCTGATTGAATGTTGAACTAAGCTTTGACGCGCATGCGCCCGAAGCGTACAAAGTGGGGTAGTGCAAATCAAACATTTACTCTTAAATTAAATAAAATAAAAATTAGATCCAGTATAAAATCTTATTCAAGTTCAATAATTAACAAGGGTTTTGAAAAAATTATGAATAAATAAATCTTAATTGGAATAATTTTAAACACAATAATTTTCATCAAAAGCCATCACAGACATTGTCATAAAACTATTTATTTCAGAGTTTAAAACCTTAAATATGTATTATCTTAAATAATAATTTAAACATAATGGAAGTAAAGCTGCTGCTGAGCTTACATGAAATGAAATGACGTCAATGGCAGACTAACCCCTTGTCCTCTTTGCCTACGGTCACGTGGCCTTTACGCGCTTTGAACTTATATCGACCTACAGATATCGCTTTATATAGATTTCGTTATACAACTTCCGTTTCCCGAGAGCAATCTCGGGTTATAGCATTGAGTTTTAATGGACTAATTACAATCTATTGATACACTTCCTTTGAACTTATAACGATATTTTGATTAGTTTTATACTATAAAATTAATATAACAAGATGTAACTTTTATAGCATCAAGGTATTAAAAAAAATTATTTATAGTGGTCACAAATACTCTTTCGCGTTTTACTTTGACAATACAAAACAATTTAACAACTGCAAAATCGTTGAATGACTGTTTATTATTATATTATAGCTTTTTAAACGCTCTATTAATATATAATAGAGGTGGCTTGAACTAAGAATTAATTCTGTTAGTATTTTTGTATATAGCGTAGCTAAAATTGTATAAGATCAATCAATATGATCTGATCATCGCCGGTTTTTAGTCTTTTTACATCATGATGGATTGGATACGTAATAATAAATTATTGGTATTAATAAGAATGTTTCGACTTTTCGTCTTTATGGCTTTTAGATTAAGTACACATATCCGGTAGGTATTTTTCTATAAATATCACAACACATTTTTTTTCCTAAAAATAAACTATTCACAAATAGACGAATCAATCATGCATAATGAATCTAGTAAAATGGATCAATATTTTGCGATGACAATTTTTTTTAATTTCACGAGAGAATAACAAGGGTTAATTATTATTAATATTAAAATAGGGAATGAATATGGTGACAAGTGATTAAGAATAACATACGTAGTACAATTAACAAAGTGAAATATTTATGAATATGTCAATATAGGGGTTAGGTTTAAAAAAACTGTCAACTTACCTGAATTCGATGGCAAAAAAGCATGGCGTCGCATCTCCCGCCAATTGGAAGCGATCACCGGAATCACAGAAGGCATAGGCTCGGAGAGGCGGCCACGATCGATATAACCGCACATGACACAGGCTCGCGGACGCTGCACGCAGCACGGCGCGTACCTACGCTCCAACACCACATATTATTCTCAAGTTATTATTTTACAAGCAAGTCCGCTCATGAGAAAAGCAACCTGAGACGACCGCAACGTTCGAAACCTTAATACTTCCCTTCGCTTCATATATTAGGTGACAACCGATCGAATACCTTCGCGCGATTTATTAGCACAATTTCCAACTGGTGTGCTCGATTTTACTGTTGCAAAGTGCACATACGTTAAGAAACGTAAGGAAATTAGATTGAAACTTTTTCGAGCTCACGAAACTTTGTAACGCGTCAATCGAGGACCGATATAAAAATAATGTGAACAATGTGGGGATAGGAACAGGAGTCGCGTAATAATAAGAGACCTCGCGTGGGGATGGGCACGGAGGGTGCATTGTGCACCGGCGAATTTCGGAAGGGCCCGTCCCGAAAGCCCTTGTCGATTCCCCTAAACTTGCGCAAGATGTGAACCAGTTTTGATTTCTTTGAAATACCGTTGAATTTAGCATTCACAAAAGGGGAACGGCAAACAACGGCAGTAATGTACCGTTTCGAAATGGTGATGATATAAACAGAGAAAACAACCCAGATGAGTAACTTACAAGTTAAATTTTACTGGATTTTTAATTTTTGCTATATTTTAAAACATTGTACATACATACCTTAAACTGTCTATGTTTTATATTTATATTTTTCACGAAAAAGGCACTTTATTTGCGTCTTTATAACAGTATTCTTCAATTCTGTACTGAAATCGATTATCTAAAGGTCGTTGAACCGAAATACAAGAGACACTTCCTTATTCGTGCGTAACGCAGGATTGAAATTTGACAAGATTAGTAGGTAGTTGCAATAAATAAAAAACAATTAGTCGTTTTAAGCTATTATAGTATTGAGAAAAGTTTCCGCAGACTAGGGATTTAAATTTAAATATCTTTGTTTCTAACTTGTTGTGATTCAAGAAGCTATTTCTGATTTACGATGAGCGCATGATGTTGCAGGATTGTTACCTTTGACACTTATAAAGTAATAATATATATGAAATAATAATAAAACATCTTAATATATTTTACTAAACTACCATTCCCGTTAGTACCATTATCAGTATTGCAAAACATTAGTCGGTGTCCAAACAAAATGTTGCAAAAAAATTTATAGCGTTTCGGAGATGACTTAATTTTTCATATTTATAAATTTTAGATAAATGTCTTTCTCGCGACATCTAAGTACACCCAAAATTAGTACGCCGTTCTCTTCACTTTAGTAGTTATTAACGATTTTTCAAGCACTCAAATAGATTATATTAGCTCATGAGAACAAGTTCTCTTAGTTCAAATCCAATATTTGTATATCAAAAACATACATGTTAAAAACTAAATATTTCAATGCATAGTACTGCCCCTTGGAACAATATCAGTGAGATTATTCAAATGAGTACGTAACTCAAACATTACTTTATCTCGCTCCCTCTCACTAGCGTTCGAATTGGTTCTGTCTCTTTCAACCACATCAGTACTGGTACTAATTGAAATTATATTGACTATGAAATTAATGAATTTATACTTCCATTTACAACCATAATTATCTCCTATCTCAGTTATTTGAAATAGAGTAATTGAAGCCAAAACGATGTTTTTTGCTGACTGTCCATAAATTTGTAAGAACAAGTTCCTTGTGTGATTTAAAATGGATATGTCTCATGTGAGAAACTTGTGTCGTAAATGTATTTTTTTAATAAATATAATAAACTATTTAGTAACGTAAAACATAAATAAATTTCTTAACATATTAAACTTAGCTAAAGATTTTTTTGTACAACCAGTCCTATACAACTTGTATTTCCTACTAATATTATTACTCATAATTTTACTATGATATCTTACGAAATTACCACTAATTACCCTTTATTGATTTATACATAGGCTCAAGTAAATTTTAAGCAATAAAACTCTAAAATATGTTCTTAAAAGCTAACGTGAATGCTCAAATAAATGACCGAAAATGAATAAGACATTTGCTTAGATGACAAAATGTTAACTGCAATAGTTGAATTAGTCAGCATAGTGAATACATTAAAAATTCAGTTCAGTTTTCATGAGCTTTCATAAGCATATCAATTTACTTAAATAGTGTAGTTCGCCATTGATATCAACAGATGGCTCCGTGTGCGCACTGCTATGTCAATTTCTCTTTGGTTAGCCGTTGCGCTACTGTATCGATTTTACGTACACACCCCAGTATTTACATAAGCAAAAATTATACAAGTGAAAATAATTCTTAAAATTATCTTTATATACATAAATACAATGATGTGAATGGCTTACGTTATGGAAAAATCAAATAGCAGTTCAATAGTTTTTATTTGCTGAGAAAAATCGTTCGGAACGGCGTGGAAGCAAAATAAAACCGTAGTCGCGCAGCGCTGGCAACTCACAGATGTCTATGAATTTGACCCCGAAGCTCGTGTCCGGAGCAGAAGGAGAGTGTGGTGTAGGGCTAGGCCCTTAGTTTTTGATCTTCGTCTGTTAATATAGTGTAAAATGGGCACATAAGAGGTAATTTCTTTTTATTTAACATAAGTGTTTTAAAATTATTGTATTTTTGTGTTCGTCGCGGTGAATGCTTGAATTAAAAATATCGCGAACAGACTACGAGCGACTTCATCTAAGAATATCGTCAAATGTCGCGCACTGATTATCTTAAACTAACATAATTTAATAGCAGTGTTATTTTTAAATTATTAATGTGACATCTATGATTATGAAATCGGAATTATATTTTTTGGAATGGTAATTATAACGTGAATGGAAGGATTTAGTCGAGGTTTCATAAAATGTGAGACAATGGTGTATCGATTATTTTGCGCTAACGAAATGTCATCCCGGTGCCGTAGTGTTAATATTAGAAGTCTATGTTGGTGATCGCGTTTGCTATTGTCTAGGCATCTACGTGTTATAAATTGAGCTTGCTTACATCGAAATTAGGATCTGTGACCGAAATACAATAAATTAATATTTTCTGTCTCTTAAGGTGTAGTAGCTCTTGATGTAAAATGTAACACAAATGTAGAAAAGTTAAACTATTATTTAATTTAAACTTCTTTTTTCGTACTAAATACTTT
This sequence comes from Papilio xuthus, assembly GCF_000836235.2. Lineage (NCBI taxonomy): Eukaryota > Metazoa > Arthropoda > Insecta > Lepidoptera > Papilionidae > Papilio > Papilio xuthus. The sequence goes on from NW_013532721.1 coordinate 5,297,959, forward strand.
TTCAAGTTTTTTTTTTTGTAAAATATGTTCACAGTAATTGTCGGGATATGTTATCGGTACTTTTGGAATTAGTAACAAAAATTACACATTAAGTAACACACTTGGCAAATAATTAAATTAGAGATATTTAGCATTTTCATTTAGCGTATCCGTATCTGAAATCTTAACCTTAAACTAGTCGTATTAAAAAAAATTGTTCTTTTTTCATTTATTTATGTTTAAACCTACATATTTTGAGTACTTTCATATAAGCTTCAAAGCTTTGAAACTAAAATAAGGTAGGCAGAGATTGATATTTTTAAATAAAGAAAACATAATTATTGGATATTTTGCAATGCGTATTTTTAGCACAACATAGGACAATATATTAGTTAATATTACTCTTTAAAAAAATCATGTTAGGCTATCTCAACAATTAATTAACAAATAATTGCTTAATATAAATTTAATATTCGGCTAATAAATAATATTTAGTATGTTTGGTTAAAATTAAATTATTGGAGCTAAATAAAAATCATTTGGCTCTAAATGGAATTACTTTCTCGGCACATTTTATAGATATACGTACCGACTACTGTAATAATAACAATTGACTATCATACATATATTTTCCTTGTATTATCATTAGTTTAAGTACAAAAAGTATGCGGGAAACGATAAGGAAAATGTATTCCACATGCAAGTCAAGTTATATTTATTTCGCATATTTCCACAAAAAATTAATAGAAAAATGGAAAATACGAGAATACCATAATTTCCACTCTCATAGCCGGCTTTTTTCATATAGTATTTCCACTCTCATCGCTAGTTTTTTTGAATGATTTTTTTTAAATGATACCGTAAGATACTAACCCGTATATTAAGCAACTACACACAGTTAAATCGTACACATTCTTAAATCGTACTATCATGCGATGTCGTCCGCACGGATTAAAAAAAGCATACTAAAAGTATCCTAATAAGTGTTCTTCTAGACAATGTTTCACAAGTGTACCAAATGACATTAAGATCCACTAAGCCCTAGGCAGATATCTTGTAACAATCATCCATCCACCTATCCAAATTTATAATAGCGCTAGATTTCGTTCGCGCAGGATTAAAAAAACTCAATTAGTAGCCTATATTCCAAATTTCAGCGAGACTCATGATGCCGTTCTGAATATATCTTCTAACAAACATTCATACATCCAAACATCCGCATTAATAATATATGTAAGGATTGTATCGAGTAGAACCAAAAACGAAAGCATAAGTTTTTTGTCATTCCTAACTTTTTTTGTTCATACGTAACACATATAAAGAAGGCGTATCTATTAGTAATAATCGTTTTCAAATGTTTATAACTATTATATTATTGTTTCAGAGTGTTACAAACATACGTTCGAGTTCAAAGTCAAAGCGCCGTAAGTTAAAATTGTTGAAAAGTGAAATATTAGCATAGAGAAAAATGGCTAATCCGAATCGCGAAAGTGTTAGCACCCGTTTCTCGGACAATTACGACCTTAAAGAGGAACTAGGGAAAGGAGCCTTTTCAATAGTGAGACGTGCTGTTCAAAAATCTACTGGCTATGAATTTGCAGCGAAGATTATCAATACTAAAAAACTCTCAGCTAGAGATTTTCAGAAACTGGAACGAGAGGCTAGAATTTGTCGAAAATTGCAGCATCCTAATATTGTTAGACTTCATGACTCCATCCAAGAGGAGCATTTTCACTATCTCGTCTTTGATTTAGTAACTGGTGGAGAATTATTTGAAGATATTGTAGCGCGAGAGTTTTACTCTGAAGCTGATGCTTCTCATTGCATTCAGCAGATTTTGGAGTCAGTGCATCACTGCCACCACAACGGCGTGGTCCACAGGGATTTGAAACCCGAAAATTTATTGCTTGCAAGCAAGGCTAAAGGAGCAGCTGTAAAACTTGCTGATTTCGGTTTAGCAATTGAAGTACAAGGTGACCAACAAGCATGGTTTGGTTTTGCCGGAACTCCTGGTTATTTATCTCCAGAAGTGCTAAAGAAGGAACCTTACGGGAAACCTGTAGATATCTGGGCTTGTGGTGTTATTCTGTATATTTTGCTTGTTGGCTATCCCCCATTTTGGGATGAGGATCAACACCGATTATATGGGCAGATTAAAGCGGGAGCTTATGATTACCCCTCCCCCGAATGGGACACCGTAACACCTGAGGCGAAAAGCCTTATAAATCAGATGTTAACTGTAAACCCAAGTAAGAGAATCACAGCTTCCGAAGCTCTTAAGCATCCGTGGATCTGCCACCGCGAACGCGTTGCTTCAGTTATGCACAGGCAAGAAACTGTGGACTGCTTGAAGAAGTTCAATGCTCGCCGCAAACTGAAAGGAGCGATTTTAACCACCATGCTTGCGACACGCAACTTCTCTGGAAAATCAATGGTAAACAAGAAGGGAGATGGATCTCAAGTCAAAGAATCGACTGACAGCAGTACTACTTTGGAGGATGAGGATTTAGACAAAGATAAGAAGGGAGTAGACAGAGCGTGTACAGTCATTTCAAAAGACCACGAAGAAGAAGCGCTTACAAAAGCTGATTCATTTGGAAAAGCCCGTGGCGACAGTAATGCTTCTCTTCGCCGTGCCGAAGTGATTAAGGTCACTGAAGTCCTTATAGATGCTGTAAACAACGGAGACTACGATACATATTCAAAACTTTGTGATCCTAATGTGACTGCATTTGATCCTGATGCACTGGGCAATTTGGTGGAGGGTGTAGAATTCCATAAATTCTTTATCGATAATACTCCAGCACACGTTAAGACCAATACTACAATCCTAAACCCCAGGGTGCACTTGCTCGGTGATGACGTAGCGGTGATTGCGTACGTGTGTTTAACGCAGAGCGTCGATGCAGAAGGGCGACGTGAAACTCACCAATCGCAGGAAACTCGCATATGGCACAAACGCCACAACAAGTGGATAGCTGTCCACTTCCATCGCTCCTAACTAGTCCCCTCCCATGTCAAGTTGCCACAAATTCAAAGTTCTAAAAAGCAAGCCCTGTGTAATGGTGTGGCTATCAAAACGATTGTCACCTTTCATGGTGATGAATGAGTGCGCACATCACACTCCTATGGCAACAGTACAAGATTATATTTGAAACTTAATATTCAATTCCGCTATGAAAATTACACGAATTTTATTAGAATTCTTTTGTAATCTCAAGGAATTAAGTTAATATTTAGATAAATATTTATGTCAATGTAAACAATTCAAAAGCTATATCTAATAATGTAATAGTTATCGAACTAAAAAGGCAGTAATGTGGCTAAAATGTGATACCGTTGAATTGTTCAGTGCTTGATGCTAGTTGATAGCTCGTAGAATGTAAAATAACTCTGATCTCCGCCACAATCGAATAATACCATCGAAAATCTCATTATAATTGACATCAAAGAAATCTCAGGAAATAAACAGATCTGATAAAAGTGAATCTATGTCATAGGTGAATATGTGAAATGCAGAAATTTTAAACATTTCGAGTTTTTAGCACATTTCTCAATAAGTCTCTCTACATTTTTAACTATGAATGTTTTGTCGTGCTTAAAAAGGTGTTCTATTTGTTATTGAATACCTAGATAATAAGACTTAAGAATTATTGCTGCAGTTATTGGCACTACATGTTGCAATACTAAGACAAATTTAGTAGTGTATTAAAATATTTTAAAACTATAGAATATATTAGTTCTCAATAACTATCTAGTTTTAGCTAGTGCGGATTTGTTATAATGTTTTAAGTGAATTATATCAATTTTGTCAATTTTTAGATTTAAATCCTGTTATTTCAGCTTGAATAAATACAGGTCCTATATATGATAGTAATAAACACCTCATATCTTTATAATATCATTGATTTTGCAATAATATTTACTTAAGAATAACATTTGTGTGGCAGTTTGTACTTATATATTTTATTGTGATGAAGCTATGTGTCCTAATTACATGAATTTAATGTAAAATGCATTAATTTTGCTGATTTGCTTATAGAAAAGCTATAAGCCAATATCCTTACTGATAAATTATTGTTTATTAGAATTGTAATTAGATATAAAAAGAAATTTATTGTTTTTTTACAAGTTTTATAAAAAAAATACTTTAGTATAGTTAGCAAAACTTAATTTTAGTAAACCTGAAATGTTGTAAATTGTGACCAAATGTTACACACAAGTGGTCATAGTGAATTATAATATGCAGTATAAACCAGAGTACATATTTGTGCCATTAACTTTTGAAATTAGTGCCAATAACTGTAAAAAAAAAACTAAAATTTATTCTAGTCTTTATTGTTACGCATACATATATCTAGTATTAATCAATGTTTTAAAAAATTAATTTTTATTATACATGCATTCTGTATGTACATAGATATATTAATTTGCACATTATTTGTTTGAGTGTTTTCAATTTTGGTTTTGCTTTTAAAAATAATTTATATTTATTTTACTAATGTTATAACAAGCCGTAATCATACTTTCTATGTATTTTAAAACTAGATTTAATTATTACTTGATAGCATCATTTTATGAACACCGGATATAATGCTTCGTGTCCATTATTGGTAAAATATTACATCTTAAAGCCAGCATAGTACTTTTATATTAGTACTTTTGGAAAGTATTAACAATATTATCAAACAACCAACTTATCACAACTTTATAGTACATATTTGCGTTAACTAATGATGGTAATTATCAGACAATTATATGATTAATAATTAAGGTTAAAAATGTTTACAGAGTTTTAAGTATGATTTTTTGTTGTTATAGGTTGTTAACAATCAGTATTTTATTTGTTATTTCAGATTAATATATGTAAAGATTTTATCAACTACCCTAAATGTTCTTTAATATTTGTGTCGGAAATATTTTTAGAAATATAAACTCTTCAATTCAAATAAAATATTGTATTAGATGCACAAATATTATAAGTTTCTTTTTAATATTTGACAATGATTTTATAATTATTTTCATAAAAATTATGTATTTTGTCTTCCCGCATTGATGTTTCAAATGTACACAATGATTTAAGGGATTTATTACGTACCAATTTCGAGTATCTAAATTTTACAATTTTTGAAATTTTAGAATGCAGCTCTCCTCATATATTATAGCACATTTTCCTGTTTGCATGCACTTTACCTCGCTGGCTTTTAAATTTAGGGGAGCTTTTTTTAAAAATAACATTTAAATGTTTGTCTATTGGCTGAATTTTATTAATAAATACAATAATTGTTCCATACCAAAATAAGTTTTTATTAAAAAAATATATGCTGAATCCGATATCCTCCAAAAAATAAGACATATTTGAACAGAGTTGCCATTGAAATTTGAATAGAATACAATTCATTACTGCTGATTTTATTAAGATATTATTATATGATAAAAATTCACTTATACTTCAATTTCTAGTATTTTCTAATAAGAAAACCCAAAACAAAATTAATGTTGAAGGGTCAATAGTCAACCAATAAGAAAATTTTTCAAAAACTTATCATATACCACCAGATGATGTACTTTTTAAATTAGATACAGCCAGTTACCTAAATGGACGAAAATAAAGGATTATTTATGGCAGCGGTCTAGAAAATCCGATTGGCAACAAGTAAAATGTGTACTTACTTAAGTTCCTTCAATAAATCATTGAAAGACACTTTTGAATATATAAAATGCACTTTATTAAACTGTGCTTCAAATGTTTCAGTATATTTAGAAAAATACTTATATAGTTAGGGTGCAGTGCAATATGGTATTCAGATATTTAATGAATTATAAAGGTACGGGTGCATCAGCCCATGGCGGACGCAACACACGCATGGCCCTTAACAGATTTATTTTGTACTATGGACGCAGAGTACTTAAAATCTTAAGTACTCTGCGTCCATCATTCCAACGCATCACATCAAAACAAAGCAAATCTGTTTTGTCCATACATGCTGTGCGTCCGACGCGGGCCAGTGAATATGTACCCTTAAGATCTGTTTCTATTATTTATGTCATAGAAATATTTTCAATTTAAATATAATAAAAACTCAGCTAGGATTTGTCTTGTGTGAATTTTGAAGCATAATATGTGTTATGCTGTGTGATTTTTTTTTCAATTGAACTAAAATATTGGATGTACTTAAAATAAGATGAATTATTTAATGAAAATGTATTACTAATTTTCATTTTTTCGTAAGTAATTATTATCTAGAATATGTCATACTTTACTGCACCTCATTAAATATAAATTTTCTCTTATAATGAAAGCTATTTATAGCAAAATTTTTAAATGTGAAGATATAGGTGTATTAAAGATTTATCAATATATTTGTCTGCAATATAATTTCTCAAACCTCTGCATTGCCGATTATCATGTAACTCTAAAATAAAGTTCTTTTGATCTTATTCTTATTATTGTTGTTTATTTATCTCTCACATATAGAGTTAACAGGAAACAACTAATGTCTATTCCAAATAATCAAAAGCAAATTTTCAATTTTTCAAGGTTGGTATAATTGATAAATTATCCTTACTTTTTTTTCTAAAAAAACATTATGATTATGTACTTGTCAACCACTACCTATACTACCAGCAAAATGCTAGTAAATTAAATGACAAAGTTCCTTCTTCTATTATTGTTTTTGTAGGTGAACTGTAATTATGTTTTTGACAAAGTTGTAAAATGTTATGGATAAATAATAAGCACCAACTTTGTAAAAATAAATTCTATTTACACTCTCAATAACTCTTTACTACAATCAATAAAAAACAAATAAATATATAGTCAATTACATTAAATTACATCTTTTATATTACAATATTAAACAAATATACAATATTATTTAAAACTAAATTCTACTTACTAAATTAAGCATCGATTTTACTATATTAAAAAACACATACCTATATGTCAAAATAAATTCAATGATTTAATCTTTGTATGTACACCTTTACATCCATCTTGTGAGACATTAAAATTTTTCATAATCATGTTAATATCTACATTTTTAACCAGTCTTTGCTCTAATTCATCTTTGATACATTGCTTTAAAATATCTTCACTTAATGGCAAATATTTAATAAAATATTTTGTAGCACTAACACTATTAAAATCTTGTTGTAAATTTATCAAAAAGGAATCATTTGATGTGTCACAGTTGTAAACCAACATTATTGTAACATTGCTTTTTAAATTCTCAGTTTTTTCAATAATATCATTCACAATAGATGTTATATGCTTGTCTCCAGCATTCAAATCATCTACAATAATAATCCATTTCTCACAAAAAACTAAGCCTATCTTTATCTCGGTTGTAAACTTGTCTACAAAACTTGGCATAGTGTAGTGATATACATTTGAAAAATTTAATAATTTATTAAGTACTATTGATATTGATAATGTTTTTCCAACACCAGTCCCTCCATATAAAATTAAGATCTTGCTGCTAGTATTATCATCTAATGCCTGGATAAAAGTTTGTATAGCATTCGACTGACCGTGAACTTTGGAAGACAACGCATCCTTTAACAATTTCGTGTTAATCTCACGACAACATTCAAATTTAATCACATTATAGTATAAAATTGACGTGATTACACTTCCAATGATAAAAGCTAGTAAATATAGATTAGATTTGAATAATATCCTTTTTTCTTTTTGAGCAGGCATATCTATATGGAATTTTTTTATTCCTTGAGTATCTGGTGTCGTACTAGCAGTTTCAGTCTTTTCTTCTTCTTCTTTTATTTCATTATAAGATATATCCATAGCGGCGTAGGAATTTGCACTTGAATCAATATCCATAGGTTCGTAGTCTAAATTATTCATTATGTACAAATATAAGCAACGAATCAAATAAAAATTCACTGTATTACTTTCTGAAGTTTAAAAAAATTGTTTTGCAACGAATCGTCTTGTTTTGACATATTTTGACAAATCATCAATTGTGCCAACTTATAAAAATCATACTTCAACTTTGGACAAAAATTCAACAGCGGACAGAACTAGATATATATCAGGACACAAAACTTTGTCTCCCATTTAAATACCGAAAAAAAGATTTTTATTTTGTATATGTGTTAAAATCTATCAGAAATATAATTTTCGTAATTTTCGGTTGCATTTTGAAGTAACAGTGCCAAATCTAAAAATAATGGTAACTTTTTAAATAACTACCAAAATCAATTTGTAAGCTGTGGGAAGTTGTGAGTAAAAATTGTGATAAATTGATTATTGGTTTGTGGATGGTTAGGACGACGTTATTTTCGAAATGAATACGAAGAATGATGGCTCGAATCAGGATTGTAAATTTACCCCACCAACTAAACCTAAAAAAGTGAGAAATCCGTTTGATAAAGCCCTAATAGAGAGGTTACACAAACCGATTTGTAGGTGAGTATTGATATATTTCATAATTCTTATCTTCACTAACAGTATTCATTGTTAAAATTCACGTTTTTCAGTCCTGGTATGTGTAAGATTTACAAAAAGAAAAATACTGGGTGCTTTAAATGGGACATAGACCAAGCATCTACTTTAGTACCTGCTGATATAGTTGCATGTAGTAGTCAATTTGAACCATCACCCGATCCTATGTTAGAAAAGATTGCTGAAGAAGCATCAGACAGGTATGAAATTCTATATATTATTATAATGAAAACATTTCATCTTTAGAAATTCTACTCATGTCATCGTCTATTTGTCCCATAGTAATGCCATGGCAACTTTATAACTGGCTATTATCACCATTATAAAACCCAGAGGTTGAATAAAGTTGAAAGAGGGGAGGATAAGTTGGTTAGATTAATGATCACCTCAGGATTTGACAATAACTAAGTGCTAAAAATATTTATCACTAAAAACGCATTTTAAAATAAATCCACGGAGTGCAATCTGCAATATATTTCCAGCTTATTGAGGTTCTTTCTAACCTGTTCTTTTCACTTTTTGAGGTTGTTCCTTCAAACTGGATAATGACTCATGCTTATACAGATTTCTCACTTATCCAGATTCAACTGTATATCTTTTTCCCCTACCTAATCACACAACCTGTTTATCTACAACCTGTATATAAAATACTGTACTACATATAGAAAAACAAGGTGTGACAATAAAATCAGTGAATATAAAATGTTTTAGATTTTTTTCACAAGAATTGGTGGTCCCTAGTCCACTAGAGACATCAAAAAAAGTCAAGCCACTATTGAAAAAAACACCTAACACAAGTGTTCTAGGAAATAGTTTAACTGCATATGTGACTAAAAAAGATGGTAAGTCTCATCAAAATTATATTTAAATTTAATATTTTTTTACACAATTAAGTATTTATGGTGCAATTACTTTAGTTTCAGTACAAACAGTTCTGAGTTTTCCGAAAAATCTACCTCATGAAGTCGAAGAAATTTTGCAAAATTTTTGTACATTTACACAGGTGATAAATGTTAACATATTTGAATGATTTTTGTTCTGTATAATATCATCCGCTCACTATGAGTCCCCACTGAGGGACTCAGTGCCTACTCTAAGTTATGGATTACTGGGCCATATTCAATGACGCTGACTTAGTGCCAGTTGGTTTTCCCGCATGTGAAGGTTGTATAACAATGTTTTCCATCTCTGTAAGAAATTGATAAAACACAATGGTACATGGCTGAATTTGAACCCAGGACCTGCATATTACAAATCAAGAGCTTCAACCCTTGAGCCACTGACACTCTATGTATATTATAATTATTATTTCAGGACCAGAATGTATCTGGTGATTATGTTATTACTGCAAATGATTCATTTCGAAGACAGTTGTTCTTTGAAGAGCATAGTGATACAGAACATTATGATTCAGAGGTGACTGACGATGAAGTACATCAAGAGACTCGTCCACCATCCAGCTTTGAAACTCATTCACCAATTGTTATCAGTCCTGATTTGGTAAAATAATTTATAAATATTTACTACATTTTGCCAGCACACAGATTGTGTTCTACATCTATGTCAAATTTTAGCAAGATCCATTAAGCCACTCCTTAAATATTTTCTAAAAAATATCCACTCATCCATCTAAATTTTCTCATTTATAATGTTAGTATTATATTGTAATATTTCCTTAGATGAAAATAATAAATAAAAACTTCTTTGTAAGCAAGTCAATAATAATCTATGATCAGCTATAAGCTACTAATATATATAATAGCTATAAACTTCATGTTTTAGAGCCACGATTTAGTGACAAAAGGCTTAAAACGGACATTTGGGACACCATTAAGCAAAAGTAATGTAAGGACCAATAAGGCTTGTTTTCGCAACAAGGCGTTAGATGTTGTTGACTTTGGAGAGCCATGCTTCAGTCCGATAGAATTCAGAACACCAAAACGAATGGATCAGGGATCAGCTACGTCATCTTCTCTTGCTTCAGCCTCCATTTCACCAGTAACTAAACCATCTAGTGATGAAGAGGTGAGACAAAAACTTAATTAGTAGTCTATGTGTTATTGGGGCTTAATTCTACATCTATGACAAATTTCAGCGAGATATATGCAGTTATTCCGGGGATAATTTCAAACAAACAAACATTCACAATTATAATATTAGTAAGATCTAATGATTCTTGCAATAAGTCAAGTGACACTTGCAGAATATTGATTTAAATATCGTAAGCTTTTGAAGATCCATTTCTGTATGAATGATTTTTTATCTGTTTCTTAAAACTGAAAGAAATTAGGTTACCACTTATTAGACTTGGCACCAAATAGTAGGGGCGTTTGCGTCGAATCTACGCAAAGGTAATAATTGACCAAGTATTAAAAACGAATTTTGGATACGCCACTCCATTACCCCACACGTGTTTTAGATGATATTTTTTTATAATATTTTATTACTTACGTCATTATTTACTTCCAGAAAAATGCATTCACGTCGCCTGAATCTGACACAATGGCAACTTGCCTGGACTGCATTATACCAGAACCAGAAAGACAAAAGCAGTATCCGTGTTTCTGTAAAATATCAACAAATAAATTGAGTTTGAAACGAAGTGCTTCCTTAAAAGACTCACCAACTAAAGCGAGAAGGGGCTCCAATTTATCAATGGAGAAACGCAGTCTCAGTATGTCGAGTTTGAATCGTAGTCGTTCTGTGCAGAAGCTTGATTTTAGTATGGACATGAGTATTGATGGATCAATTCATAATTGTTCACAAGGTATGGCAATATTTTTTCTTTAATTTTTTTTTTTTGCTACTAAAAAATAAACCTTACAAGAAGCTTTTGTTACTTTCAAAATGCCAATAAAACTTATAAAGTTAATTATCAAATATTACTGTAAATGTGTGTTTATTATCCGAAATAGAGAAACTTTATGAAAATCAAGACTTGTAAAATTTGAGATTTATATAACTTCAAAAGCATCTAAATCAAATATACTATGTGCATGTGTAATTTTCTCAACAAAACGGTTTTGTGATAAAAACGAAAAAATAATTTTCAGAAGAATCGGAGAGTGGACAAACTCAATGTGCCCAAGAAGCTTGGTCAATAGTTGAAGATTCGAGTATTAAAAATCTAGTTAAATTAGAACTATTCAAGGAACAATCATGTGATATACAATCTTCCACTAAACTAGATAGTGCTAAATTACATATACTAGAAGAAACACCTATAAAAGGCAAAAGTAAACATAGTGTTCTATCGCATGAAATTAGTAAAATTCGTAGCTGTGTTACAACAAGCCCTTCACACATGTCTTTAGATAATAGCTTAGATTGTTCAGACAATTCACTTAGTCTAGAAGATAAAAAAATTGACTTTAACAATGTCGATCTTAAGTTTTTGACTGATTTACCTCAGTTTACTTATAATACTCAAAATACTAATGTTGGTGAAAGTTCTTGTAGTTTTAAAAGAATTGATAGTGGTTTTAATGAAAATACATTCTATGCGAATGCTTCTAGTTATTATGAAAGTGCCATAAAACCATCGGAATTAACTGTCACTGAAACATCAAAGAATATAAATAATTCCGCTTTGAAAGAAATATCCAATGTAACATGGATGAGAGTTGACAGCGGTTTCAAAGATGAAACATCAACAGATAGTACACAATTTTATAATTCCACTGATAATTCTAATTTAAAATTTACCGGATTCCGTTTCACCGAAGCTAAGTTAGATGATAAAGAGAATGTTGACAATTTTGTACATGTTATTAACAAAAATGCTCTGTCTATGTCAGATATTTTTACAGAAGATATGAAATTAAATTGCAACTCCTCATCAACTCCATCGAAGAATAAATCAAGGAGAGTTAATTCCTAGATAGTTTGATTTTTTTATTTGTTTAATTTTTAAGTAATTAATGTAGTTAAAGCAATTAATACTCATGTTAAGGTCTTTACAGATAAAATTTCGACATTTAAAAATTATAATTACGTCACAATAAAATTCTCTTAAATTGACGAAATTGACGTAAGTCATTCATGTAAGTCATTACTCATTTTTTTTTATTTCGTTTTTTTTTTGGTAACAATATTTAATTTATTTTTCCATTGTCATTGTAACAAGTTAATTTTTTTTTTTGATAAAGTACACTGAAAACTACCATAGACTTATAAAGAAATAGAAGTAACCGGATCTATTTATATAAAGACATCATAGTAAAGACCTAATTTAGTATTTAATTTTTTGTCTATGACGCATGAATTTTTTTTAATTCTTTTTATTATTTTAAAGACTCTTCCCTGTCTTATATACTTAGGCAAATGACCATTTTATAGGCATTAATAATTTTTAGATAAATATTTTTGACTGGTTCATTATTGTGAACTATTTTAAAAACTCCTGTTTATAAGCTACGTCTATTATAAACTATGCATTTTTTATCTTTGAGGCGAATAAAATTTTTATAAAGATTAAGACTGAATTATGTTAAACTGCATTTAATAGAATAAAACTTCGAGAATTTGACTTCTTATATGATTTTGAAATTTTAATTAAAAATAAATTAAGTATTCTTAAAATGTGTCGATTTTGTATTGACGGGCATTCTTTAAGCATAATTTTACTCAATGTATTTTACTTTCGTAATAAAGTTAAAGTAACATTAAAAAGTTTTTTTTTTCAATAAAATCTAAAGCCATCTTTATCAATTTGTCATGAATGCTGCAATTTATTTTAATTTTAATAAGGGAGAGTTTTGTTCGATTCATACGTACGACCTCCATAAACGAGAAAATCGGTATACAGAGAAATCTCTATAAGCAAGTAAAATATCCCTGTCCTTTGAACTTTCGCTCATTCAAGTTCGACTATAAATAATGTCTATCGCGCATCATAAAAACTTTAAATATTTTTGTCACTGACGTAAATTAAATATTTTTATTTATATAAAAAGACGTAAATATTTACAAATCAACAAGACGCGTATTTCAATCGGGCATAACTATCTTGGTTAATTTATTGTTTAGTCAATTAGCGAAATGAGCTGTTAAATGCAAGTGTATCTTGTAGCTCGGGTACTTGTGTACTCGTCGACTAGACTGTTCGTGCGTCAATCAGTTTTTAATAAACATCCAAATGATAACGTCCTAACCTCTCTTATCTACGCATCCCGGAACGTCTGCGAACCAAAAGCAATGCGGATCTATTGAATAATCTATATATTTATATAAATATACTTCTCGTTTTGTCTGTTTGTAAATATTGAGATTATATTGGTCCTTGTTGAAAAAAATTTTTGAGGGTACAATTTTTGGAACACAAAATACAAAAAAAAAAGAATTGATTGACTTCAGATACAAATCCAATAAAAGCATGGAATTAAACCAGGTGCTCGCTATTTTTGATTTCATGATAATTCAAAAAATGTATTCTGTATGTATGTTTTATACATACATATATATTTTTATATGTGTACGTGTATATATTTCCTCATATATAAAACAACAAGTACCGACATTTATCAGTACACTGCCATTCGATCTGTTAGCAACCAGCTGTGTCATAGTACGTTGATCGTATTTCATTAGTTCATTTCATAGAATTCCTCGATAATATAGTGACGTATTTGAGTTGCGGATTCATCGGTCTCAAAGTTCCTTTACCACCGCATCAAGTGAGACGTTTAAGAAAAAAAGAAAAAAGTGATTTAGTGACCATGTATAATAGAACAAGTGCAACTTTAATGCTGCAAACAATTATGGTATTAATGGATAAACAGAATTCAACAGACGTGACGCTTTTCCCTACAAATTTTTTCGGTTAGTTTTTTTACTATCAACATTATTATTTCTACAACTTGTAAATAATACAGTGTTTACTATATATCAATCGTATAGTATGTAAACAATTTATATAAATCAATGATGACGGTAAGTACATTTATTTTTTTAAAAGCGCTTTTTTGGAAACTTATTTAAATGTTGTGTTGTTACTACTGAGTTATTTAGTATTACCTTTCAGTAGGTTTTTTTTAACCAGCCAGCATTTTACTGTGAATAATTATTTTTATTAACAGTTATTTCTTTCCTAAGAGGATGCTGAGGTGGAAAGGTGTTATGGCGTCTACGGATGCTTCTCAAAGGCTTATCCATGGACAGAAAACCGGCCTGATAATTACTTTCCAGCTCCACCAGACTCATTGGGTGTTAGGTAAGTTCAAAGACAACATTTTTTTTGTTGGATAATTTAAATATGTCTGTATTAAAAAACTCTAGACCGTAAGCCGGAAATCCTGGCAGAGATTAGTTAGTTTGTCCACAACTTATATTAATTCTTATAATATCTTATTATTCAATTATTATTATTTTATTGTAATAGGCTAAAAAAATCATTTAGCGCTATATACTATGACCATAACGCTAATTGGGTTACGTGATTTTACCAATAGGAAGAAAAACAGTAAACTTAAGTAGGTGGCGCCAGCGCCAAGAGTCTGTTGCCATCTGTCAAAGTTTTTATACGTCATTCTCGTGTTTTTTTTTAAATTAATGGCGAAGTTGTAATGCATCTACAGACACCACTCACATACTATAGAAAATATATTTTTTATTTCATTTATTCATTTTGTACAAACATATGTCTATACGTATTATTAAAATAATCAAAAACTATGCATAACAATCATAATTTATTCATTATATCTTAGTTGCTATTAATAAAGCGCTTTATCTTAAGATTATTTACTCCTATTCCCTAGTTTTGGTTATAAATTTTATAGCTCTTGGTGTAATTTAAATAGGTCCGTAACTTATACCCCGCTTGCAAAGTCAATATCGCTCACGAGGGCCATCAAACTTCTCAACTTGAATACTCTAAGCGGTGTTACTATGCGGGTTAGTGGTTAACCGGCGAGAGATAGTATAAAGTTTATGGCTTCACGAATGTAACCGACTAATAAATTTGTGTTGAATTTCTGCGTAAACATAATCGCGTTATTGAAATTTGTTTACGTTCTTTTCTTCATTAAATAAAAAAAATACACAGACTAAATATAAAAGAGAAATTGCTAAAAGCATCAGTAGCTTAATGGTAACGGTACAGACTTCC
Source organism: Papilio xuthus (assembly GCF_000836235.2). Lineage (NCBI taxonomy): Eukaryota > Metazoa > Arthropoda > Insecta > Lepidoptera > Papilionidae > Papilio > Papilio xuthus. The sequence goes on from NW_013532721.1 coordinate 5,313,510, forward strand.
GATCATGTGGTCATAGATTTGAATCCTACTATTTAGCTATATAGTAAACTATATCCTTAGTTGATTAAATAAAAATGAATGAATTGTATTAGTTACAATACATTGTCTTGTATCTATACAATTATTATAAATATTTGATCGTTTGTTTGTTTGTCTTGTATGGACTCCGTGACTACTGAATTTCAAACAGTGATAAGTTTTTTCACTGTTTGAAATCTACACTATCCCCATGTGAAGAAGTCACGGACAACTGCTAGTGTTTTAATTACGTATAGAACCGTAAGAAAAAAACCCACTTTAAATAAAAATGACATACTTTGATTGCTACATATTGATTCTGTTAAATAGCACATATTATCAAAAGTGGGTGTGGTGCAACAAACAAATGCATCATTGTTTGCCAATATTTAATATGATAAACGTATCATAATGTTTTCTTACTACGATTTAACGAGGCTCAAAGTTTAATTAGCAAGATCCGCTTCTTGTTTATATCGTATAATTTATATGTCACACAGTTATCAGGGTAAATTCCAACTGTTATATTATTTACATTTGTCACTAAAAGATTATGAGATTTTTTGTGTTAGTGAAAAAAAGTTTTTTAAACTCGATAATTACCTATATGTCACAAATAATATGTCTTAATGACGTCATATATATTTGTACGTATGTATCATCCGAAAAGTCCACTTCCCATTCTTTCCTTATGAGAAAAAGGGAAGGAAGGGAAAGAGGCCTAAATAAAGCCTCCGGGACGCACACTCATCGGACGAAACGCGGAATTGCTTCCACTTCACGCCTGTCTTCTGTGTGGTCGTGGTATTTCACCGGGCGAGCCGGGACATTTCGTGCGAAGATGTTAAAGCGGGCTCTACCACTGTTGTAACTACCACTGTTGTTGTTGTTTGTATAAAAGTAAACAATGTTACACGTTAGTTGTTTCTAGAATATATAAATCAAATTACTTTGTACATACCATTTAACGATATATCATAGTAAATGTCATATAATTAAGGTCTAATAGATAATAGCGGGGGCTCGTCCGTGACATCGGTCCATTGTTGGCCAAGACAAAACATATTTACGATAGGCTGCATGGTGACGTATTTATCAATATTTAGATAAACAAGTTATTTTTGTTGCAATATATTCCTTTAATTAACAACGCGGCAAAGGGTCTGTTGACCTTTGGCCAAGTGGGCCGGCCCGATGCGTGGGTAGACTGATAATGACATTTCGTAAGTTCAGTATCATGAAAAAAAATTAGGAACGCAATACAGCAAAAATTATGTTATAAAAATATTTATTTTATCTCGATTATTCGGTACGAAGTTGGGAAACTTAGCTAGTAATAAAAAATATTATTCTTGATAGTTAAGTGATTTTTTTTGTTCAATCCACAATTTTTTTTTTCAGATATGCAGTATTTACTAGACGGAATAGAAAGATACCATTACTATTACAAGCGCATGATAACGAGAAAATTCAAAATGCGAACATTGATCCTAGAGGGCCGTTTTATTTGATCTCCCATGGATTCATTGATGGTGGACATAAAATATGGGTACGTTCAATTAGGACTAACTCTCCCACTCACTCAGACTCAGCCCGCGCAGAATTTGAAAAAAATAGTAGCCTATGTGTTTTTCCCATCTATTTTCTACATCCATGCCAAGACGTACGTAACGTTTCTAACAAATATCAATCGAAACATTCGCAGTTATAATATTATTATAGTAAGATAACACAAAAATAAGGCGTATTCATTTTGACGAAATAGAATGACGTCATATACACCATTAACAAAATAAGCGAATCGAACTTTGCTGGACATATTAAAGTCTTAAAAAATAACTACAGAAAATGCTACTAATTGCCCCATTCATAATGATCAAACTATATATATACTAAGGAAGACGAATCTGATTGTAAATCCTTTGAACATCTTTCCACAGGTACAAAATATGGCAAATGCTCTCTTGAACTTAGAAGGCAATGAAGCTGCCACAGTTATGATCGTGGATTGGCGGAAAGGATCCCAGCCTCCGTACGGACAGGCCGTCGCTAACATACGATTGGTTGGAGCTATGACCGCACATCTTGTCCATACTTTATATGTAAGTATAGTACGTAGTATATCATCATTAATCTGTCCTTATCCTATTTAGGCATCACGTTTTCTTCATCCATGTCTTCGTAGTCTCAGTCACTCTTTGTCTCATCACCCTTTTTGTCTTGTCACACAATCCATCCATCTCTTTCCAAGAACATACCCCTACCAGGGTATCCCGCCGTGTTCATAATTACAGTTCTCCTTACCAGTTCCGATTCTTTCTCTCTTCTTTTTTATATCATAAGGGGGCAAACGAGCGAGCAGCCACATGAAATCGCTGAAATATCGAAGCGACGGTTGCTTATAGACATGTACGCAATTGCAGATGCGTGGCCTACCATAAATCGACGGAGCTGGTAATGCATCGTACCATTTTCCCATTCTTAAAATGCTACAGCTAAAGTGGGTACTGTTATACCTATTATAGGAATAATACGTTTGACTAACGTTAACTATTTTGTTGTTTCCAGAAAGTGCTAGGTTTGACGAATCTAGACAATTTTCATTTCATCGGACATTCCCTGGGCGCTCATTTAGCTGGATACTGCGGTCACACTTTACAAAGGGTTAGTATAATTAACTTTTATCATTTATCGTAAGTTTCCAAGACCAAAATTCCCGTTTAAAACATATTGTTATCTTCGTTTTAACAATGATTATGGTTATAGACATTTTGGTCTCGGAAACTAAATGTTAGCAATGTGCCACCCTTAATATCCGTATTTCTTAGTAAATGCATATTATAACTTGCAGCAATTTAACTTGAAGCTGGGTAGGATAACGGGTTTAGATCCCGCGGCGCCTTACTTCAGTAATACGGTGACACTGGTGCGTCTCGACCGGTCAGATGCAAAATACGTCGACATAATACACAGCAACGCTATGCCATTGTATTTCTCAGGTACAGTTAAATAATTTAATTCCCTTCAGCTTTGTATATGATTCTAGGAAATATTCTTTTTCTCTCTTGACTCTCATAAACAGATCCGACGACTACTTACGACTTACTAGCAGTTGCCCGCGATATACCTCGCGGTATTAAAAGGAATCTTGTAAAAAAATATAGCCTATTAACCGAGGATAGTGTGATTTTCCAACAGTGAAATAATTTTTCAAATCGGTTCAGTAGTTTTGAAGCCTATTCAATGCAAAGAATACAATCTGTCTCTTTACAATATCTTGCTTAATAGATCTTCTTATATATGTCTAGGTTTCGGTATATCAGAGGCTATAGGTGACGTGGACTTCTATCCCAACGGCGGGTCAACACAGCCTGGCTGCAAGAGCGAGGGCGCGCAGAGTCCCGCCGGCGCAGACATGTACACGCAGCTCAGCAGGCTCGTCAGCTGCAACCACGAGAGGAGCTATGATCTCTTTACTGAAAGCATTACCTCCTCTTGTCCTTTCATGGCCGTCCAGTGTCAGTCTTATGAGGTATAGCTTTGTTATTACCGTCTATTCTGTATAGATTCTAATACCTCCTTAAAAAGTTAATTGCGTCATAGATTTTTTTTATATCATAAGGTGGCAAACGACCAAGCGGCCACCTGAAATCGCTGAAATAGCGAAGTGACCGTTGCCCATAGACATACGCAACTGCATATGCGTTGCCTACCTTTAATCGACGGAGGAGAGGATGCACAGAAAGAAAATATATTCCCTTTCCATGCATCCTCTCATCCGGAAAGTCCACTTCCACTTCCCATCCTTTCCTTACAAGAAAAAGGGTGGGAAGGGAAAGAGGACTAAATTAGGCCTCCGGAACGCACACTCAATCTGATGAAATGAAGTTTAAAACAACATAACCAAGGTTAACTATAAGTCAGTTTTTTTTACTTGAATATCAATAATTAACAGTTTTATATTAAAATTTTACAGGCGTTCCTAGCTGGTAACTGCACCACATGTGACAGTAAACATTATTGCATCCCAATGGGCTACTATTCATATACCTTCTACAAGAGACTGCAAACACGAGGACTGCTTGACTCAAACTCGCATATCACCCTCTACTCTATGACGGGTGGCTCCAGACCATATTGCAGTAAGTATACTCTATATTTTAATAAAAAAAAATATTTTCACACAAAATAATGTACAAAATAATGTTCCTTCTAAAATAAAATTATACTTGTAATAAAGAGGAATCTCTAACAATGCGGGTAATCTCGAAAAATCCTTTTTTATATTTTTTTACTTAAAAATTTATTTTCACTCCAAATAATATACAAAGAAAAATATTGCTTTGTTACCGTAGTTTTATTAATGGAAAGAAAGCCTTACAATGAAGAGGAATTTCTTATAATGTGGGTAGTCTTATAAATCCACTTTTGTAACGAATTCTTTTTCGAAATGTCTATCTATCACTGGAGTTTGTAATAAATATCTAGCTTCTTGATGTTTTATTTTTTTACTTAATTTTTATATTAAAGTGTATTCGTGTAATAATCAATACATTTTTTTTTATTTATCAGAAGTGCACTACAAGATAACATTGAAGGTTTCAAACTCAACGGAGAGCAGAGTGCATGGACCGGACGTTGGCAGGATAACTGTTGTACTTGTGGACAAGAATAACAGCAAGAGTGATCACAAATTTATTGATGATGAACAGTAAGTTCTTTATATAGTAAATTTTGTAGTCGAGAAAGTGGTTACCTGATTTCACTAAATATTAATGTTTCTAGCCAATACACATGAGGTATTAAGAAAGAAACCATTTGATTGATTCTACACTTTATCTATATCGATTTAAAATTGGTATTGGTTGCATTAGAATGGCCATAAAATACATTTCTACTTTTTTGTAGCCAAATTTTCATCATCTCTTAGATGCTTGTAAAAAAAACTAAAACTATTTTTTTATTTTAGGAAATACTACAAACCTGGTGATATAGAGACTAAGATGGTGCCGTTCAAGGATACAGGTTACCCGCCGATGTCGGTCATTGTCGAATGGAAATACGAAACTAATTTGTTCAACCCTATGACATGGAGGTTATTGCAATCGCCCAGTATTTATATTGAATATATGAAAATATCTTCTATTGAATATAATACTGAGTAAGTAGAATTGACCAATTTGTAAGCTCTATTTGTTTGATTTTTTTTCTTAATTTTAATTATAACAGTGGTAGAGCCCGCTTTAACATCTTCGCACGAATTGGCCCGGCTCGCCCGGTGAAATACCACAACCACACATAAGACAGGCGTCAAGTGGAAGCAATTCCGCGTTTTGTCTGATGAGTGTGCGTTCCGGAGGCCTAACTTAGTCCTCTTTCCCTTACCACCCTTTTTCTTATAAGGAAAGAATCGGAAGAGGGAGTGGACTTTCTGGATGAGAGAATGGATGGAAAGGGAAAATATTATCTTTCTGTGCATCTTCTCCTTCGTCAATTAAAGGTAGGCAACGCATATGCAATTGCGTATGTCTGTGGGCAACGGTCACTTCGCTATATCAGCGATTTCAGGTGGCCGCTCGCTCGTTGTTTCCCACCTTATGATATAAAAAAAAATCCCTATAGGTGGACGTCAGGGTTGTCTCTTTAAAAAAAAACTTTTTTAATTCACTCCTGTGCCCTTGATCTGAAATAGTCATGTTATTATATGAGTAATAATTGATATGAAGATCTATGCAATATCTTTTTTTTTTACTTTCAGCATAACCGTGTGCCCGAAAATGAAGAAGCCTGTCGTCGCGAACTTACAAACTGTAATGAAGACAAAATATTGCGGGTTTTCGAAGTAGCAACAGAAAATTCGTTAGTACATCGCCTCTTTCAATGGGGAGAAATTCTGAAAGCTGTAAGCAGGTGGTGCCAGCACTAAGAATTGGCTGTCATCTGTCAAAGTTTTTAAACGTCTCTATAGCGGTTTAAAAAAAAAACAAATGTATTCCTTTTTGATTGTCTCGTAATTTTACAAATACCGAAACGAATATATCCACAGCCGGAAAAGCCATTTATTCTTGATTGAAATTTAACGGAAGTCGTAGCTATGACTAGATTCCATAGAGTACTTTTATATAAAGTGTTTTTGTGTATCTGTGATATATTTAGTGCTACTAAATGATGCTGACCAAAAGACAGTTTTCTCCCCATTCTCCGACATGATGTTATCGTCGAAATATGCATTAATTGTCGAAAAAAAGTATTCAAATAGTATTTATTTATTCAATTTTAGAGATCAAAATTGTAATTGTAAAAATAATTAATCTGATTTAGTGTTAGTAGTATATTGTAATTAAAATAGCTTTAAGTTAAAAGTTTTGTTATATAGTTTGTTTAGTAGTTGTTTCTATTCGAATAAAGTTATTTTGATGCCTGATTTATTTTATTATTCATATTGACACAGATCACGTTGACATGAGATCGTGGTTAGAACCCAATTTGTAGAACAAGAAAAAAAAACTGCTAAATCTTTAAATTCTTGAAGGTAGTTTATAGCATATTCTATTCCAAAGTTTTAGTTTGAACCATCGTAATAAATCCAGGCCGTCTAAACTGACATAAATGCGATTTATTTTACTGACCTATACCATTTGAAGTAGAACTGAATAATTATGCATGATTATGAAAGTTCATCGGGTTCGGGGGAAGGGACAGGATCTTTTATAAAAAAATAAATTAATTGAATATGTTTGATTATCTATTTCTGAGAAACATAATAACAAGACTCATGTAGAATCTGTGAGAAATGTTTATATAACACACAGATAACACATAACCACTGACCTCTATAAATGACATCTATACACTTAACAACACAGTGAGTCATTGAGTTGCGTTATCTGTGTATTTATTCTAATGTCACGTTTGAGTTTGACAATGTTACGTTACGGCATGGGTGTACCTAGTTTAAATGATCATGTTATTATGTGATTTCATAATTCAATTCACGTAATAACTTCAGTTATATCACAGACCGTTCCATAAAGGAGTAACTTAGTGTGTCAGTGCAATCAAAATGGGTGATAACCGGAAAAAGAAGAAGTTTTACTTTAGAAAGAGGAGAAACAAATACTTTTTGGAGCCCGGCTTCAGAGGTTTTTTCTGCACATGTAACTTCAGAGAGAAAGACTGCGTTAAAGAAATGTATAACTTGCTGAATGAGTACGCCGGAAAGATATACCCCGACCTGGAAGGTGACCAGGTGCCACCGTCTGCTGCCAATGAGGAGAACTCCTTAAGCGAATCTGAAGAAGAAACTGACATAGGGGACTTGTTGAAGCGTGAAGTGGACTCAATGAAGAAAAGTTCTCAGAAGTCTCTCAAGCACAAGCGATTTCAAGTTGTCGAAACAGGGGCTTCTAATTGTATTTTTATTAAGACTAATTTACCTAGTCCAGAAGTGTTAACCACAGCAATTATACAAGATTTGTCAGCAACAAAGGTGCAGAAAACACGTCATGTGCTACGCCTGCTACCCATAATGGCTACATGCAAAGCTAATTTACCCGACATAATGGAGGCAGCTGGAAAACTGTTTGATAAATACTTCTTGAAAGATTCATCAACATTTGCAGTAATCTTCAACAAACGGTTTAACAGCAGTGTGTGCAGGGATTTGATCATCAAAGAGCTGGCAGAATTAATAGTGCTTAAAAATGGCAACAACAAAGCAGATTTGAAGAATCCAAGCCTATGTATCATAGTGGAAATAATAAAAGGCATTTGCCTTTTGAGTGTTGTAGACAATTATTTTTTGTATAAGAAATATAATTTACACGAGTTGGGTAAAGATGAATCAAATAATGATTCAGAGGCGACGCAAGCAAAGAAATTTAAGAGTGACGATGAAAATGTCAAATAAACTTTTTATTAACTTTTTTCTATGTCTGTATACCCTATCTTGTAGATGTATGTTAATGTAAACTATTGCCCCAAAACCAATTATAGCACCAAATTTTCTCTTTAACTTTGTGGTCCACTTTAAAATATACATGTGAGAATAAAATTCATACTGAGTTTTATTCAAATATTCCATTCTGCAATATCTTTAAATCTACCACACCCTAAAATCCTTTATATTAACCAAACAAAGAAACATACAAGTTACATAATGTTGAGTCTTACATAATAGGAGGCTTTCAAAATATCAATATACCTCCCAAGCAACCTCTGGAAGAATAAGTTTCGATGGGTCACGATAGATGGCGCTATCTTATAGTTTCTTTTTATTTATGGTCAAAATTTAAATTTTAAACGCAAAGTACGAAAAACGAAACGTAAAGTTTTCGCGTGAGTGTGTTCGTATGTGTATGTGATTTCAATTTAAATTATAAAGTGCCAGTAGTCCGTCAAAATATAAACTTAGTTAACGCAACTAATTTGCGGATACCTTTCGTAACTAATTTTTTCGAGTTATAGTGTCTTTATAATTTATACCTTTGGAAACAAAAGAACAATAATTAATATTGCACTGTGATCTTATGTGCTTTTGAATGAACAATTAATATACCCATCAGATACAGTAAAGTTACAAGAACGGTAAGCCTCCAATTTGAGTGACTGGTGAGGGGCGAAAGGGGTCGTGGGCTGCATGCGGGCTTGGGGGTGGCTTTGTTGATTAGCTGCCTTTGTTTTAATACCCTAGACAGTTCCACTGAAAGCCCCCCTAACGTAAATTGTTATACCTTGTAATTCGACAAACAGTTTCCTTACATACAGAAACACATTGGATAAATACTATGATAGGTATGTATGTAATTTATAATAATTCCTTTATTGTTTTCGAAGATTTGAAAGATACAATCGAAAATTTATTTTATCTCTAAATAAGCAAAACAAATTGTAGCTTCGCAATTATTTGAAAAGAAGTATATCATCTGAGCACAGTATAAATAGTTATGAAAATCTTTAAACGTTAAAAATAATTGTACTTCTAGGTTATATTAAGTGCAAAGGAAAAATACAGCTCGAGGAAATTACTTCGCGCATAAATAACTACAACAGGAAACAAATAGGACACATAGTAAAGTTTCACTTAGCGTAAGCTCCCGCGCGTTAAAATAAAACTCGTTGGAATATGTTAAATGTGGCACAAACTTTTATATATCTCTTTACTGAAACACAAACTGTTAGAGAAGTATTTGAAAAGTATAGCTAAATGTTAAAATTTAATTACTTTTATTTGCTTTTAACTGATTGGTGTATTAAAGTAGCGTTAAGGAAATATTTCACTATTCCAACTCGTTTATTATTAGGAATATTATGCCTGATTGCCCATCATTTTTGTAATTATATGTGACAAAATAGAGATAATATGTTTTAAACGGGCATTTTTCTCAGAAACCCACGCTTAGTATGTATGCCATCACGGACGTTTTCGAAAAGTTATTACGTTTGTGTACGTGGTCGGATAGTTTTCATATGGCGCCATTTTAAATGACAGGAGACACCTGCTATTGGTTCAGGGCTGTCAATTATTACGAATGTTATCTGATTTTTAATACAGTGGTTTCATTCAGCAGTAATCATAATTTTTATATTATTGCTTGCTATTTGAGTTTAAACCAACAATTGAAAAAATTAAAAAAATGTCAGCTATTTTTGTATGATTTCGAATTTTATATTTTTTGACAATATTAATATTACATCTATATTAATAAATATTATGTACGAAGTTGTACTGATTGCGATGTATACTGACATTGCTAATATTTTGTCATTAAAATTATTGAAAAAGTCCAATTCATTTTACACTAATATCTTTAAGTAACAACTGACTGGTGCAATGCGGTAAACGGAAAGCTTGACAACGTGTTAAAAACTTTAAACTTTTAATTTATGTTCAACGTAGTTGTACTAAACTACTTTAAAATAAAAAATAAAAAACTCGTTAGGGTGGTAGGGTTGGTAGACAAATTATCCACTTTTTGCCAATGTTTTATTTACATATTGATAATACGGTGAACTTTTAAAAATGTTTTTTCTTAATTTAAATTAAACTTGTAAGACAATATTAAGCAATCCGCTGCACTTTTGCCGCCTTATCCTATTAAAAAATATGCCTGTCGTTATCATTTTACAATCCCAAAGAAACAAGTATTTACTATTTATTCTTATCATAATTACTTATTACAAGTATCGTTAGTTTGCCAGCCCTGTAAGGCAACACTTCAAATTTGTTATCGCAAACGAAGCGGCTTCCATGACATATGACGTTGACATAATCCGTGCGGAAACCACCTTGTGTGTTCTGGCAAATATTTAACTCATTGTGCATTTAATAAAATAAATTATAAATTGTTAATTTGTCCAGATTAGAAGATCCACGTTTATACTATGTTGTAATAATCATCAAACAATATACTGAAAGTGTTTTAGTGTTGTTTTATTCGATAGAAAAGCTATAAATTTGAAGTTTTAAAAAGACCAGTGGAGTTTTTAGCCAGCATTTCTCAGGAGAATTTTGTGCATTAGAGCAGTGAAGTAGTTTCGGCTATTTGCATTTCAAAAGCAATTTAAAACAGCCATTCCGAGTCAATTTTTTTATAGATTTAAATTTTGTAAAAAATGTGTTTGTTAAGGATGTGTGCTTATAAACATAGTATATACAAATTACCAACTCTCAATTTAGTATCTGGTACTATCTTCAGGATCTACAATGTAAGTCAGTTTTGATTTTAAAAGAAAATTAACAGATACTGCTTTTCAAGTATAAATATATTATAAATAATTAAATAAAAAAACGTATATTATCACTGTGAATTAAGACACAACACTGTTAATTTCCATTAAAAATGTGCAAATAACACGTATTTTACTGACAGTACTGAATGTCGTATCATTAAAAAAGATTTCAACAACTATTCCGGTATAAATAGAAACAGCACGAACGTGAATGTTGATGAAAAATGTGAAAATGCAAATTGCGGCGGTGGATTTGCATGCGTTAGTCAATTGACCGTGTACCCTGAATTTTTGTGACTTTGTCAGTTCTCAAATATTCGGAAAAAAAATTCCATTGGGAACAAGCGTCCAAAAGCCATAAAAGAATTTAAAAAAATGAATATGACATTGCATGGCTTCACTTTTGAGTTGGTGAATGTGTTTTTTAATCAGACCTTTTTTATTTCAAATATATTAAATATTTAATCTTAATATTTGTATTCATAGCTCATAAATTATTCAGTTTTTTTTATGTGAATTAATCAGCTTTATTTCTTTTCAAAGCCGTCTCACTGCACGGAAAGTGAAATGTCAATGTTAAAAGCTTTTCATTCCTGCGACATCGACTCGAAAGTTAAAACTTATGTACTCTTGTGAATTGAAAAATATATTGCTCGAAAGGCCATATATTAGCCAAGTTTGTTGCAATATCCGCCAAGTTATTTAATAAGTTATTACAGTAATCCGTGCTGGCTAATTAAGGCCCCAGGCATTTATTTGTTGAAGCCCTTCACTGTGCTCATTATAAAAAAGTATTAAAAATTGTAATGTGGCGTATGATATAAACTACTATTATTACGATAGTCGTATCGTTGAATAGACGTGTGTCGAATAGCTTCTACCAATATTTTAAGCTTTCACTAAACAGTATGGTCAAGGGCCCCATACAAAAGGCAGTTATTTTAGAAATCCCGAGCATAGTGAGAAGGTTCCTGTCTCTGCAGCCCTGACCTCTGGTTGCTTGAGTTATGGGATTCCGGAGCCGGTGGTGCACTATTTCTTTAATAAAATACTAGCTGTCGCTCGCGACTCCGTCCGCGTGGATATATAATATAATAAAACTTTATTAGTGTAGCCCACCCACCCATCCATCCACATCACAGCAATCTAACCATTCGCGTTTATAATATTAGTAAGTTAAATAAAAGGCAGCATCAAGGCACAAATTCGAAAAAAAAAATTATATCCTATGTCCGTCTCCTGGCTCTAAGCTACCTCCTCACAAATTTTCAGCCATATCGGTAAAGCCGTTCTTGAGTTATAAATAGTGTAACTAACACGACTTTCTTTTATATGTATAGATTTTATTATTATCATTTTTAAATGCATTATATTTAAAATTAGAAAATAAATTAATATATAGCGAGTTATACACCAACGCGTACCTTAAATTGAATCACAGTGTAAGTGTAATAGTGCCAAAGTTTTCGTATTTTAGTGCTAACATATGACTAGATACATTTTGTATGGACTGCAAGAATGATTCTTACCAAAGTTTAGTACGAATATTATAACTTTGCCGTTCTAGAGGCGAGCTCTGTGAATCTTCGTAGCGTAGGTACATAAACTTTTCATTCTGATAGAGAAGTTATATTGTAAAATGTTTGATATTTTATTTGAAATTTAAGCTTGGAAATATAACATTAAAATAAAAATATCATGCGGAAAATATTGATGCGTCATAGCTCTTGATAACTAAACATAATAGTCAGTCCATACAAAAATTAATTCATATTTTTATATTCACGAATAAAAATCGATCACCGGTAAGTTCGCTAATATTTTTTTTTTATTTTTAAATAAATATAACACTTTATTAAGTGCGACTCCGCTTAATGAAATTTAATATCCGGGTCATGTTAAAAACGCGTAGGTAAAAGTTACCGTAACATAAAATTTCCTTAATCGCTTTCTGTCCGACACGGGGAGCTGAAACCGCGCGTATTTTTATTAATTTTTTTTCGCATAATAAATTAATATCTATATTAATTCCTGCATTAAAAATAAAATAGCTACTTTTGGTATAATATAACATTTAAATTTGTGAATTCCTAACAGTGCATCTCGTTGCTAGTATCGTGTTGCGCGTGCTTCATACGCACAACTTTGAGTCGTTGAAGCGTATCTTGTATATCAGTCTTTCCCAAAATGAGCGATAACGCCCTCTTGTGGGCGCTGCAGATTTCAAGTTGCGGGTCATCGTAAAAGTTTCGTTTAGAATTCTCCGTTAGTATACATATATAGGTCACAATAATTCATTAATTTAATTTGAAGTTTTGTGGTTTTTAAATATGTGAAAATATGGGGGCGCTAAAAAAATATTTATTCTCAAAGTGGGCAGTAGACAAAATAAGTTTGGGAACCATTGTTGTATATGGTCAGTACATACATAGAAACTACTTATCAACCGTATAGATTTACTACGCCATCTTGGAATTGACTTTATCGCGATGATATTGGCGACGAAAGAACAAAATGACGCGTACCTGTATATCGCTCGGATCTCTATGCTTAGCGTGTACGAAAATCCTAAGTAACTTGTCCATGATATAGGTTTTAACTCGGAACATCTGATATTCGCATTGATTATTTCGTAAAGTACTATTGGAATATCTCTTTAATATTCGGCCCATAAACATAACAATATTTTATCGACAATTCGCTACAAGGATGCTAATGTTTCAGTTTAGTACGCAAAAAAAAACATTTTCATTTATGTTGTTTACGAAACAAACAAGAAATAAAAATGTATACAAACATAAAGAAAAGTTACGGTCAGCTTCATCAAATGTTAATAAAAATGCAATAAAACGTTTAATAGAGCTTTATCAAAGATTCCTTTATACGGTCAGCTTATGTTTTTAGATATTGGTGACATAAAAGATAGTTAAGTGACTTAATTGACATAAAATTTATAACAGGGATAGAATTAACAATTACTAGTATTAGTATATCCAGGAAAACGTTACTAACATAATATTATTATGCTCACGATTCGTGATTTATTAAAGTCTCTAAGGTAATCAGATCTTGCAGGTAAGACTTAACATTTTGACGTAATTTTGACCTTGACATTGCAATGCGTTTTCTAGGTTTCTGCTAGTAATTAATAAAATTATCAATCTCTGGAATTGGAGTATGCTAAATGCAATTGCAAGTGCGGAGCGTATTAACAAAGACACGTGTAAGTAAATAAGTCGAACAAACACTCGCGTTCGAATGGATTACGAATCCAGGACACACACGGACTTACAAATGTATTTTGAATACACGGAATATGCAAAACATACCCGCAACGTGAATATGGAAAGCGGGTCTGTTGATTTCATTTGACCTATATATGCTACGTTAATTAGCAATGCTCTCCGAATTTTTTCCATCTTTGTTGACAATCAGACGGAAAAACTGATCTTGTCGTACGACTCTTTAAAGTGAACAGAGTATGTAATTGCTAGAGGTAACTCAAAATATTTCAAGACTACATCATCATTAAAGTACCAAAATGAGTAGAGAGTAGATAAACAAAAGAAAACCTTAAATAACGAACTCATTGTGAATCTATAACAATGCCTTAAATGATAAAATAAAATACGAATAATTTCCATTTATGTGAAGAAATTTAATAAAAATACAACAGTTTTGCCTCCGAGTATGGAACAAAAAGAGATTAAAGAAATTTATGTTATGATTTAATCTGTTCGTGGTTGCTAAAGTATTTTATACTTTGTCTTACTTTGTTCCGATTACAATTTTTGCATATAATAAGACTAAATAGATTTACGATACTTTGTTTGTTTACATAACTGTTACAACTACCAATTGCAAAAGTATCGACAAGCAGTGCAAGCATCTACAGTGGTAGAGCCCGCTTTAACATCTTCGCACGAATCGGCCCGGCTCACCCGGTGAAATACCACGACCACACAGAAGACAGGTGTGAAGTGGAAGCAATTCTGCGTTTCGTCTGGTGAGTGTGCGTCCCGGAGGCCTAATTTAGTCGTCTTTACCTTCCCATCCTTTTCTTTATAAGGAAAGGACGGGAAGTGGAAGTGGACTTTGCGGATGAGAGGATGCTTGGAAATGGAAGATATTTTGTTTCTATGCATTCTCTCCTCCGTCGATTAAAGGTAGGCAACGCATATGCGATTGCGTATGTCTATGGGCAACGGTCGCTTCGCTATTTCAGCAATTTCAGGTGGCCGCTCGCTCGTTTGCCACCTTTTGATATAAAAAAAAGCAAAAGAGATCTTTAATTAGTTCAATGTTCTATAAGATAAATACAATATTCTTAGTAAATATTTCCGAGAAGTACCGGTCCTTTAATTTTCGTAATTTAAATCGTAGGATGTCCTACTCTAAAAATTAGATCGTCTGAAACAAATTTATAACTATTATTAGACATTGATAAAAATTATGTTTGAATGGAATAAAGAAAATTGATATGAAGAACGGCGTTCAAATAATTCTTTATATATTTGGCTCAGAGCCGACAATATTAAATAAATGTTTTATTCATAGCGTATTTTGTATCATTTCCGCGAGAAATGTAGTTTTTGATTTACTCGAAAGGGAAAACGTTATTGCGACAAGAGTGAATAGTAAATTTCTATTTTATTCGTAGTACTTACGCTGTTGAGTCTTATGATAAATAACATATACAAAAGCAATCAAACACGCGACACACAAACGTTTTTGTTCTTCCGTTTGATCGAAAGAAAACAAAGAATCCGATCGCTCAATTCACTGCATGTTTAATCTTTTAATTATAAGCATAATTAAGTCATTTTCCGTTTACCAAATATGACATCTTATATATGAAATTCTCGTATCACAATTTTCGTTCCCATACTCCTCCGAAACGGCTTAACCGAATTCTCATGAAATTTTGTAAGCATATTAAGTAGGTCTGAGAATCGACCAACATCTATTTTTAATCCCGCCCGGACGGAGTCGTGGGCGACAGCTAGTAGAAATATAAAAAAATGAACGTAACAAAATAACATTAACAATACATAACTTTCGACTACATTACAATATCGTTGGGATTATTAATCTTTAGGTAGATCATGTAGGTAAATAGAAGAGACAGGGGCATTAGACAAGGGAGGGTAATCAACAAAAGCTCTCTCCAGAGCGCTTGCCGCTGAAATTCGTAACTAAGCACTTTACAATATCGTGCGAGCTCCCTGCGGCGACCGCGTCCGAGATGACTTATGGAAATTTTGATTGATTGCGAACTACACTGCGCCGTATGTACTCTGTAACGCTATTGTTTGTGGTTCGACGATATTGAACTGATATTATTGCAATATCGTTAACAAAAGTTCGACAATGATATCACAGATTTAACGATGATAGTGCTTTGTTATATTGTAATCACTTTAAAAATAGTATACTTATGAAATAAGAAATTGAACAGTCGTTTAGTCAATTAATCAATGACTACTTTGGCCTAATCATTCCTCCCTCGACTTCATCCGCGAGGAATTATAAAAGTAGTAGTCTATGTGTTCTTCTAGAATATGTTCTACATCCATTCCAAATTTCAGCGAGAGAAGTAGCGAGAGAATTATTTGTAAGAAGTAGGATAATATTAGCAACACTGGAATTTTTATTTACACTGCAAAGTTAATAAAAGTTCATATTATTTACCGTAACGAAAGCTTCCTATAGTTTATTAAATGATTTTTAACTTGTGTATAACTTTTTTTAAATGTTATAATACAAAATAAAGCGATATTTTAATAAAATTAAAACTATACAAGCTTAAATATATTTACTCACATCGTATTGTTCGCAACCAACGAATATAATAACATTAACCAAATAAAATAAACAATGTCCAGTGGAAAATGTTTAAACACCTGAAACAACAATAACATTTCCGAAGGCTGTTGTTATGTAAAGTCATTTACCGGGATTGTTGAACGTTAAAATTTTATCATAATCGTTTGCGTACTACATACATTGCATAAAAACAGATATGTTTTGCTGAATGCTTTTACAATGAACACGTTGGTTACAGATAAACCGTAACTGTAACACCAAAAAATACATTTAGACAGTGTTTAGTTAAAAACGTGTTTTAACACTTTGAACGCCGGCGATTAATACGGCGTTGAATTACATATGTAGTTATAAAAAAGTATGTTTTACCATTATATCCCAAAACAGCTTCTGATTTAAGCATTTTGTTACTTATTTTTAAAGATCGCATTACGCAAGTTCAAGTATAATCATATTTCAATTATGTTGATTTCTGTAATGTCTATTTTTTTGCAATAAAAGACAAAATAAAGATGTTTAAATTGAAACACTGTTTCAACCAAGTAAAGTCCTAATATAAGTATAACACTTTTAGAACGTTAAAATATAAATAACATAAAATTATTTCCAAACAATATATTTATATCTTACTTTAATTATATTTTTTGGTAGTCAAGTAATATGGTTAACCTAATCAAAAGCTGATTCATAATAAAAAATATGGCAAGTCGTTAGTTTTTTCATAAAAAAGACCGAAGTATCACTATTTCTTCACCGTTGATTTTACATAAGCAACATTCACTACATTCATTACTCAGAATTTCATGTTAATCGTAGTAGCATTTATAACTCGTTTGTTGATGATAGGTATCATACAATCTGCAAAAAAGTTATGTACCCAACAATTGCTCGGCTCGTAAAATTCCGAACGAGCATTTATCGTGCGGACGCATACTTCAATGGGATGTATTTGGACAAGTTGCTCTCACCTAGTGTTAAATTTAAATTCTTTTCAAACGTTAACTCTGAATACATAAGTAACGTTAAGATAGGTTCAATAGAGTACAGAGAACAGTAATCCGATTGTAACATCTTAATATTATTTGAATTGTTTTTTAAGTCTGTTTGAAAAGTTTTGAAAGAATTATTGTATGGGTTTTTAAAATAGCCAAGTAAATATTGAAACTCAAAAATTAAATCATTAATGGTATATATAATAACATTTTAGAAAAAAAAGATATAAAGCTATTTTATTAATATAGAAATCGTAAAAGCTTGCGTTTTTAGTTATAGTTAATATGTAGTTATGATTTCTCGATTAGCTTAAGTTTAATAGGTAATTTTGGTTAAGTAAATAATGTTATTATAGATTACCACATTATTTCAAACTAATGATAGCAATTAAATACATTTTGAAAGCAATTAACAGAATTTTAAGTTGCAATAAAATTTTATATCTACGGCTACAGATTGTTAAGCGTAGCACTACGTAGCAAACGCTACAGTACGTAGAGATAAGCCTACGAGCGGCTACGGGCGGTTCGCTACGAGGCAGACGTATCCGTGCGGCTTTTATCGGAAAGTCATTTACGATCCATGCAAATGTATAACTTAATTTAAAAATGTAATTATTTCATTTTTTACCTGAGTGCTAAGACGGTTTATATAAGCTAGTGTTTTTATAATATTACCAAAATCGTTTTATATGTTAACAGACGAGAAATGAAGGAGTCAACAACTTGTAAATAACTTCCATTTAACGTTTATCCATTCCAGTGAAAGTGGTGATTTCACGTATCGAAGACGCGCGGCGTATTTTCCGTTGAATGGAGACCGTATAATTTATTTGCTTTGTAATTACCTTCGTTGGCCCAAGGACGTATATTCATTAGTTCCATTAGTGCTGCTGTGTCGCTGTAAATACTCTACCTGTAGGGAACGAAAGCAATTAACAAACAATTTATTACTTTACTATCAATAACATTAATATCTATTGCATTTTTATCGATAAAAAGTCTTTCTATGGACGAAGTTTACTCAAGTCAAGTATTATGTTTGCACGATGATGATGTGTTTTTGATTAATTTGATATAGTTGTGTGTGAGTGATGAAGTTGCAAATAAGAGGATGTGGCATACTTAACAGTACAACAATCAATTATCAAATATCATGCCAATCGTATATGAATACCATTGTACTTTGTTTGTTTTTAAATAGAATGAAAGTGATGGCAATATTGCAATGCAGGTGTTACGACAGTTCAGTTTCACCGTAATAAGACATTTTAGCTTAAGAATCTTAATCTAGTTGAATATAAAATTTTCTACCTTGCTGGTTCCATGTATGTTTAAGTAATTCATGGGATACAAAGCAAAATTTATGGCTCTTGTAGCCAATACTATTCTTGACATTACAGAAGTGTGGTAAGTCCCCAAGGCCTGAAGAGAACGTGGCTTTGCCGGTAATTGGGTCTCGAGTATCTCACAGTGAGCGTAATACATGTTGACATTTCCTGTTCTACAGTGATTTTGTACATATGTTCGTTTATATACAAATATTTATCTAGGAATATAGTGGGTTTAAATAACGATATTCTATTTTTAAGTCAACTACTTCATACTTGGAAAGTTTTTGATCAAAATAAAAAAAAAACACGTAAAATTTCACCATAAACAAACTGCACGTTTTACGTTAAAATTTGTAAATTTCAAAATATTTATCATCAGCTCACTATACGTCCCCACTGAGGGGCTCAGAGCCTACCCTTAAACCAAGGGTGACTAGGCCATAGTCAACGACGCTGGCCCTGTTCGGGTTGGTTGACTTCACACATATCTTTGATTTTCTTCTCAGATATATGCAGGTTGCATTACGATGTTTTCCTTCACCGTAAAAAAATATTAATGGCAAATTAATTTCCATTTGTATCTCAAAATAATAAAAATATTAAAAAACAGTAATGGCTAATTATGAAGGTTAGCACTACTTAGCTTGTCTAATTTAGGTTATCAGTTGAAATGGGATATAATAATTCCCATAGTGCATCTGGTGTAAATAAGTTTATATAATTAGGTACAACAAAAACAAATAGTAATTAGCTTTCGGCGAATAAATACAATATAGATTTGGTTTTGTGTGCATGTTCTAAATCATAATCCCCTCGAGTTTTGTTATTAAACGAATGGGTGCGTGTGATAACTCCCAAAGCAATTAAGTTCACGTGTCCTGCTACCCACATATAAGTAATTAGTAAAATTTATACGTGTAAAATTACATGTGTTTAATTCTATAAATTTTCTTACAGGGTCGAGCAATTAAAATTACAAGAGCTGAATAATGTTGGTGTTTTGGAGTATTTATCTTCTGGGCGCGCAGCAATTCAATCCTAGGTAAGTACGGTAAAACTTTTTCTAAACAACTTGCACCTATTATAGATTTATCAATATAAAATAAATTAAGATTAATAACTACTAATTAGGAAAGGATGGGAAGTGGAAGTGGACTTTCCGGATGAGAGGATGCATGGACAAAAGGGCAACGCATATGCAATTGCGTATGTCTATGGGCAACGTACAGTTCGCTATTTTAGCAATTTCAGGTGGCCGCTCGCTCGTTTGCCCCCTTATGATATAAAAAAACTATGTTTAAACTCCAGTCATTTTAGAGTATTTAACGTATACGAATTAGGTAGAAATATTTGATAAGTCGTTGGTTTCTGAAACCACGATATCTGTATATAACATAACATCCCTTTCATTATCTTTGAAAAAATAGAGATAACAATATTTTAAACGAGGATTTCAGTATCAGAAACCAACGATTTATATTTTGTAAAAGAGTCGCGATATTTCATCATTATTGAATGACCTGGAGCGTGCCAATATTACAATAATAATTAAAAATTCCTTTTTGTGTTCAAAGTAAATTTTAAAAATAATTACTGAATATGAAAATCATAACTTTAAGTGTGTGTATGTAAAAGGTTTACATGTTTTTGTGCGATGTTTCTGTAGTGGAAACTCACACGACTTTGCCAGACTAGGTACTAACGTCCTTGCTCATGAATTGAAATAAAATAAAGAGCCATTTCGTTCTTATGTAAAAAGTTTTTAATATAAATTTAACTTGAGTATCGCGCTCACCACTATGTGATCAAATCCAACGACATTTCTTTGTTTTTCTATTTTGAAGTTGTTATTTTTAACAATGTTCATATACTTAAATATTAATCGCGTGCTCTATTTATAGAGTTCATATACTAAACGGTTTTCAATAATTATTAACACTCACGTAGCTAACTAGGAACGGTGCTCTAAAGTGCCATGACCTTGGTAACTGGGGATATAAAATGTATTTTTTATTATTCTCCATCTACTCGTTTAATAATTTTCCAATCCTATACATTGCTTTTACACTTTTAAAAGACTGGCTGAATTTAAGTGAATTTTAACGGTGGTC
The DNA here is from genome assembly GCF_000836235.2 of Papilio xuthus. Classification (NCBI taxonomy): domain Eukaryota; kingdom Metazoa; phylum Arthropoda; class Insecta; order Lepidoptera; family Papilionidae; genus Papilio; species Papilio xuthus. The sequence goes on from NW_013532721.1 coordinate 5,334,522, forward strand.
AAAACATTTGATAATTTGTTCGTCATTTATTTTAATCTTAATTATAAATGGGAATATTTAGATGGATGGGCGGATGTTTGTTTGAAGTTATCTCACAAATGTAGAACACAGTCTGGAAGAACACATAGGCTAGCGTGTCGCGGGTGACAGCTACTCTTTTATATTTTCTCGTTATAAATATTTTGACGAATAATTAAATAATACTAGCATTTTTATACACCACAACTTTAAAAGCGCTAACGAATGATAATAATCTGTAAGGTGTTCTCCGAAGCGTGAGACTTTAATAGTGTGTTAATACGCCGCAGCCTCGTCGCTTGTTTTACATTGTCGGTATTCTCTTTGATGTCCATCTGACCCACTCTTTTGTTACAGAAACTTTTTATGACTAATTAAATTGTAGAATAATTCAAATAGGATAACAATTTAGTGTCTCATTAAATAACACGAGATACCACGCCCTAGTTACTGTCGCATGATAGATTTTCAAGGAAGGAAAAAGACATCTTCGGATGTACTGTATGGCTCCCACTAAGAAGGGATACAAGATGGAAGCGCTATTACGCTATTTCAATGTTGCTTTTTGACACAAACACTTATTAATTTTTTTATAATGAAACATACTTAAATTTATTGTTATATATCGGTCTATGAAAAAATTATAATGTAAAATGTGCTGTTTAGTAATTAATGCTTTAACGACTTGTAAACTCCATAATTCTATAGAGTAAATAAAATTATTTATGCAATGAGGTAATCATTAAAATGTGCAGTTCGTATAAAACACGAGTGACCACTGAAATTTGTTTGAAAGCTAAAACTAGCGTTATTTTTTCGCTCGAGCCCAATCGAGAATCCTGTGGTCGCTGCTCTCGACGGCATTAAATGGAGTGGTTAGGTAAGCCTTATAAAAGAATTTTTAATTTAAAATAAACCTGTATTTAATAAATGTTAGGTAATTTATTTATAAAATAGTTAAAATGACCTTTTTTCAACAACACTGTATTTTAATATTTATAATTGCTTTTACTAATTATTCTGTTTAACGAAAAAACGCTTGCAAATGTATAATGTTCATAGACTCTTTTTTATGAAAAGAAGATTAGAAATGGATTTATAGAATTACGTATGAATTGTGTCTCTAACAATTGGACAAAATCTTGTTTAAATGTTTTAAATTCAAGAATAAAATAATATAAACGTAATTACAACTTGTCAAAAACAACAATAGTCTATCGCGGCGTGTAACAGTTGCGAGCTAAACTTTTCTTTTTTTGCAATGTTTCATAAATTTTCGTCCAGTAATTAATTTTAGTCTTAACTTTCTAAACTCTATATAAACATATTATATTCTTGTTCAAATATACAATTGCGTAAAACAAAATCAAATTTTTCTATGTAATCCAATCTGTATAAAGAAAAAATAGTCAGATACGGTTTTTATTTTTAAAAATTATTTTACAATATCAAGTATTTTTATTACAAACGTCCATTGCCACTTACTTTAAAGCGATTATCTTCTTTTTTTACTTTTTTCTTCTTAATCAATAACCATAAAAGTGGCTTGGCACGTAAATATAGAAAATTTAGTACCGTATAAAAGTTGGAGTAAAGTTCTAGAATTGTTCTCATCACAATGAATAAAAAAAACTATTGTAGATATATTTTTAGTGCATACTATGTTTCAAAAGCTTTATGTATTCTTGATCAAAAAGCATTTTAAGTTTTTCTTTTAAAGAATTTTATTTGCCGAATATTGAAATGAAACGTTCTTCAATCACTATTAGAAATTAAGAAAAAGAACGTATCAGACTTTTTTGTTAAGGGATTTAAAACTGATGAAGAACTTTAATGGAATAATAAAATTTAATAAACTTTTAGATTTAGTATTTTATTTTTATTTTTAACTTACATGAAATATATTATAATTAGGTTATGTTAAATGTTATTGTTTTACTGTATGTTTTCATACATATATATTACACACGTCGCGGAAGCTTTACGGTTCATGTATATCATTCCAAATACGTATAATTAATTAACTTCACAGAAATTTAATACAATAATTCGACCTCATTAAATTTGCTCGAAACTAATTCAGTTTAGAGAACGTTTGAGGTTTTTGGTAAAATAATATTTGAATATCATTGTTTGTTGTAAACAATTATTTTAATTCATAAATAAATGTTTTTATTTTATATAATAGCGTGAAAAAGTCAGTGAAAAAGTTACAACAAGATCCACTTGGGCCAGTCGATCTGTCAGTTTTATCTGTCCTAATGTTTGTCATTAAATCTTAAAAATTAAAAATCTACTTTCCAGTTACCTATTGAGCTGAGGTTATGTATATGTGCGTAAATGTCATTCTTTTCCCTTAACTAAGATGTCATATTTAAGACGACTTGCAGTTTTAATGAAGCGGACCACAGGCAGAACCCAACTTTAGCTACTGTTGAGACAGTTTCTAGCAGCTGTCGAAACAATATCAAGATATCTGGAGCGCTTGCTTGAAATGGGTCAGAAAGTCACTATTTCAACGTTATTAAGAAACTTACAATTTAATTTAATTACTTGCAGTTATAATTATATTTTATATTTTTACTTGCTTTTCCAACCTATTTTTAAAACAAATATCTAGCGTATAACAATACGCTAGGATAGACAGATTTATTACACTCTTTTAGGTCAAATGGAGTACCGGAATTTTTCGGAGTAATGCATAAGTGCTGAAAAATGTAAACAAATTTAAAGATAAAACAATTTTTACATACAATTTTTATAATAATAACAACGACATAACTCACGCCCGCAACCCTGAGGGGTAGGTAGAAACCACGGACTATTTGTCGCAGCCCTGACACACCTCTCTCGTTTCTTCTTCATTCATACATCTACGCATACATGCACTACGATTTCGAGTGTTCTTAACACCGCCCTTTTTATAATAAACTAGCGCTCGCCCGCGACTTCGTACGCGAGGAATTAAAAAAAATCATAATTAGTAACCTCTTTGTTCTTACAGACTAAGTTTTATATGTATGCCAAATATCATCAAAATCCGTTTGGGCGATACGGAGATACGTTCAATCCAATTCCATATAAATATTCGCATTTATAATATTAGTAAGATACAGAGGAATAACAGATTAATAGTTTAAAGGATTTGGGTGCATTCTGAGTGAAGATTTATTGCTGAAAATCATCTAAAAAAAGCCTAAAAGAAAATATATAGCAGAGCATTTTACATATAAATCCAATATCATCTGACAAGAGTATCGCAGCTGAGGTAACCGAATCCTTTGTTAGAATTTTCAAGCGTCTCATACAGTTTAGCGACTTAGCTCGACTGCAGTCAGACTTTAGAGGTACAGTCACTTAAAGTTAGCTATAACTGTGAAATGACAAGTATTAAAACATTTGTCTGTGGTTTTTCATAGAGAATGAAATAGATGACTTATTTTTTTACAAGGCCACATTATGTTCAGTAATAGAAACCCAAAAATATATCTAATAATGTAATGTGTTCAGTTCAATACATTTTATACAATAGAGGAGAGAAGAAACTGTAAATGTATTTTAAATTAAAATTAAAATTAAAATCACGATAAAAAAAACTTAATATCAGTAGACCAAACCATCTTTTAAATGCTGAAAAAAAAATAGTTTCTGTTTTTTTTACAATATATTATTATGTAACAGTCAAAAAGACACCAACGTTTCCACAATATCCCTTTTCGAACTTCTTTAGTTCAACTTCGTTCGAAATTTATATTCAGTGTCGCTACGAATTCTACGGCCCCTTTTCCATTTCAGAACTAATAACTTGAAGGTGAGATGTGTCTTTGGTTTTGTTTATCGACATCGAATGTCTTTTGTTTTAATTCATGTTGAAAAGATAAAGATATTAAAATACTAGCTGTCGCCCGCGAATCCGCTTGCGGGGAGTAAAAATAAAATAGTAGCCTATGTGTTCTTCATGATAATGTTCTACATCTGTGCCAAATTTCGGGGGATCCATGTAGCCCCTCTGGAGATACCTTCAATCAAACATTTATCCATCGATCCATCCATCACAACATTCGTATTTATAATATTAGTATGAAGTACGATTATAGTATGATTAGTATGGCATACGAAATAAATTGACGAGTCTGTAACACTGGGGTTTATTACAGCTACAAAACATTTTGTATTATAATATATTTTTTTATTTGCCTAAGGGTAGTGTTCACTTTGCTATATTATTGAAAGTGACTGCTAAGTCTTAAAAATTAAACTTCATTCCAAACGAAACGAACCCTGAGGGTTAAATATGATTTAGACAGAAGGTTTAACTAATTAAAGACTTAAGTAACGTTACGTTAAATACATACAAGTTGTATGATGTAGGTTTAGTTGTCAGAATCCTTGTCGCCTGTGGAATTGTTATCTCGGACACCTGGGGAACTATACGTTCTCGTTTAATGCGGTAACTTATCACCAAAATAAATGAATATTATAATATATCTTCTATGTATCCTTTACGTAGTCGTGTAGTAAAAATATATATCTTTGCATTTTATTACGTTATAATATTATTTTTAATTAGAATTTTTTGGCGCGAATGACGTGCTTTCGTTACCAAGTCTAGTGTCAGAATGAATAGTGAGGGGACACAATCGTCGATATTTTAGTAAGGCTAGTGTTGGGTCAATACACCGGCAAATTTTCGGATTTTCTTCTTAACATAATTAATTTCAAAATTACGTGAGCTGCAAAAAAGAGCTACTATTTGAGAGTTGGTGGTACAGGTTAACACTAGTTAGCGTATTTCTTTTTCATATTTAGAGATAATTTTGAAAATAAAAAATACGTATGTTACTTATACAGACTTCCAGATTTACAATTTACAGATGTCCTGTATTTTATGCGAATAATTGATTTTGAATACCCCCAGAGTATAATATAAATAGTGCTTGCCACAAACATTGAATACATATGTTGTTCTGAATTGTAGGCGCTTTTCTCACTAGCTAATCATTCCCATCTGTGTTTATTTGTTTTTCGTATTTACTAGCAAACGGTAAACGGGTCTGCAAGCTTTACTGTGATCTGTACTCATAGTAAGGCTAAGATAATAAAATCCTACTTCTCACTTATATTATAATACAAACTAGCTGTCGCCCGCGACTCCGTCCGCGTGGATATGTAAAAAAACTTAATATATAGATAAGTTAAATAAAAAGCAGCTCTGCAAGGCATAAATTCGAAAAAAAAGAATGAATAGTATCCTATGTCCGTCTCCTGGCTCTAAGCTGAGGTTTCACGAATTTTCAACCATATCGGTATAGCCGTTCTCGAGTTATAAATAGTGTAACTAACACAACTTTCTTTTTTATATTTACATTTATAATAGATAAAGACTTAAATGCGTTGATAGTTCAGTCTTGTCTTGTCTCTTAAACATAAAAACAATAGACAAACATTCAATAACCGTGGATTTCCGAGTCCAAAATCTCCGTTTAAGAAATATTGTTATCTCTGTGTTGTCAAAATAAGGACAGGGATGACGATATGTAATACAAATATTTTGGTGTCAAAAACCCACGGTAAATATTCCCGTTATAAAACGTACAAAGATAAATCTCGTTACGGTATATCGTTTTAGCAGTAGATATATTTTTATTGGGGTGTTCAGTGCCAAATTAAGTGCAATTCATGTCAACCGGCTTGGAATCGATGTGGAATGTTGATTAATAAATCACTTCGGTACTGCAATGAATTTTGAACGTCCGAGAATCAATACTAGTGGTGTCACTCATGATGTTATTACTTGACAGGGAAACAGATTCATCAGATGTTGAACATATCTAGTTCTCGCGGATTACATTTGACGTAGACTATACATCTTTGCTCTGTTTCTTAGAAGATTCACATTCCCGTAGTATTCGTTTCAAATTCAAATATGCGCGTCAAAGAACTTGATTTATTCTAAATTGCTAGAAAAACTTAGATTTCAACATAAAATTTACCAAAGATATACATTTTACTAATATTATAAATCATCATCATCACCATCATCAGCTCACTATACGTCTCAACCGAGGGGCTCGGAGCCTACCCTAAGTTAAGGGTGATTAGGCATATTATAAATGCCCTAATCGCACCTATATAATATTATAAAAATAAATTTATAGATGGATGGATTTTTGTTGTAAGGTATCTTCGGAACGGTTAAACGAATTTTGATAAAATCGACACAGATGTAGAACATACTCTGGAAGAACAGATTCCGCGCAAACGAAGTAGCGAGCGACAGTTAGTTTTAAAATATTTACATCGTGTCTAAAGGTTGTCACTAACCTCAAAACTCATTTAGAATGCTTCCATTAGGTGTCATACGGATACCAACGAACTAGCAATTTATCTTGTCAGTTGCAGTACCAACCATGCCAACAAATTCAACTGATGTGTGGTGAACCCTTTATCTATTGTTATAAAATCCACGGCTATCTAATATGAATTTTTAAGGCAGTTTTACTTATCCGATTTTTGTACTTTTTATACAACTTATCGTTGAATTTTGGGACACGCTTTATAAGTTTTATATTAAAAAAAGCAAACATAAGTTTCATAACGAGTAAATTATACGAGGCTCATACCATTATAATAAGTCCAAGTGCTTCTTAAAATAATTGACAATCGATGTTCAATATTCTATAAGTGTATAGAAACAAATTCTTCGTTTCTTAATTTTTCCTAGTATTTTTCAAATATTAATTACATTTGATTTTCCTTTCACAGTAATTAAACAGTCAAAAGCAATAATTTCTTTACAAACTTTTCTAATTGAGTTTCGTTACTCAACTCGCAGGTGTGTCGCATTATAATTAGGCGATAATAAAAAAAGTATTTAATCGGTGAAATTTTGACTTACAGCTCAATAAAAGATGAAAAGTAAATTGATAGAATTTATAATACTTAATTTCTTTAATTCGTAAAATGTATTAGATTACAATATTTCACTACAAACGAATTACGATATCGATAGGTACTAAAATAAACTGTTAACAAAATTGGCCTGTCTCGAAGGCTTTATAAACGGCATTTTAAAAAGTTTTAATTGAGTAACTCTATTGTTCGACGTTGTCGGTCCTCTGTATTATTAAATTTATTAGCTTTTGACAGTTTGTTTATAAATTGAATTCTAAAATTTTAGCATCGCATATACTAAAATCGCATATACGTAAAAATGTCCCTCGTATAAAAGCAATTGATTTATAACATGCTTAACCCTTAATTCGACGAAATTTTTTGTAGCAAAAGACTGTTTTTTTTTAGTAAAGTCATACTTGCGTAATTTTCCCTAAACTAGTTCAGTAGATTTTTTTTATTACTTGTTCGTCACACTGGACACCATCGAATTAAGGGCTAAACAGATCGTAATATTTTAGACTGGACATAATGATTCATTTCATCATTTTCTCATTATTAAAAACAACTTGACCTAATGACTTTCTAAAACATTCCCTTTGTAAGTGGAATTTGATATAAACCCTCAGTCGATTATGTTTTTTTTTCCCCAAGCAGGGTATTTCTTCTGCACAATCTCTTAAGGAAAGAGTAAATTGCTTTTCGTGGTTTTGCTTTTGAAAAAATCCTTTATCGACATTAAGTGGTTTTTTCTTTGATGGTGGGTTTTTTCATAACAAAGTTGTTTCGTTAGTTGTTTTCAATTTCATTGAAAAAATAATTTTCAAAATATATGTTAATTCAAAAAGCGATTTGTCTTAGAAGTCAAGTAATCATTTATTTTAACTTTAATTAATTTCTATACGTAATTTAAAATTTGCTATGTCGTTACAATGTCTTTTAGTAAATTTTCATACAAGCCTGCCTTTTCTCTATGACCAGTTTATGATGATACGATAATTGACAGACAGTACGTACTTTTATCATTATCACTGAGGGGCTTGGAGCAACTGTAAGTCAGGGGTGACTAGGCCATAGTCAAACACGCTGCCCAGTGCGGGTTGCTTGACTTCACACATATCTTTGAATTTCTTCGCAGATATGTGCAAGTTGTATCTCGATGTTGTCCTTTACCGTACTAACCTAAGATTCATATACGTTATGTACATAGTAAAACAACAATTTCTTTTTCGGTTTCGATTGAAAACAGATCCCGCCGTATACCATTGGTATTTGAACCCAGGAACTGCAGATTACAAATCGCATATATATTCTCTTCATGTTGTCAATTTTTTCCAATCCTTTATCATTATGCTGTTGCTTTAATAAATCGAAATATATGACCCATAATAATATTAATTAATTTTTTATTTCGACATAATTGGTTAAATTGGCCAATTACTATTCATTAAGGATAATTAATTGTGTAAAGCCGGAAGCTCGGCAGCACTGAGAGAGTAAACTAATTTAACCGAAATCATCACAATCAACGTTACAATATTTTGTTTGCATACGAACGGGATTCAAAGTACCCTGGTATTGTTTACATCGGCATTATTGTTGTGGCTATGTCTGACGAAATTGTTATTCCTTATGATTAAAAACAATTACAAGACACAAGACTGCAATGCGTTCTCTTTGCGTTAATAGTTTTTGGTAAATGCCAAAACTGTCTGATCTTTTAAATATTACAAAAACATGATTCTATATTTAAAATATAATTACCTACTTTCCGCATAAACTGAAATATTACTTAACCGATTAAAATTTAAAGAAAGCATTACTGTGACTAACATATATTAAACTAGCGGTCGCAATCGACTCCGTCTGCGCGAAAAAAATATAATCAGTAGCCTATGTTTTCTTCCAGACTATGTTGTATAATATATATTCGCCTTTCATCACTACCGGTTCAGCCGTTCTGGAGATACTTTCAAATTAAAATCAATCTAAACATTTGCATTTATAATATTAGTAAAATTAAAGCTGAAATACGCTAAAAAAGCATTAAGTTATTATATTTTATACTAATGTATTTTTTACTTTACTTAATTTTAAGATTATATACAATCCTTACTGCATGTTTATAATTTTATAACAAACATCAAACTTCGTGGTCTGGTTGAAATTTCCATTGAATATGGTAGTCAATTATGAACCGTACATAGAAATCCTTTCTCGACTGAGTGGTTATCGTACATGTTCGCAGCGGCAGAGAGATCTTTTGTTAAGTTACAGCCGTCTCATACAATTTACGATCTGCGCTTAACAACTGTTCTATAGAACTTAGAAAATAGATACTGAATTACTGTCTAGGAATATACTAAATATTAACATTTATATCACAAGATTTTTATTCTCCTTATCTATCTCTTGCTGTATGTTTTCATTGTTAATGATTGGAAAGATTTTATTGAATTATAATTATATATATTTATTTATAAGCCTTTTATTGACATGACAATTTTACATATTTATAAATTTTAAGAAATAAAGTATGGAATGTCGCGGCCCTTCTACGGTACAGGCCTATTCCATTTATAATTATATTAATCAAATGAAAATATTACTAATATTATAAATGCGAATGTTCGGATGGATGTTTGTTTGATTTTGGCATAGATGTAGAACATAGTCTGGAACACATAAGCTACTAATTAAGTTTTCTTGTAATCGGCGCAGACGGAGTTGCGGGCGATAGGTAGTAAAAGATATTTAAAGACGTATAAATAACAGCATTAATAAACAAGCTGCAAAAATTACTTTAAAATACCAACTAATAAATAACCGGCATGAAGTACTTTACTTAGAAAATAGTTAAATATTGAAAGTAGTATTTTTGCCCTTTGACAATATCAACGAGTTCCTGTGATAATTTTACGGTGACACTAATACGAGTAGAAGCCGAATTCGCAGCTGTTGCTCTTTAATTAAAATTTCGATATCGTCATCGTGGCCTTTGTATAAATTATCTAAAGTTTATTTCTAAAACGATAATGGAATATCTAATCAAATACGGTCAACCAAACAACTTTATTTTATGTAATACAGATTTTTATTAATATAAATTTAAAATGTATATCTTACGTAAAACTAAAAAATAATAATTTGCTAGCTAGCTGTCGCCGACGACTCCGTCCACGCTAAATAAAAAAGAACTTTATATGTAGCCTATGCATTATAGACTACTAGTTGACGCCGGCGACTCTGTCCGCGCGGTATTAAAAAATAGCTAGTAGCCGATACTCAGACCTACTCAATATGCTCACAAATTGATGACACGAGAATTTTATGTAAAAGATGTTCTACATCTATGCCAAATTTCATCAAGATCCGTTGAGCCGTACCGGAGATACATTGTAACAAACATCTATTCATCCATCCAAACTTTCGAGGTAAGATTAACAGATTAAAAGTGCCATCTATTATCACAAAATAAAAACAAATGCATGTCTCAAAACCTTCTTGAGTAAATCTTCTTGAGTCGTCTCCTATATTTTAACAAAAGACGTCTCTCGACGCAAATCCTGTAGTATGCAGGGCACGCCAATCAACGTATTAAGTCGCTCCTTATATTGAACCGAGTATTGTGTAGCTTCTGAATCTGTCAGACAATCTGATATCGAAATGCTTCTTGGAAATTTGCTGCTCTTTTCCAAACTATTTCTCTGAAATAAACAAACGCAGTTGCTTATGTGTTGTATATGTGTCTTTTGTTTTAATTATATAAATCTAATAATATTATAAAGAGGAAAGATTTGTGTGTTAGTATGTTTGTAATAAACAACCTGAAAAATAACGAACTATTTCTAAAATTCTTTCACAATTCGAATGCTTCTTCGTCCCTGAGTACCACAAACCATATTTATTATCATTTTTTAAAAAAACGTAAAAAACGTTTTTGACTAAAAAATGTCCATTTCTGCGAAGCCGCAACGGATCTGAACAATATGAAGTCAATTTACATATAATACCGTTTGAAAGGTTTTTGAGCGGTAAAAAAATACGATACTTTTTTATTTAAATACTAGCTGACGCCCGTGACTTCGTCTTCGCGGATTTAAAAAAAACTTTATTAGTCAATAAAGTTCAAATTGACTCTACATTTTATTTAGAAAACGTTTATATAGGATAGCAAAAGAAAAGGGCTGATTTAAGGGATTTCCCGGCAATTATTCGAATTTTTCTTTAATCTTAATAATATTATAAATGCGAATGTTTGGATGGATGTTTATTTGGAAGTATCTCCCTGACGGCTGCATGGACCTCGCTGAATTTTGGCACAAATGTAGAACATAGTCTGCAACGCGTAGGCTACTAATTAAGTTTTTTTAATCGGCGCAGCCGGAGTCGCGGGGTATAGCTAGTAAAATATATTTAAAGACGTATAACAGCATTAATAAATAAGTTGCAAAAATTCCTTTAAACCTTCCCTAGACCTCCACGAACATTTCAAGACCAAGATAAGATAAATCCATTCAGCCGTTCTGGAGTTTTAGCGAGACTAACGAACAGCAATTGATTTTTATATTTATAAACAGTGTATAATCAAAACGTAAAATGGTTTCCTAAAGCAAATAATGTGTTGTGCTTCGCTATTTTAGTCGAGTTTTAATTAGTACTGTCAAAAATTGATTAAGCGATGTTTGATGTTCGTTAGTTGTTTGTGAAACATAATTAATTTGGTATAGTATTTTACGCCTAAAATTATGCGATTGAATATTACGATTAAAATTGTTATATGATGATGGCTGTATTAAGCTATTATTATAAATAAATAAACTGGCGGTCTCCCTACAATGTTAGTCCGAAATAAACGAAAGTAACCCAAGGTACTCCCATATACATCAATTCCTGGAAATTCTCGTCAAAATTGGGCTAGCCGTTATGGAGATAACCAGGAACAAACGCGGTCTTTGCTGACAGGGAGACGGACAGACGGAGAGGCAGAAATAAAAAACTAGGTTTTCGTTATAAGCAATGTAAATACATCGTGTCGGCGAAATAAGGTTTTTTTCGATATTATAAACAGACACTTCAATTATATTTATTGTAATAGATAAATTTTAATTTAATAATAGAGTAGTGAAGATGCATGAATCGGTTTAAAATCTAGATTCCATATTCTTAGTATAAAATTTTCGTGTTCCCTTCAGACGTATGCAATTTCTTTACTAAATAGGGAATGGTAACCTCTAGTTTAGCACTCCAATTATTTCCCTTAATAAAATGCTTTTGAAATGTACACACTATTACATCGTAATTGAATATTCCATGAACTTTAATTGCCGGCAGCGTCTTTTCTTCGTACTGTAATACGCGCTACAATTCGATAAAGAGAAAAGCTCCAAGTGTTTACATTGCACGAACACTCCGCCAAGTCTACTTAATGAAAAAGACGAAACCCGGACAACTCATTAATTTGTAAAATTAAAATGTTTTTTACATTGATAAAGATGCTATGAAGAAAAGTTTTATGTCAAAAAAAAAAACTGTATCTTACTAATATTATAAATACGAAAGTGTAGATGGATGGATGGACGCTTGTTAGAAGGTGGATGGATTTCTATAACGGCTCAATGGATCTTGATGCAATTTGGCATGGGTATAGAACATACTCCGGAAGAACACATGGGTAACTACTTAAGTCAACGTTAATTCCGCGCAGACGGAGTCGCGGACGACAGCTAGTTTTTATGAAAACGTTCACGGAAAGACTTGAAATTATAATCTCAAGAAGCTCTTGCTAAACAGTTGGATTAAGGACCCAATACAAAAGGCAGTTATCCTAGAAACCGCACGCATCGTGAGAAGGTTCCTGTCTCTGCAGCCCTGACCACTGGTTGTTTGAGTCATGGGATTCCGCAGCCGGTGGTGCTCTATTTTTAATATAATATATTTTGTATATTTTTTATTTAATATATGAAATGTAATATACTAAGAAATGAATAAGACAATATAATAATATAAAATAATAATAATACTCATATTTCTAACATCGCATTGTAGCATATGCTGTCAGCTGGTAGATTATAAATGGAATTGACATCTGTTTGATGACGGTTGGCGGGATAAGCGATCATGCCGTGTCACATTGGCACATTGTCACTTTACACGCCGCGACCCTTTTCTAACCGTCGCTTTCTACAGTCAAAAACTTTTACAAGAATATATATTCATCCCTCTCATTCTTTTTAGAAAACCTAAGATGACAAAATGTTTTTGTAAAGGTGTTTCGACGGTGTAAGCCCACAGTAACTTAACATTGTGAGATGTTTACAGATGTGGGTATTGTCATTACAGGAACGAATAATTTGAATGTCATTTCAAATTATGAATAATTCAAATCAATTCCAATCATGTACAATTTATAAAAAAAATATCCGCAAAAGCAAGAATGTTGATAATTTCAGGAAAAAACACCAAGGATACTTGCTCTGTTCTTGCGATTTTTTCACTTCAACCTAACACATTTTATGCGTATACTAGCTATCGCCCGCAATTCCGTCTGCGCAGAATTAAAAATCACTTGTGAACTATATTTTACATCTATGGCAAATTTCATGGCGATCCGTTGAGCCGTTCTGCAGATATCTTCATACATATTCTGCAGATAAACATCCATACATACAAACGTTTTCATTTATTATAATAGTAAGATGATTATTGTTTACGAAAATCTCTTTTAAACTAATATGTTTTTTATACATGAAGTCATCAAAGGAAGAAGTAAACAAAAAAAAGTACAACTTTCAAATTAAATATTGGAACTTTTACAAGACATTTTGAAATTGTAAAGTAAGTTCTCTCTTGAGATTAAAAACGTAAAGAAGATAGCAGCTGCCTAATTCAAAGTATTTACTTTGCCTAATTAAGGAGATTAACGACAGCAATTAGCCGCTTTGATAAAATGAATTCATTCAATCAGGTTTGCGTCAGGAGAAAAAAAAAATCTAGAATTTTTGATTCGCAACTGCACGAGAACAAACTCAAGCTATGTGTGGGATTTCTTTTACTAGCTTATTCTCCATTTTATATTTTTTCTTAAATTATTTAACACTAGCTGTCGGCCGCGGTTCCGTTCGGGCGAAATTAAAAAAAATTAAAAAGTATCCTATTTGTTCTTTCAGGCTATTCTACATATGTAGTAAATTTTATTAAGATCCGTTGAGAACTTCCGGAGATACCTTCAGACAATCATCCATCCGTCCATCTATTTAAACTTTCACATTTATAATATTAGTAAGATTACTTTAATGACTGACTAAAAATAAGTACTGAAGATAAAGGACGAATATTTAGGTATATTACAATTTAATGGTCAAATGACAAGCTTTTATATCGCTTAAAACTCTTTAGATTGATGGAAACTTAATTGTAATTTGCAAAATATAGGAACTCCATGTAATAAATTAGGGTGAAGACTTTAAGAAGATAAGTGCAAATTCATATTACCTTTTTATCTAAGTATAATTCCAGTATTACACCAGCCAGTAGATATGTAGCAACATAAAGGATTTGAATTACTTTGCGAGCACAAAAGAGTTGAGCGCTATGGCGCAGACAGGAAACCTAACCAAAATGAAACTAAGTTAAACCTATTGTCGTACACCACAAAATATTACTGAGCCGATCTACTGTACATAAGTAAATAAATAAATTAAGTACATAACTTGATGTTTCAAATAGTACTAGAGTCGTGTTATTTCAGAATTTGTTATCATTATCACTTTAATTTTTATAACTTACATTTTATGTGCATACTAGCTATCGCCTGCGACGCCGTCTGCACAGAATAAAAAAAAACTTAATAAGTAGCATATGTGTCCTTCTAGACTATGTCAAATTTCATCGAGATCCTTTGAGCCGTTCCGGAGTTAATATTGGTAGAGCCCGCTTTAACATCTTCGCACGAATTGGCCCGGTTCGCCCGGTGAAATACTACGACCGCACAGAAGACAGGCGTTAAGTGTAAGCAATTCCGCGTTTCGTCTGATGAGTGTGCGTCCCGGAGGCCTAATTTAGTCCTATTTCCCTTCCCACCTTTTTTTATAAGAAAAGGATGGGAAGTGGAAGTTGACTTTCCGGATGAGAGGATGCATAGAAAGGGAATATATTTTCTTTCTGTGCATCCTCTCCTCCGTCGATTAAAGGTCGGCAACGCATATGCAATTGCGTATGTCTATGAGCAACGGTCACTTCGCTATATCAGCGATTTCAGGTCGCCGCTCGCTCGTTTGCCACCTTATGATATAAAAAATAAGATATCGTCAAGCAAACATCTATCCAATCATTTAAACATTCGCATTTATAATATTAGTAAGATTAATGTGATGCTACACATCTACAAATGTAGGGATCTTATCTAGTACGAAGTTTAACGTGAGGCAATCGCAGGAATAGAATGTAGTTTAGTTGAATTAATGCAAATTCACCTGCATCGATAATGGTTTATCGATAGCGTCAGCGTCAGGAGTACATTTGAATCGTTAATGTACTATTGTGTACTTGTAGCAAGCGTAATACTGAACTTAGATAAAACATGTAATATAGTATTATCTTACTAATATTATAAATGCGAATGCTTGGATATATGCTTGAAGGTATCTCCAGAACGACTGCATCGATAACGTTGATATTTACCATAGATGTGGAACATAGTGTGGAAGAACACATAGGCTACTAATTAAGCTATTCATAATAACTCGCGGATGGAATCGCGGGCGATAGCTAGTTATGTCATGTAAATAATTGTTCTTTAACTGTAAAGAAATCGTTCATAATATTTTAACAAGCCTATTCGAACCATAAGGATACTTTACAAATTATTGATGAACAAAACAACTATTTTGCTTTATACTAGTATACCGCATATTAAATTGGTTATGGTTACTTATCCATCTGAATTTAGACAGACAGGATCCCATCTTACGGATGTTCTAAATGCGAAACTATATATGAATTTTTGTTATCACGTAACTCCAACACGGAAAAACGGATCCGAATGAAACCGAAACAGATATAAGTTATAACTTGGAATAACGCTTAGGCTACTTATTTAGCTATTTATTTTTTTATTTTAGGGGATGACTAAGTCTGTCTATATACTAGATTTCGCTTGTCACTCAGTCCGATCGGAATTAAAAATAAAACTAAATGTGCCTATGTGTTCTCCCAGACTAAGTTCTATATTTACGTCAAATTTCAGCGAGATCCATGCAGCTGTTCGATACCTTCAAACAAACATCCATCCAAACATTCGCATTCATAATATTAGTATGATATAGACATGTTATTTAATCATCTTATTGAATGTAATAATTTTTTCTTCGAAGCCGGGGAAAGGTATATTAAAATGTATTTGATATGATATCACGCAGCGCCGCTCTATTTATTTCCGTCACCGACAGCGACAACGTAATTTTCATCTGACAAAGAGATTTTTTTTAATAAGCGCTACATTTAATTTTTATTTTGATCAATATCAGACATAGGGATTTTCAATTTAATGATTTATTATAAGATATGATATACAATCGTATGTCATAAAAGTATACATTTTAGTTAAGATATAATTATTTAGTAAATATTGACATGTAAATAATCAGTCAGTAATGTCTTTTTTAAATTAAATATTATAAATTATATTAAATTAAAAACAATGCGTTCTTATACAAATTCGATAACAGTAACAGAATTAGCTCGTATTCATAAATCCATAAAATATTCGTATAAAAACAGGTCCCTTGCTACGTATAGCGGGCTTAGTGAAGGAAAGAAGGCATCCAATTATGGTAACGAGGCATAATATGCTTATCTTTATTACTAACAAAGGATCAGTATGTTTCTTGTTATAAATCGGATATAACTACGAACATACTCATTGACTCGTTTTACTTATATCAATACCCAAGGATTAATTCTTTGTAAACAAACATATCTGTTTTTACAAAGAGAATTAAGTAAGTAGGTAGAATGTTTTTGATTACCATAGTGCCAGAAAGATCTGTTGCAAAGACCAACTTCACACGCGAAATACCACGACGGCATAGAAGACAGACGTGAAGAGGCAGCAATAAAGGCGAATAAGTCCGAGAAATACCTTCTTATGCGCGTTGTTGTATGTTCGTTGTAGTTGCGAAGTTAGGTGTGCAATGTCATGCTAAACTATTTTTTTGAATTTCGCGGTTCCACATACGTGGTTTAGTGTAGGTAGCTCCAATCATTTTTTTTCTCCCCGCACAAGCGGGTAGTTTAAAATTCCTCACCGCCACGATCGGGCGGCCTGCGGGGGCATGTGCGGGGTAAGCGTTAGTCGATTAGTTGTGAGTCAGAATTCGACGGAAGTTGGTCAGAAAGATATCGAAGTGTCGATTTCATAGCGAACAGGGTTGCTTAACTTACGGTTCCGCGTTCGGTTCTACAGCGCGCTTACGGGAAGTGCATCGTGTGCATTAAGAGAATAGCATCGCTGACGAGTGAAGACTATTTGACTGTGACTTACTAGACTGATCAGCGATTGTATCTCTAGCTGATACAGGTACCTACAGGCGGTGAATGGGGCATCGAGTTGGTAAGTGCCATTTCATCTATTCGCAATATTACGTCTCCTCAGTAACACGTTGTCTACGGGTGGTTGTACCGCGGGGCTCATTGCTTCCGTCATCAGATCGATTGTCGGTAGTACTTTCGACTGAGGAGAATAGCTCTTTGCGATGACGCAGTGAATTTTTTTTTTGTTTTTTATAATAACGTTATATGAACAAACCGCAATGTAAAATTATTTTATTATGTTTCGGAATTTAGGCTACGTTTTCCATGTCATTGGATATGGTAATAAGTAAACAATGAACAAAGTGACCTACAAACTGAACAATAGCTTAACACGAAATCAATGTGATTAACAGAGATGAATATGACGTCAGAGGACAGCAATTATGTACGACGTCGGCCCACATTTTCCGCGTCATCTGTTAGGAAATGGAAAAACATAATTGGAGATAAATTTATTTGAATTATTATTTTTATAATGGTGTCGCGTTACATGCTGTTTTATCAATATATCTTACTGCATAATATAGTTTCACACATTTTAAGTAAAAATTAAGTTATAATTATCATTAAAAAAACCTTGCATTTAAATTCGAAATTTTGCAAAAGATACTTTAAAAAGTTTAAAAGAAATAAAAAAAAATATTCGTAAATAACAATGATACTTAATATGAAATATGAAACAGATTAATAAGACAAAATTAAACTTATATAAAAACGGATAAACACTCACGTATATTCGTGTTTAGCCGTTTTTATATAAGTTTATTATAATGTCTCACGAAAGTTTGAATAATTTAAGACAAAATAAAAAAAAACACTTGTATATAATTAATTGTAAAAACATAGACTCGGAAATAATTCTTCGTTTATTTCCTAGTATTGTATAATATTATCTGTGGTTTTTACAATTTCTATTTCTTAGTAGCAAGGATTCCTCTACTCCTTGCAATTAAATGGGTAAGGAATAATTTATTTGTTTTGTAATTACCTTTCCCAACTCAGAGGACATACACTGATTAGTTTCGCTAAGATTGCTTTGTCGCGGTATTCTTGTACAATACTAAAGACTTTGTAATAGTTGTCATTACTGAAACGCATACAAAAACATGTTGTCAAACATCTTATCATCTTTGTAAAAACAGATATACGTTAAACGTTTCTAAATCAAACAATGAAAATAGTGTCCACTCAATTTTGTGTAGGAAGATAAATAAAAATAAAGACTTTATGAAGTTTACATCTAAATTAGTTCTTTTAGATTCTTCAGAAAAAAAAAACTATCGAATATTATGACTTTTAAGGAATAATGCAAAGAAGAAGCGAGCATACCATTTCCTTAAAGGCCGGCAATGCATCTGCAGTCACTCTGGTGTTGCAGATGTCCATGGGTGTCGTTGGTCACCTCGGTGTTCTCGCAGTTCCTTTGCCCCTTCTCTTATAAAAAAATGATGCCAAGATGAATCTTACAATTAAACTTTTACGTTTAAAAATAATAATAAATAGCTATAAATGCCTTTGTATAAATTATATTCTTAATACATTTGTTAGTGTACGTTTGTATAAAAGGTAAAAAGTTAGAATTCGTCCGTAACATTGTTGTACTAAAGCGTATAAAAAGATGTCGTATTTTTTCCGCTGTGTTAAGAAAACAACAAAATATTACACTCTGTAAACGTTTAGCGATAGCATACGTTTAAGAATGTAATGGTCTTTATACTTTTGTACAACCAAAGAAAGAAAATGACAAGAAGTACAGTGTAAAGTTCCCTAATGATAATGTCCTTCGCTATTAATGGTTGTGGGTGAGTCGTTTAAAAGAAAAACGCTACAGTTTTTATGCTAAGTTTACACAAGGAAAGAACACAAAGGTAGAGCAGTAAGATAGTGCAGTATCCCTATTGTTTTGTAACGCACAAAAAATATTTTGACGTTAACTGTCAACTTGTGTTCAAAAAATATCAGTACTGCAATGTCTACACTTCTGACCTTGTGTGAAATCATTATTTTTTATATGTATAAAGCCTTGTCTGCATTTAGTGTGTTGAATACAAGGTTATTTCAAGTCCTTAGTCTGTATATTCTGACCGTTTCCGAGGCCTGTTCACATTTACATTGTCGATAAAAACCTTCGTACCTTCGTCTCTGCGAAAACCCTTGTTGTAAAATGAATACAAATATTTTTTGCACGTGTAGATTTCAGTGTCATACAGTAAAATTATAAGCTACAGAAAGGTGTCAGCATTTTAAACGTACTTTAATATTAAATTGGAAATAATAAAATTGCAAATTTTTTGTAGCCTTTTAGAGGAAGTGGAAAATATCAATGTCAAAAAACAGCACAATACAGACAAAATAATCGGTTACTACGTATAAATAAAATCGCTTATAGATAAAAATATTTCTTAGATTCTTTTATAAAGAATATCTTTGAACATTTCCTAGCTTTTACAAAGCAATAACATTCAGCAGGCGCGTTATCCACATACAACAGAAGGACGGAATATTAAGATCTGCACTCTTAATAATCTGCTTATTAAATTCGCTTAATATTAGAGCGAATCCAATATTATGATATTAATATTAATGCAATATTGATATTTCGATAACTTATGCGTTTCGGAGGTCTAATTTTATTCCTCTTCCCTTCCCAACCTTTTGTTATAAGAAACGGGTGGGAATGGGATGTGGATTTGACGGAAAATGCATGTGAAAGGAAAATATTCTCTTTCTGTGCGTCTTCTCCTCCATCATTGCGTAAGTCTTTGAGCATCGGTCGCTTTGCTATTTCAACGAATCTGGTAACCACTTGCCATCTTGTAATATAAAAAAAGTAAAAACAGAGTAGGAGGAAATAAACTACAAGATTATCTAGTTATTGTGTAGTCAAAAGAATAAAGAGTTTTCTTAATTATCACTACTGAAAGGAGTCTAGATTTTTCTAAGAATAATAAACTACAATAATTGATAGAACTAAGCTTTTTTTAGGTAATATTCGTTATCTTTTCAGCTACAATCAGTTGTAGGCTCGTATGGTATCACGTATCTTATAAATCCTGCAAGTATCGTGCGTGCTTGTAAGTAAACGTGTGGCTGTAATCAAATCTTATTACGCGTAAAATTGCTTTGTTCCGGAATGCTAAGAAAATCTTTCTTCATCAAACATAGCTCTTTTAGTGTGTTACAGTTTGTTTTTTTGTAAAATTGTATTTTTATGAAAAGATTTTTATGTTTGTGATACATCACAGATACTATGAATTGGTACTGTGATTTGCTTTTCATATTAAGAAAAAAAAATTAAACAACAAAAATCTGCAAATTTTAATTAACAAGGTTAAATTTCATTTTAAAATAACTTGTGCATTTCAAAAGCTTTCAGTATAATTAGTTTGCTGTTCACATCCACTTGTTTTGGTGTTGACTCGCGCGCTAAACCGGTTAGGACTCACATACACGGGCCGCTTTAACGACTCGGTGCCAACAGCATCAAGGTATTTAGTATTTCGTCAGTATTTGTAATGGCGACAGCAACTGTAGTTCGTGTATGGCTTATAACAATTTATAATACCTCAACGCTGATCACGTGAAGCTGTTGATACAGACTGTTCGAAGCAGTCCGTGCTTGGCAACCCTTATGCCATTGAAAGCTAATTGTTTTTTACGGTTATTCACACATTAGTAGATGTTTAAAAGCTTATGCTTTGAAATTAAATATGTATCATACGCAAAATGTTTTTATTAGGTACTCTTTGTTCATTATCGTACTTTTTACTTCTTACTATTATAATATTATATTATAAATGCGATTGTTGGGATGGATGGATGCATGGATGGATGAATAGATGGATGAATGCTGGAAGGTATCTCCAGAACGGCTGAACATAGTCTGGAAGAACACAAACTAATAATAGATTAATTCGACGCGGACGGAGTCACAGGCGTCAGCTAGTAAAAATAATAAAGAGTACAAGGGTTTGTTAAAATAATTCTGATAATAACGAACTCCTTTCATCGCTGCTATGGTTATTTATGCATTACTTGTTTCGCATACATTGTATAAAATTGGTATTTTCACATATTACTCTTCCCTTTATATTGTAACCCAAAAAAGAATTCTTGCATATAGCACACGTAAATAACAAGACGATGGCCGCTAGGTTGTTTGCTTTTCTTGTGGTTTAGTGAACAAGAAAATGATATGATATTTAATGGGGTATATAATAGCCTCGTTTTTCATACACTTTATTGAAAGATTATATAAATATATTTTGAATGTTCAATGATATACGTTTATGAACAGAAAATCGTCTTAACAATGTAAAAGAAAATACTTACTGATACTTATATATCTCAATATATTATTTTTTATATTTATTCAAGTGTTAGTAAATATTTAGAAATAATTTATATGAAATACTAATTGTTTTATACTCTTAAAATTGACTAAAAACAAATTAAAACATTACATAAAATAAAATTTTCAATGTAAAATAATTTTAGTTTTCACCTGTGGTGATATAAATTGTGTCCTGCCAGTAGCAAATGCTTTTATCGGTTTAATAAATAATATCGTCGCAGAGACCAGTATCCGGGCATTCGGACGACGGCGCAACAATTGTTTACGGAACTTTATAACAAGACTAACGATCGCAGTGCACCAGGTGCAGCCAATTTGTACGATTCTGTTAAATGCCTCCGATTCTTCCTTTTTAGTAAAGCACTAGCGGATTCCGCGACTTCGTGAAGGCGGAATTAAGAAGTAATTTATTACATGCCCGTATAAATCAGCTACATTCCTGTCCAAGTCATGTCAAAATTGGTCCGGCCGTTCTTGAGATGAGCTAGATTAAAAGCGGCCTTACGGACAGCCTAAAATACAGACAGACAAAAATAGGTAGATTATATTAATATTAAACTGTAGAGTATGTATTTTTTCCAATCAAAAGATTTGAATGTTTATAAAATTTACCAGTTTTTTATATGATGTGATTTGCATACAATGTGTTAGATTCAATATATCATTTTGGATACGTTATAGCTCTGTTGAAAGTTTTCGTTTAAAATTTACTTTCTTCGTTCAGTTCAGTGAAAAAGTTTAATTGAAATATGTGGGCACGAGGTTTTCGAATTCCATTCAACTTCAATGTAACGTTCGCGGCCCGTGTCGCGAACTGTGAGTAATAGATGTGACTTCATTCAGAATAATTTACAGTTGCTACTATGGATTTTATATTTATAATTTAATTTTCTTCTTCTTCTTCATGGCACATGCAGTCTTTTCAGACTGGTTGTGGTCAACAATTTTAGTTTACGTAAAAATAAAAAATAAATTGTTGACATCCAGAAATACAGTGAATTATCCAGAATCCTCCTACTATGCGTGCCTGTATCGCGAGGATCCAGCTCAGAGTCCTAACAAGACACATCGTTAGATTGCAACATGTAGGCATTAAACAATATGGTATACGAAAATACTTAAAAATAATCGTGTATCATTAGACTACATCTATAAATCTGCGTTTACTCAAAATCGCGTCATAAATAATTAAATTTAAAACATTAATTTGTACAGTGTCATTTTCTAACAATTATTATTTTCTCTATACATTCGTACTATTAGTATTGTTAGTTTTTCCTGTAATTGTAGTAGTTCAAACAAGCGACTTTAGTGTTACGAGAACTCACCGTTTCCGCAGCGACCCTCATTAGCGTCTCCCTGGAAGCTCCGCTCAAAAGGTAAATAAAACTACCACTTAAAAGAATAATAGAAAGAAGATTGTATACAATTGTGGCTGCATGTTATATGAACTGTGATGTACCTTAATCATTTGTACTTAAAAATCTAAGTGTTTTTTATTGTTAAAAATTTGTAACAAACTTAAGACTTATAGAATGGAAAAATGTTTATTGACACACAAAATAGAATAAATTAAAGAAAAAATAAAATAAATGACAAAGGTAGCCAGGTCAGCTGATACAGTGACTTGGCCCTCCTTGCTATAGTTTTCAGCAGGCACCTTTGCCCTCACACTATTTCCATTTTGAATACCAAAAAAAGATATAATACTTAATAGTATAATACTTTTATTTACTGATTAAGTGAAAAACTGACTAACTTTATAAATGTACGTTAGTCAGAATATCAAGTCACAAACGTATCAAATGCACAGCGCACGGGCCATTGCAAATGCTAAAGTCTAATTATAATTTGCTTATCTAGTCGCTGCAGGTCTGACGCGAGCGTACGGGATTCCAACATCATATTAAATTGCACAAGAGCTCGTACAAGTTAATATACTGCTAAGAAAACCTGCTACAAAATGAAAATAAAAAACAATAATGGTTTTAAGGTGTACAGTCAGCTGCAAATAAATATGTATTATCATCATAAGCTCACTATACGTCCCCACTGAGTGGCTCGGAGCCTAACCTTAGTTAAGAGTGATTAGGCCATAGTCAACCACGCTGGCCAAGTGCGGGTTGCTTGACTTCACACATATCTTTGAATTTCTTTTCAGATATGTGCAGGTTGCATCACAATCTTTTCCTACGCCGCAAGAACGTCAGATAAATGTACGTATGTAAATCGGAAATCGAAAAACACATTGATACATGGCGGGATTCGAACCCAGGACCTGCAGATTACAAGTCAAGTGGTTGACCACTGAGCCACCCACGCTCATTATATAATATGTATATGTATGAATATTACTTTATAATTATTAATCATTTAATATATTAATAACGCAAATCACTGTATTTTGGCGATTTATATATTCAATTCGATCGCACAGTTTCTAAATACATTTTAAAATTTAAATAGCTTTCACGTGTCATTGATACGTAATGATATTTTTATTCCTTTGACTATCTTAAAAATAAACTAAACATTGTAAAAACATAACGAACGTTATACAATAATGCTTACGAGATGAAATAACTTTCCATTTTCGTAAGCATTCATTCCATCATAAATACGACTGTGGTATTCTTTCCTTTAGGAAACATAATTAGTGTCAGCCTAATTAACACAATTCTTTTCATACGTCTCACGAAACATGGCCTAGATATGAAAAGACTTGAATGATTACTTCATAAGACTGATTTTGTAAAATTTTATGTGCCTGTTTGTCTATTCATTTGTGACTATCTGCAGTTTAAACGAATGTACCAATTCACACGTAATTTAGTTCGATTCGTATTTTTCAAAGTGAAAGGGGTCAGTCAGTCCAGTTTTTTTTTTTAATTATCATCTGGCAAACAGAAGTCTATTGTTTTTATGTTATAAGTTGGCAAACGAGCAAGCAGTCACACGAAGGCACCGAAATAGCGGAGCGACTGCTCATTCCGCGACATTCTTAATTTTAGATGCGTTGCCTACCTTTAATCGACGGTCGGAGAACGCTCAGAAAGATGATATACTACATGTCCCCTCTCCTGCTAAATCAACTTCCTCCTCCTATACCATTCTTATAAGAAAAGGATGAGAAGGGGAAAAGGACTAAAAAGTAAATAATATATTTGGATTTACTGTCACGATTTGTTACCACTAGCACTTAGTTTCACTACTTTCTTTTAATATTAAATAAAACAATATGTGATAGTAATCTGATTGTTTCTTTAAATAATAGCCGGAAAATAGTGTCTTTCTTTTATTTTCTGTGAACTTAAAAGCGCAGCGTACTTAAGTAAGCAAGTAAGATAACAAAAGCACGACCAACAAGGACTCTCCGAGCTCGTTCCAGATTTTCTTAACTTTTGTGCAAATGTTCTGGCTTAATAATCTTACTTTACGTCTATTTTATACTTTTACACCTTTCATTGTAAATTTTGAAAGTTAATTAATGTAGAAATAATATTGTAAAAGAAACTTAAAATACCGATTTTTCTTTTTTTTTCTTTTTGGCATTTGTTATGCTTTTCAGTTTCTTTCACAAAAATTATTCACTTACGATTATAACAAAATATTCAATGCATAGACCAAGACGCATCTCTAAGGTGACGAATAAATATAATTAAAATTAACATTTGGGAGTCAATCCCTATGCGTTGCTAAATTACTAATGTTATTATTGAATTTGATAAACTCTACTAGAATGTTATATTGACGCTTATTTGTGTTCTAAATTTAATAAAATGGATTTATCGGTCATCATAAATATTGCGAATGTTTGTAACATGTTCATCGTCATATTCGTTTTATCTTACTATTATAATAATATAAATGCCAATGTTTAGATGGATGGACGGCTATTTTATATATTTTTTTAATTCCGCACGGACGGAGTCGCGGGCGATAGCCCGTACAATCATAAAAAATGTTAAACAATTTTGTAGCCGTTCAAAAAATTTGTAAAAAATTCTCCGTAAACAAGCAACTTTAGTGACACAAGAGAGCGGCATTGCTGCCGCGTGCCTCGTTAGCGATCTCACTTCAAAGGCACGTGGAAAAGGCTAGTAGGTGCAAATAAAAACACACGGAAGATTGTATAAAATTTACCTTCGAATAATTTGAACTATGATGTTTTACAATTTTTTATTTTTACTCTATTGCTATACAACTCTGAATATAAATGATTCTTTTGTGCAAGCGGATGGAAACAACGTTATATACGTACACATTTTTATTTAGAATGCTGGGTTTCGCTTTTATTTGAACATGAATGTTCTATGGTGAATTGGTGTTTTTAATCACACGTACAACTTTTTATCGCTTTTTTTATGTGGCGGTGGGTACCTTTTGTTAATTTTTTTTAGCAAAATGTGGCAAAAGAGCAAGCAGCTATTTGAATTGACCAAAATAGCGAAGTGACGGTTTTACATAGACAACTGCATTTACTGCTGTGTTACCTATCTTTAAACTACAGAGGATAAGACGCACATAGCCTTTCCATGTGTCCCTCTCCTCTGTCAAGACACCTCACCTTCCCATCCCTTCTTCAGAAGAAAAGTGTGGAAGGAAGAAGATGATTCTAGGCCTCCGGCACGCATATTCATCAGACGAAACGCGGAATTACTTCCATTCACGCCTGTCTTCTGTGTGGTCGTAGTATTACACCGAGATGACTCATTCGTGCATAACTTGTTACAGCGGGCTCTACAACTGTATTTGAAATAGTAGAAAAAATTAGGTCTTTTACATATGAAAGTTCTATAAATAAAAAGACCGAGTCATTTTATTCCTATGAAACATTTTGGCAAAATCTATAATTTAAATTTGCTTTTACTGTTAGTATTTTCAATAAAACATTACGAATAACCACTATAACTTTTTTTTAATAAATATTTTTTTCAACTGTTTTGTTCAACACGTCTCTTCGTATAATAACTTTAGTACGACCACAGAATAGTAATGAAAAAGGATTTAATATCGAAGTATTTTCAGTCCATTCATAAATTGTTGGATTTTACATTCATTTGTTTTAGTATTTTCATATTTCATAGAGAAAAGTTTCTAAATGTATTATAATATAATGCATAAAATACTGTTCGTATTTATTTATTGGAAGAAAGTAATAAAATTAAATGTGATATTATGTGGTTTCATAAGTGAAGGAAGGCCTAAGAAGTATTGTGCGAAAGAGGATATGTGTAATAACGGGATGATTTTACACATCATGACTAGAAGTGAGAAGTATAGAAAAGTAGTGTATACAGTATGTACTACTTTCCCGAATCTTCGTAGGGAAAAAGTTAAACAGAAAAATTTTACATTTAAGAAAAACGTTAAATTTTACATTTAAGAAAAATGTTAAATGTTCCATACAGTACTAGGAAATAAGAACATTCGTGATTGTCAAACGCTAATCATAAACAAAGGGCAAGGAATTCTTTGTGGCAAGTTTCCATCGCATAAATAAATATCACGAATCCTTCGTTACCTTTATACGTAAATCCACAGAAATGCAGAACCGACCGTATATTTATGCCTCACAAGTTCACTGCAAATGCTTTGCGATGCTTGGTTTCTTGCCTTTGAGACATTTTAGAAAGTTAACTGTACTTATTTACATGACTAACTGTTTACCTCGACTCCGTTTATGTATATTATTTGCATTTTTATATGTTTTATGTAAATAAGCAATAATGTATGTCGTTTTGGAAACGTTTAATTTTGTTATAATTTGTTTATTTTTATAATTGAAATTACGGTTGACCTTGTGCTTTAAATCACGTCATATTTTAATACTCTTTTAATTCTATATATATCATTTGATAACACTCTATATTTGAAATTCGTTAATTTTATTAATTATTTTTTAACCAATTAAAACTTCGGTGGCAGGTTTTAACAATCGACAAAATCTTAACAGAACTAACTTATTCTTTGTGATGCTGTAAAATATATTTTTAAACAGTGTTTGAATTAAATTTTCTTTATTTTATCGTATTCATTTATTCATGATATTTTTAATATATTATAGTACATTTCATATCCAAAAAAAATACAGAACACATTATAATAAAAATAGAACACCACCGGCTGCGGAATATTATTATTATTATTAAATATTATGAAAATTATGTAAGTATGGTCGTAAAAGTGTGTCACTATAGAATCGTATCTGTAGTTTGTTCATTTTATTAAATATTATTAAACTATTTAATATACCTAATTAAGCACTTAATTACAATTTGATATTTGTAAATCAATTTAAAAATAATTGTTCTTGAGGTTTATTACATTTTTTGATAATTTCCATCTAAGACGTTTAAAGTTTTTACGGTATTTTTTTTTCGATATTTATAATATAAATTATAAGTAAACGAGTTAAATTCTATAAAAGCTTTCTACTGAAAGTCACTAAAAATAAGACAATATGGCCAATCGGCCGGTGCATGCAAATCAACTGGCTTCATTTACATATTCAAATTTTTCATCCACATTCCCCTTTGTTCTGTTACTAGATAAAAGTTTTGATGGTGATAACTTTTACGTTCAAAGCGCAGTTAAAATATTTCTATATCTCATTTTTTATATTTCGAAACTTGACTTTTTAAAGGGAATTAATTTTGTTGAAACTCACTTAAAAATGTAGACCAAAAAATTGATATTTTTGTTTTCAATTTTAGTTGCACTCGAAATGACCGTATACTCCTCTATAGCGTAATATCATCAACAAAGTACGGTAAATAAGATATTTAAACCTAAATATGAGGAAGCATTCTTAGACAGAAAGTTTTTTTTACCAAAAGAATTCAAGGAGAAATACAACGAAAGTAAATAGGATATAGGATATATAAGCCTATTGTATTAGTGTATTGGATAGGTGTAAGAAAAAAGTTAAAATAGTTGTTAGTAAAGGGAAGGTGGTTCTCGCAGGGATTATGTCAGCGTCGCATGTCACATAAGCCGCTTCGTTTGCGATAACAAATTTGAAGTGTTATCTACGTAGCAGGGTTGGCTGCGTGCATCCTATGATTTAAAAAAAATGTAAAGAAAACTAATTTTTCAATTTTTTTTTCAAATGTTTGTAATATTTTGTAAATTAAGACTTTTAGTACGATTAGCAAAACTATGAATAACTTAAATTAAGTTACAAGCCATTTCTTTTTAAGATAGAAGGAATGTATTTCTTTTTATGCCATGCAAATGAGCAATAAAAGACCCTTTGTGGTGAGAAACTGACACCCGCGGGTATCTAATTAATTCACTATAGCATCTTTAAAAAAAATATCATTAAACAGACATTTACGTAAATAACTAGATGTCACACGCGACCCTATCCACGCGGCATAAAAAAACATAATTAGTAGCCTACATGTACTTCCAGGCTATATTCTACTTCTATGCCAATTTACAGCGAGATCATACAGACGTTCTAGAGGTACTTTCATCCAAACATCAAAACATTCGCCTTTATAATGTTAGTAACATTTTCCTCGTAATTTATTTTTTGTAATTATTTTTCTCGTCATTATTAGGCATTTGACAACCCTGAATGAATGTCAGCTACATATCCTATGTCACTTGGTTCAGCGGGGTATAACTATAAACCGTATGAAGCGTCACCTGATAAATGTATGTCATAAAGTAAATAAGTTAGATTGTTTGTTTACTTTCAAAAATTGACTTAAATCTTAAAATCAAGCGTTCATAAAAATGCGCAATTATTAAACGTATTAATAAGTTTTTCTGCAACGCTACTAAAAAAAATATAACGCACATTTTTAAACAAATGATAAGTGAACGTTGTGTTCAGGAGGTTGAAAAGCTGGATTGGAAATTGCTCCATCGACCAAGAAGATGTGATGATTAAATTTTAAACAATAAAAGATAAGAAAGCATGCGGTAAAATAATCCTATTTTAAGCAAAACCCTAGGCATTGTTTACTTCAGATTTAGACGTTTTTTTTCTAAATATATAGTGGAAAGGTACAAAAGCTTCGTAGCTTTGTGGCTAAGAAAAGATATTGTTACGACATGCGGGCTCTGTATTCGCCAGCCAGCGCTATTTCTACTGACTTTTTCGCTTTGCTTTCCACACTAATGTTATCTTGCAAAACATTGTTAATGGCACAGTTCTACGTAACTTTATACTTATTTTGTTTTTATAGATATTCAGATAAATCTCTTTTTAGATACTAATGTGTTAAAGTTTATTCATGTTCTTCATATACACAAGACATAGAAATATTATCATGGGTTAAAGAAATATGAGATGAAATAATTCAGTAGTAGACTTTTGCATGAATGGGGCGGTCGACCATTGCCACAACCACACAGAAGGCGGTCGTAATTGGAACTATTTCCGCGTTACGTCTGATGAGTGTGTGTGCTGGAGACCTAATTTTGGTCACCATTCCCTTTCCATCCTTCATATAAATCCTTTTTCCGTGAATTTGTCGATTAAAGGTAGGCCATGCTTCTCGATGCTCTCTTGCTTGCGGATGTTTACGGATGTTTGTAGCTTTGCTATTACGTTTAATTCAGGTGGGCACTTGCTAGTTTTCCATCTTAAAAAATTAAAAAAAAAAGTTTAATTATCCCTGAAAAACAATGTTTATTAAACAAAGTTAATTAGATAGTTTGATGTGTGTATGTCGTGTTTCTTTTGTTTGAGTAATTCTTGTACTATGTCAAAGCTTAATAAAATCTGTTTAATGCAAAACCATTAGATAATCAATAAACATTTCTGATCGTAGATGTATTTTAGATACACGTGTTAATTATTCGGTCCCTGGAGCGGATGGGATTACATTTGAAAAGCTTTTAGATTTCAGCAAAGGCTTCAATAGACATTCTGTTCTGTATCCGAGCTTTTTATACAGTTCATTTGCTAACATTAAATAAAATATAAGATAAGATAAAATACTCGTGTTACAATGTTGGTTATCATACTCCTCCGAAATAGCTTACTTATTGCTTGACTTATTTTTTGGGAATTTTATATGCATATTCAGTTGCTCTGCAAATCGGGTACTATCTATTTATTAATCCCGAGCGGAAGGAGTCGCGGGAGACAGCTAGTATGAAAATTAAAACATCGTAGGATATACTATGTCATTAACGGTAACAAAATTTTATAAAAGAATTAACAAAATTCGCTGGATAAATAAAAATCTAGGTAAATTTAATATTCAAATTAGAAAGCATGCATAATTCCTTTCCACGCCAAATATGACATAACCTGTGGTTTGTTTCTTTTTTATGAATTTTGAATAGTTTAAAAAAGGTCAAAAGCATGCAACTACCGGATTCCAGATTTAAATAACTGCATTATTCCCTTTTTTTCATAAAAAGTGCAATTTGCGGAATGAAATTAAACAATCTAGAAACGCAACAAATTTAAAAGCATTAAGAGCCTTCTTTGTCAGGCCGATTGGCTCTTATGGAACGTTTAAAATTCATGGCAGGTTCGAGAGATTTATTTATTAATTGGTATTTCGTGCTGAACGGAAATCGGTCGACGTAAATTGCACTTAATTTGGCACTAGCTGTTTCAGGAAAAATATTTTTGAACTAAAAGCTAAAAACGGACGGGATATCAAATGTGAAATATAATTGATATAAATGTTGTATTTATATAGAAGTAATTATTAATTATTCGCATGGAGCCATCTACTATAAAGAGGAAATATTTGTATTTTTGTATGTCACGTTAAGTCAAACATATTGAAAAAAAACATCTTCTGCCATTAGTTAGGTACATAATCCCTGAGTAACATAAGATATATTTAACCTAACTAATATTATAAACGCTGCATGTTTGTTAGAAGGTATCTCCAGAACGGATGCATCGGATCTCGGATTAATTTGATAGATGTAGAACATAGTCTGAAATAATACATATGCTACTAATTAAGTTTTTTTTAATCGCGCGGACGGAGTCACGGGCGACCGCTAGTATTATCATAAAATAGTAAAATATAAATGTCCACCCGTAATAAGCTTAGTTGTACTGCTAGTGATTTATAAAAAAAAGTACATAAATACTTTTCCATCCAAATTTTAAATCAAAAATCTTTACAAAACTCCTGGTCTAGGCGCAAAGGTTAGCGTGGACGTTAATATATAGGTCCGTCGGTTTCCTATTTTATATAAATCGGTTTCAATGATAATAATATTGCGTTTCATACAATATTGTGGTATGCAGGTATCATAAATAGTGGTATGATTCTGCGGTCTCTCGTCGCCCATTAGCGGGATTCTCCCCTCGAGCGTGTGTCGTTAAACTTTACAGTGGCTTCTAAATTTCCAACTGTATAATCCTAGGCGAAAATAACATCATGTTGTGGTCAAATGCGTGTTAAAACCTACTTTATTAATATTAAGTGCTATAAATTACTGTATTTCTAATGTGAATAACGCGAACCATTAATTACTAAAGTAGAGTGAAACTCGCTTGAGGAGGTGACATTCAAAAAGCTGATGAAAAAAAAATAATGCATTTAATTTATAGAAATATCTACATAATAGAATGTCATAACATAATAGTAATTTTGAATATTGCCAGCAGTTAAAGCAATTGCTAATAACGTGTTTTCGGATGCGATGGTGCGCACTCTCGCAAAGCTTAGAATTAACCATTGAACATCATGTTCTATCATTTATGCATAAAATTACGCAGTAAAA
Organism: Papilio xuthus; assembly: GCF_000836235.2. Lineage (NCBI taxonomy): Eukaryota > Metazoa > Arthropoda > Insecta > Lepidoptera > Papilionidae > Papilio > Papilio xuthus. Next base: position 5,367,100 of record NW_013532721.1, read on the forward strand.
GCGTTAATTATTCCATTTTGTTCATGCTCTGTTAATCTCATACAAGCTGACATGAATTAATTACGGCTTTCGACCTCGGTGTCATTAAAGGGTACGAAACGTTAATGCGTCTATACATAGAAACTAGTGATTGCACACTGACCATAATTATGTTATTAGTTTTTTTATTCAATATAAATTTAATGTCATTTCCCGCTGAAATTTGGCATAATTGTAGAACATAGTCTGGCAAACCACATAGGCTATTATTTTTTTTTCATTTCCGCGCGAACGAAGTCGCAAGCGAGACCTAGTTATATTAACTGCATATTATTTTGTGTTTTGTGGTTACTTAAACTTAGTTACAAAAAATATCTTTAAATAAATTATAACAATACTTGATAAAATAAACAGTTATTTCCTTAAAGATACAAATAAATTCTAAAGAAAGAAAGAGGAAAATAAAAAACTGTTAATTTAACAAAGAAAATTTCACCTTAAATTTCCGCTTCCTGTTTTCAAACTTTTCGTCTAATTAGTTAGAAGTTCCGACTTTACCTGTTTGTAAATGTTGATTTCTTTCGGGAAACATAAATAAAAGTATTATGAAAAAATTAGACTCTTTTAGCTCTTTTAAATGATTGTATTTTTTTAAACGTAATTGAATTGAATTTATAAAAGTTCATAGTAGACATGGTAATAAGACTCATGGTAGTCAAATTTTCTATTAAAATATACTTTGTATTTCTAGTGATACCTAAACAAAAGTAATTTAGTATTAACTCATTAACATAATTTTGAATTATAAGTAGACAAAGTAACAAGTTACTAAAATCAATGACCTTGAAATTTTCTAGCGGTGGCAATGACCTTACAAACAAAATTTAATAAATAATTTTAATGATATTTGGAAAAAATTAAAAAGATCAAACATTGTTCCTGGTTTGGACATACTTCTAAAGCATTTCCACCAACTTTCCTAAATGTATTTAAAAAGTTAGGCGATACGACGCTAGAAATATCTTTTGTTACCAGGAAATAATACTAACAAACAATAAGTATTTCTTTCGATATATATCAGAACAATTTTATTCTTTTGTGAAATATGCTTTGTTGACTTAACCTCTTATTTGAATTTCAACATTCACACTTGTACATTATAAAAGTTTTGTTTCAGGCAAGTATACAAAGTTTGTTTAAACGCCTACGTTTTTCAGAGAAATTTTTAAAACCTTCGTCGCGTGTAACCTTTTGATAAAAATATTAGAATTAACTGATTTATTCAGAATTGTAATGTTTTCTACTCGTTGTTGGTTTGTATCTTCAGACATAATTAGGTAGAATCATCATATAAAAAATCATTTAAATAATTAAATTGACATTCATTATAATTATAGAATTAGTCAATAAGCTAGTATAATATATACGACTTATGGTTCTTCAAGAAGCGAGCGATTGTCTTTCTCAAATGCCAGCAAATTATTTGCAGTGTCTCTGGTGTTGTGGATGTGGGCGTTGATGTTCCTAACGCTAGTTTGTCTTACAAAAAAAAACATCTGACACAAATATTAGGCGTGATTCTTATTAGACTCAGAAGCAATAAGACACAGACGCATAAATTATATCTTATTTATTACTGATAATATACCAGCCCGAGTTAATTAGAGGATCGCAAACTGTGTTCTTAAAAGGGAAGAAAACGGTATATATTTTTAAATAAATCGTCGAGGTAATGAGAAAAGTGTTGACTGAGAATATTTTCAGTGAAAATTAGTGCGCTTGTTTTAAGTGTTTTCAGTCTAATTAGTTTGGTGTTTGAGCTCGGTTGACTTGTGTTGGCCACTCTACGTTAAGCCGGTTATGGTATTAAACTAGGCGTTAATTGTTTTTTTTTCTCTACTGAATATGTACATGGCATTAAAAATTAGTATTAATAATGTTAACAAATTATTGAGTGTTTAAAATTAAAAAAAATGTGTTTTAAATAAGATTTTGTGTGCCATCGAAATAATACATCGATTTAAGTAAAATAAAGATCGTGTAAATTTAATAGTTGTTCAAATACACGTATTGTATCTTGTATAGTTTCCAATCAATCAAATTTCCGATGAGTTTCCTTGAGCGTTGTTTACACGCTCTTGTAAAGTGCTTAGTTTCCAGTTAAATCGAGTAGAAAGCTGTTGAGATCGCGACAAGGAATATTAAGTTTATTGCTTTAAATTGATTTTGCTAGTTACGTGAGATTATACCCAGTTGTATTTAGTATAGTATTGATGTTTTAAAATTTAGCAGCGAAATTATTTCTCGAAAATTTAAATGTCATCATTATGACTAATTTTTTAAAATAAATTAATAAAAATAAATTCCCCATCAATCTTTCATTATATCTTACTAATAAACTAAAATAACTATAAATAAAAAATTTTGGATGGATGGATGTTAGAAGATATCTTCAAAACAGCTCACAGATCTCGCATAGATGTAGAACATAGTCTGGGAGAACACATAGGGTACTAATTACGTTTTTTTTTTTAATTTAAGAGCGGACGTAGGCGCGGACAACAGCTTGTTCAAATAATAGGAAGCCACAGGAATAATTTATTTAGATCATACTATTTAGTATTGATTAATAAAATCTTGATGCGTGTTTTCATCTAAATGACATTATTCCACTGACGACCATTTTGTATATTTTATGAAGCCTTTGAGTACCCATCAAATTGTTTATTTATTCTGCGAGCTAATTGTAAACGTCTGAAACAGGCTCCGACCCTCATAAATGTCCACTTTACGATACTTAACTTAATTTTTCGTGACTTCTGTATAAAATCTTTATATTTTAGTACTTAAATTATTCTTTGTATATTTAACGTGGGTTTCTGAGACCGAAATCTCCTTTTAAAACATATTGTTATCTCTTTTTTTTATATATCATAAAGTGGCAAACGAGCGAGCGGCCACATGAAATCGCTGAAATAGCGTAGCGACCGTTGCCCATAGACATACGTAATTGCATATGCGTTGCCTAACTTTAAATGACGGAAAAGAGGATGCACAGAAAGAAAATATCCTCCCGTCCCATGCATCCCCTCATCCGGAAAGTCCACTTCCACTTCCCATCCTTTCCCTATAAGTAAAAGGGTGGGAAGGGAAAGAGGAATAAATTAGGCCTCCGGGACGCACACTCATCAGACGAAACGCGGAATTGCTTCCACTTCACGCCTGTCTTCTGTGTGGTCGTGTTATTTCACCGGGCGAGCCGGGCCAATTCGTGCGTAGATGTTAAGAGGGCTCTACCACTGTCTGTTTTGTCAACCATGAAAGACGGGGATTACGATAAGTTTTATACAAATATTTTGGTGTCAACAGCCAAGGTTAGACACGTTGTTACAAAGAAACATTGATAGCTATAACTTCCAGATCGAAATCATTTTTTTTAAATTACTATCTTTGCTATTTATTTAAACCATAATTCAGCGGATTATCGCTTAAATAACATAAGTATTCGATAGTAAAATGCATTTCATTTGTAGAAATTAAACCATTGTCGCCACTGTCGGTGTTATCGCAGTCAACATGGGAGCTGTATATTTTCTCGTTTGAAACAAAGGGTGAGTGAACAGCGGATAATTTTGAATAAATAAGTATACCAAAGTACTTTAAATATAACGAGCTCGATGGGCTAGAAACTAGTCGGTGCCGCCACCGGACGAATATACGTGAGTGTTTAGCCGTTTTTATATCAGTTTATTATAATGTCTCACGATAGTTTGAATAATTTTATACTTTCAATATACCAAATAAAAGTGTTAAATATCTTTTAAGTATATAAAATGTGTAATGAATCCTTTGACAAACATTGGCTATCGATGAATACATATTAAATATTTGCTGAAGGCTATAATTAGCACATGTTTCACGGAATTACTCTTATGAATGAAATGTTCACGCATGCATTAATTATATTCTTTGATGACATATGTATTATTTAGACCATTGCTTGCATAACATTTGTACGTTCTTTTCATTTTACCATCCAGTAAAAAAAATCGTTTTAATATTTATAGTCTTATTATATTATATTAAAGTCTTAAGACTTTACTTTATAAGTAAGTTGAGTATAAGTTAAAAAAAGTTTTTGTATACTAGCCACCGGGAGAAAAGATAGAACATCGTAAACACTCGTTATCCTCCTCGTGTCGAATAGACGAAATAAAAAAATACTTTTTATACAACGGTACCTCATGATATCGATATTTTCGTACGACTGGTGAAGATTTCGCGGTCCGATTACTTTCAAAGAAAATCCACAATCTCGGAGTTTTGTGTCCATTTCTATAGTTTGTTCTCGTTTTATATTCTACCGTACAAAATATTTGTAATAAATTGGATGTTTTTACGTTTAGAGGAATCGATGGAGTATTTTGTGGAGCAACATTATTAGAACTAAGGTTTTTTTCTTATAATTTTAACTAAAATTGGTTAATTTTCTTTTACCTTATAATTACAATTTTAATAAAGATAGATTAACTGAAAGAAATAATATTGAAACATTAATAAAAAATTATATACATACAAATCTCAATATTAAACAGCGTACGAACTTTAAAAAAAAATAAGAGTTGAAACGTTGTCGGGGCACGATTCTATTGCTCCAGTTTAGATTGTGCCTCTATTTCGCTATTCCGGTTCGTCAGGAAATGCTTGCTAACATTTTCGCTCTCTGCAACATTTATGCGTCATGATGTGTCATGTTTTTTTTTCGAACTACTAACGTTTGGTAAAGGGGTGATTAAACCTACTTTAAAAATATGATAATTCACGATAGTTAAATTGAAAATCTACTACAGTTGGGTTTTATAAGAGTGTGCTATGGTAGTTGTGGAAGAGCAAAAAAGAATTAACTTGTATTTTGGAATTAATTTGAATGCTCTAAACTTAGTATAATTTCTTAAAAAAAAGATTAATCTTAACCTTGAAATTGTGTCGAAATAGACTTGTCTTATCACCCTTAACTTAGGGTAGGCTCTGAGCCCTTCGGTGGGGACTTATAGCTGATGATGATGATGAGGAGGAGACTTGTCTTATTAATAGAGTTACAATTAAAATAACATTCATATGTTTGATTAAATTATATACCATTTGGTTTCTATTTTCCCAAATAGCATATAAACTTTCATCTATAATAGCAATTGGCAGAGTTAGAAGGAAAAGTAAAGCAAACGAAGTTCTGCATGTGCCAGGTGTTGTTTGCGTGCACCAGCTTTAATATTGGACCTGATAACTCGTAATAAAAGTTCCAATTTAAATTTTAATTAGCACAATACGAATTTATAATGCAAATAAATATAGGATTCAATTTCAGCTAAAGCTAAAAAGAGAATTACATGTTCTTATTCTTATATTATGTTTGTTAACTTTTTATCTTTTCACTCTTTGCTTGGGAACAAACAAAAATATAGGAAAACAATTATGAAACATAAAACGATGTCTCAATATTTTTAACAAAAGGCTTAAGATGTAAGATCTCGCTCGAGGCACGTTTTCGCTAGTCCAGTTTACATTGTCTGTATTGTACGATTCCAGTTTGTCTGGAAATGTTTGCGGACCTTTTCAACTTTTCTCCTCATATTTTTACAGGATGCTTGAAAATTTTTAGTGATGTGAATCATACAAAATAAAAGTTTTATAACAAAAATAACAATGATAGCCTTTTGATATCGTATTATTACAATATCTTATATTTAGATTGCGAAAGAGTAACTGAAATTAATTGACTCTGTCTCTAAATACATATATCTTATCTCCATATCGAAATCTTATGTGGCAGCCAATCGGATCTCCAAAAAATAATGATTACATTAATAGTACTCGCAGTATTTTTTATTCTATAAATGACCTAAAGGGAAGTAAAATTGATTGTCATAAATAGGGCGATTGAAAACGAATTGACGTCATTTGTCCGCAGTGACTCGCAATATTGGTACTTAACCCATAAAATGGTTTTGGAAATTACAGCTTTATTAATTTTCGCTATAACTTCTGATATAATTCCTATTTTCTGTGAGCCTTTTAGGAATAAACTGAACTGGATTTTATGTTTAAATTACTTAAGTATCACACGACAAGAGAATACCTTTATCTTATTCACATGTAAATTGTATTTAATTTATACTAATGTAGGGAGAGGTTGAATTTAATTAGATCACTCGCTATAACCTGTCTCGTACTACACCGTAGGGCATACAACTTTAGGGACCCTTGTCTGACGCTAAAGTCTGGAGAAACGTACTAACTATAAGCATTGACGCGCGCTGCCGGCAAATGTGCTTTGTATTACGAAAACTTATGGTTTAGAGATTAATGAAAGTCTAACATATGAAGGGTGTATTGAAATCTTAAATCGTATGCACAGATAATAGTAACACATCACGTACAACACGCCCGTAACTGATAAAAATAGGCAGAGACGGACATCAATATGGAGCAGTACTTCCGCACTTCTTTCTTCTTCTTTTCTCTCATTTCTTCCATATTGAATTGATATTAGTATTAATTTCAGGATTTCGTCATCAGCTCACTATACGTCCCCACTGAGGAGCTCGGATCCTACGCTAAGTGAGTGGTGACTAGGCCATAGGACACACTGGCCCATTGCCGATTATGACTAAACACATTCTTTGAAATTTTTGCGCAGATTTGAGCATGTTGCATCTGATTTGATCTCGAGTAAGCTCTATCATGTTGTCCAAAACATTGTTGAGCCAATTATCATTAAAGTACCGTATTTATTTGACATTGTAAATTAAATTGTAATAAATTATAGTACTTATGTTGTACAACTCAAGTACTCATTTACGTCTATCTCCTAAATATCTTAAATTTCAGCGTACATTAGTAAACTCCGACTCGAAGTATGTAACCTATTTATTTCTTAGTGAATTCGCTTGCGCTATTAAATCTAAAGTTAGAGTAATTAAAATACCAAGTAGATTTCGAAACACATTTTAACTAATTTATTACTTTTATAAGTTTTAATACAAGCGTTTCGGCAGTGGAAACCCACTATAACTTGAATTGGTTTTGTAGGCTTATTTCATCTGCTGATGCTAAAATTATTTTTTTTAGCTGTGTTTTTTATTTTATAATAATAAAAAAGTAGTTTATTGCGTAAACATTGTTTACGATATTTATTTTACCAAACAGACGTAACAACTATTTTTTTTTTCGTTAATGCATGTTGGATACCAATTTTTTTTTCCCGTTTGATGGATGAGTCATTTTTTGAATCCGACTTTTATAGGTATTGTACGTACCGTGCAATGAATTCTATTTCATTTTTACTCTTATTCAATTAAAAAAGAATTAAAATATAATAATAATAAAAAAATTAATATATAAATTATAGTAAAACTCAATTCGGGACTCAATGTTTTTTGGGCGTATTTTTTATGATATTTTTTTCTAACTTAGTCAAAATAGGAAATTAAGTAATGCGATGTAAAATAATTTGTAATGATGCAAGTTAATTAAATTGTTATTTTAATTATTTTTCTATTATAATATTTCGGCTTAATGTTTTTTTAATCCAAAAATTTCGCAACCATTTTCACATTTAAGATAGTTATTGGAAATTCTCTACTTGGTTGCTGTTAAATTGTAGCGAATAGTTTATTTGCCATGTAATTACCTCTCTCTTGCAGAGAAAATACATTCATTAAATCCTCCTTTGGTTGGTTTGTCGTAGTAAATACACAGCTCGGTAAAGCAAGATTGAGTTACCTTGAATTTACACTACCAAAATACATATTTAAAAACATGTTGTTATTGTCGTCAGTGGAAACACACCGTTATCTGGAATATGTGTTAATTTTTACTCAGCTTTTGCTACGATTCGATTGAACTGTCTTTATTTTACATACTATAAGTTTATCAAATCTTACTAATAATGGAAATGTTTGAATGGATGTTTCTTTAACTACGTATCTCCAGAACAACTTAATGGATCTTGTTAAAATTTGGCATAGATGTAGACCATAGTCAGGAAGATCACATAGGCTACAAATTAAGTTACTTTTTAATTTCGCGTGGACGGAGTAGCGGGTAAAAGCCTATAATATAGTGTAGAATCGTTCGAAGTTTTTTCATACGTATTAAACAAAATTTATGAACTAAATATCGGTTTTTGAGTGAAACATCTGCGGAAGAGTTATTTAGAAGGGACCGGGGCTCGCGTAACATTCCGAACGATCATTTATCGTGCAGCCACAGACTTCCATCGAACATATTTTGACAAGTCACAGCTATTACTCAGCGCCCGTGACACGGGCCTCGACCTCAACAGTTAAGTCGAATGGAATGAGAAAACCTAATGGCTACATATTTCTTTCCACCTTTCAAGTCAAGTAAGTAAAAGAAATAGATTTGCGTTGTAATGGTTTCCTGCTTCCATTTTGATATAGGCTACCTTAAAATAATTTGACCTTTGGTCCACTAGATGGCGCTCTTAGTAAGTTATTTATATTTTGTCGAATTTGCAAAATTCTTCGTTACCGTTGATTTAAAAAATATATTCTTACATAACTTATTTGAAACAAAAGCCAACCAAAAAAGTTATTTATAATTGAAGTTTTGCACGGTATCCGCTAATTGGCGAAATCCAAGCATTTCTGTTCATGATTTCATTAAAGTTTTGTAAAGAACAAAGAACCAGAAAACAATTGTTACGCTGCTTCTCGACTTTGAATTTTATCAGATATTTAAATGAAACGGAACGTTTGATTTAAATAATATTCTATACTTATATCTGCTATTTATTTAACTCTATATTCATTGTAATCAGCACATAACTATATAATTTAACTCTGAAGTACATTATTACATAAATATTTTATTTTTTTAATTACTATTATAAAGAAGAAAGGTTGGATTGTTTGCATTGAATAGGCTCCGAAACTACTGAACCGATTTGAAAAATTCTTTCACTGTTGAGAAGCTACACTACCCTCAGTTGACATAGGCTATATTTATTACTAATTTTTTTTTAATTCTGCGAGGATAAAGTCGCGGACAACTGTTCGTATTAAATATATAATAATTGGTAAGTATGGTATACCAACAAATGAATTATCGTATAGAGAAAAGTTTAGAAAAAATAATAATAGTATTGTTTATGAATATTAACACCGACTAAATATTATTTAAATACGTCTATAATTGAATGATATGAATAGATTTCGGCGCCCAAAATACTTATCTCTCTACATTCATCCCGAGTAACTTTTGACCTTTTGAACAAGAAATTCCTCGTAACGTTTGTTGAATTTACGTAACATCCATTAATCAAACGAAACAAAAAACTTATTTTACTTACTCGTATTATTTTGATACATTTATAAAAGACGCAAAAAACAAACTGTAATTATAATTTATATTTAATTTAATTTTAATAAATAAAATTTTTGAAATCGTTAAGGACGTCTTTATTTGTTAATTTGTTGATTTTATATACTAACTAGCTGTCACCCGCAACTCCATCCGCGCGTAATTAAAAAACAAATTAATTAGTAGCATACGTGTTCTTCCAGCTTATGTTCTACATTTGTGCTAAATTTCATTGAGCTCCGTTCAGCCGTTCTGGAGATACCAAACAAACACCTATCCATCCAAATATCTAAACATTCGCATTTATAATATTAGTAAGAAGTAAGACTAATGACCAACGAGTACACTTTAACTGGGTTTTAGTACTACTATCAAGTCGATATTTTATATGTTTTGTTAATCTATAATAAATAAAAATAAATTAATATCTAGGTTACTAAATTAAATTTTTTTTAATAAGGATTTACTTAATTTTTTTATACAGAAATATAACAATGTTATCTTTAATATAATTATAACAGTCGCAATTCGTCACATTTTACAGTATAACTGTTATAAAAATAACCGCTTGAGAAATATCGTTTGAAAGATAATATTTCGGGGTCGGAAAAATTGCTACGGCATGATTTCCCATAAGATTAGCTCAATAAAGGTAAGAAAGTCAACAGTATTTTCGTGGCTTTTACAAGTTTATTCGAGCGATTAATTGAAATCTTTCGCTTTAATTATGGATTAATAAAAAAATGAAACAACATAATACATAAGGTATTCACGATACTAAAACCAACCAAATAGTTGCTTATATGTGGTTAAACCAACTTAATGTTATAGACAAGTGTCAAATGAGTACTAACCAGAAACCACATAACCATAAGTCAATACTATGTTGTACAATTAATACTAACTAGTTGTGCTTCACTTGTGTATGTAACCTTATCATAATAGTGGCTTAATTAGTTACTATATAGTAACGAATTTTAAAATCAGGAGCACCACAACCGCGGATAGGCCTGGGCCATTTCACCATTTTTACAGTTTATTTTCCGATTTTTGTTTCCACATTTTGCCGTTATTTTTAAGGTCTCGGTGTCATCCAGACTTCTTAATTTCGGTCTTCCGTGTCTTCTACGTTTTTACTAACTTCGCAGGGATGAACTGGCGACAGCTATCATTTTATAGATATTATTATCGTGAGTTTGCGATGTAGTAAAACTGAGAGAACAATTAGTCGTTACAAGACGATTGTATCTCGCCGGCTTCGTTAGTGCTCCGTTGTCCGTCTTGACTATTGCATTGTAAGCGAACTTAGTTATATGATATAGAACAAGAATATTGAGTCTACATAGGCCGAGAATATTTGACTATAACAGAAGATCCATTTCATTATGTTTTAATAGAGATACAATCATTTTAGCATATACAGATAAACATCTTTAATAAAAAAAATTAACAGTGGTAGTGCCCGCCTTAACATCTTCGCACGAATTGGCCTGGCTCACCCGGTGAAATACCACGACCACACAGAAGACAGGCGTGAAGTGGAAGCAATTCCGTATTTCGTCTGATGAGTGTGCGTCCCGGAGGCCTAATTTAGTCCTAGTCTAGTCTTTCCCTTTTTCTTATATGGAAAGGATGGGAAGTGGAAGTGGACTTTCCGGATGAGAGGCTGCATGGGAAGGTAAGATATTTTCTTTCCGTGCATTCTCTCCACCGGCGATTAATAGTAGGTAACGCATATGCAATTGCGTATGTCTATGGGCATACGCAATTATATAAAAAAAATAATAAGATGATTAGATGTGTTTAGTTTCATACAAACAAAATATTTAAGACGGACAGATTTTTTGACGAAATCTTTCAATTTATATCTCGATCATTTAAAATAGGATTTGTAATAATATATTATACAAAATTATATGAAAAGCTATATACATTAACATTCTTCAAAAATACCTTCTATAAAAGTCAAATATGATTCTAACATGTAACAGGAGAGCCAAAAATGTTTAATATGAAAGTGACGAGCTTTGTAACTGCCATTTCCCCGGGGCTGAGGTGTTTCGCGCGCACTTACTGTACAAAATGTTTACATAACAGCTTTGTATGACTATTTATTCAGTAATAACAGACACATCGTGTTGTATTGTTAGATAACACCTACAATACGACCTTTGTTCATAATGTACTTCAGTACTGCTGTATAGTTGATATTAAAATGTTTAATTACGTTTTTGCCATATTAAGCCGCATACAAAATGATTACATACGAAAAATGAAAATTTTACATTTAGATTAATAAATTTCCTTCGAGTGTACAAAAATAGAGAAAAGAACGTCGGTGGCTCAAGAATTAAGTAGTTAACTTGCAATCTGCAGGTCCTTGGTTTGAATCCCGCTATCTATTAATGTCTGAGAAGAGATTCAGAGATATATTTAAAGTCACCACCCAAAGGCCGGCAACGCATCTGCGGTTCCTCTGGTATTGCTGCTGTCCATAGGCGTCGTTGAACACCTTAGTGTTGCCTCTGCTCGTTTGCCCTCTTCTGTTATAAAAAAAAACAACCTGCACAGGGCCAGCGTGGTTGACTATATCCTAGTCACCTCTACTTAGGGTAGACTCCCTGAGATGATATATAATACAAAAATAAACACTGTTTTTATAAATACGTGTCTACGTATATGTTTGAACTGTTCAAGTAATTAGTTGGCCTGATCAAAAGTGTAAATACAAGCTGGGAAACTTTCAAGCGAAATGGATCGTAACATCCGATAATTGCACTGGCGGCAGTTAATTGAGAATAAGGCTTGTTATTACTGGCGCTCCACTCTAAATACCTACTGTGTTTTGATAGTCGCCTTTACAACTAATATAACAAACGTACTATTGTATCTAATTGGATTGTTTGTATAAATTACCACCTTGAAGTAATATTATGTCATTTAAAACTGTACAATGTTGTAATTTCATTCTTACTGAAAACAAAATTATTTCTCATTTATCACAAACCCTGGTAACTTAAAATCATTTTAATACAACGATATTTTTTATATATAAAAATATTATTATATTAATAATTAATATTATAGTAGATTTTTTTGTAAATTTACTAATATTTCTTTTACCATTTCAACTAAGCTCTAGGCTTGTGCTAGGATATGGTTCACGACAATAGTCGAATGTCGGGATTCAAACCGATGATCGGAAATCCGTACCCTTAACCATTAGGCTATTGACGCTTATAAGTATTGTAAATTAAAATAATATTAAAAAGTTAATAATGGACAATGTTTTAAATAAGAAAGAAATAAACATCTAAAGATATCTGTTTTCCAGTATAAAGCTATATTTATCAAGTGACCTTTTTATTCGCGCCATTAAAAGATTATACAATCACTTCGGACTCTCAGAACACGACAACCATTTACAAGAATCCATTAATAAATCCTTCGCTTGTTTATTCCATTTTTAATCAGACTTAATTTTGTATTCAAAATAAACGATGATCACGTTCTCATTTGAGATTATTTGTTATTTTTATCATTTCATTACTTTTATTTGATACGGAAAAATTGAAAATGGAAATTGTTCTATTTTATCTATATTAATAAAATTCAATTGTATGTACGTAATATAAGAAAAAATCAAGTTTCACAAATATGATATATTTGTTGCTTATCACGTCAATTTAATTTTTTTTCTTTGTCGTTTGTTCTCAAATCAGCTTTTGTTTTGATTAATCTCTATTAGTAGAAGGCCACTGATGCATACGGGCATATTAAAGGCTTTTTTAATTCCGCGCTTATAAAGTCACGAGCAACTGCTAGTATACTTATCATGCCCAAGTATTCAAATAATGATGTAAGCTTAAAAAATACAAGGAAAATATAATAATTGTATAAAATTTAGGTCAAGTTAAAAGGAATTTACAAAATAATTCTCATTCTTGAACCAACATCTATTTGCTAAAATCCCACCGCACGGAATATTCACTTCGGTAAGTACATATTTTAAAGCTAAAAAATTTTCAGGAAGATTTCCCATAAGATTAACTCAATGAATGAGATCAGTCGAGTTAATAATTAATCATCACATTATTATGTTTTGTTATTATTTTAATTTGTAAAACGTTTTACAATGAAAATATAATTTCATTGAAGGATCGCGATTTAAATATACAATTGTCGTTAATAATTTAAAATGCATTTTTTTAATTTGAAAAACAATTAAATAAATATTTAATTTCATACTTAAATAGGGCATAATAACAATAAAATGCTGTCTGCAATATGTAATATGCATTACATTAATATATAATAAGCACAGATAACTTTAATAGATAAAACAAGGCGCTGTCTCCTGGAACAGTAAACTAGTTCAGGAGACAGAGCCTCAAATTTTATGAAACATGTTTTTTTGCTCAATAAAGGCTTTTTTTATTATTTTTTTACTGAGGAATTAAACAAAAGCATTACTATTAAAGAATCTTATAAAACAGTTTAATGTCGATTATGAAATATAATTGGTTTTTTTTTGTATTTTAAACTAGGCGTAGTGAGTACCGTCTGTAGCATTTAATTGAAAAATTAAAATGTTAGCTAGAGTTTGCTGTGGACATAACTATAATTGAACTTTCTTACTCTCATTTTATAAACGAAGGCGTTTTTCTTTTCTTTTTTATTGTTTTAACAATTTATAATTATGAACAATAATTATAATAATATCTTATTAATCGTTATATTACATTTCTTATTAATTATTTTTGCCAAGAAATTTTACGACGATTTTATAAAATACTAGCGGTCGCCAGCAGCTCAGTCCGCGCGGAATTAAAAAAAAACATAATTACTAGCCTATGTGTTTATGTTCTATATGTATTCCAAATTTCATCGAGATCAGTTCAGCCGTACTGGAGATATCTTCAAACAAATATCCATTCATCTAAACATTCGCATTTATAATATTAGTAAGATTGTCTAGGATTTATGCTTGATTTTAAGTTCCGAAGAATTCTTCTTTTTCAAAAACTTTATTTCAAACAATTCATGCATGTATTTAAATACGCATACGATTATAATAAAATTTTAACGCTTAACAATGCCGGTAAATGACTTTGCACAACAACGTTCGAAAATGTTATTGTTCCTCCACATGAAAAAAACATTTACTGACCGAAATTGTATATTTTATTGGGTATTTTATTCTCCATAAGTAAACAATATTACCGAGTAAACAGAGAATATCAAGCGGTGACCGGAGATAATATTATTTTGGGTTCAGTAGTTACAACCGAAAATTAACGTACATTAAAAGAAAACTTTCCTGTCTATTAAAACATCTTTTTAGATAGTATATGTTTTATATTCTGGCTTGGAACTTTATTTTAATGAAGCTATCTAAGCTTAATCGTTAAATTTAAATATCGAATTTGATTTACTTAACACTTTCAGTGTCACAGGTAGTCTGCAAGTGGCATGGAACGTGTTAACTAACTGGTTATCTGTTTAGTAGAAAAAAATAATTAGAACCGACTTAATATTCGATATCTACACCGAAGGATACATGGGTGAAGGCGTCATTTTAATTAATTTAGTTTAATTTAAATGATTAAAACTTTAATGTCTATATTTTGTATGTGTTTCTCACAAATTCATGTTACAAATCTACTTAAGTATCGTGCAATTTCTTCAAAGAAAGTAGAACATAACGTCGTAGGTGTTGCACCACTATGCAATTGTTTGAAACTTAGTGCGCAAAACTGCGGTAAACCTATTTCAGAGAGTACACCTGAGCAACGAAATTACGTGTTCTTTGTTTATAGAGACCTGCAATGTGCTGCCTTAAATACAATATATGTGATATGTAGAACTTTAAATACATACAGAGAAAATAATTAAGTTAGCGGTAAATAAAAACTAAGTTGTCACAATATTATAGTTAACAATAATATGTTGAGAAATTATTAATCTCGTATAGTTTAAAAATGTTCATAAAAAAATCTCAATGTTTCGAAGTAGAGCGTCGGTGGCTTAGGGGTTAAGTATTTGACTATAATGTACTGGGCCGGGGTTCGAATTCATTACATTTATCGGACGTTCTTACGAGTACGTTGAAGGCAAACATCGTGATGCAACCTGCACTGAACGCATAGATATGTGTGAAATATACAAACCCGCACTGGGTCAGCGCGGTTGATTATGGCCTAGTCACCCTTAGGGTAGGCTCTGAGTCCTCTGTCCATCACCAACCTATAGTGAGAATGATGTTTCTAAGTTTATTATTTTTATCAAAAACATGTTAAATGTATTTGGAACAATGTACCTTATATTGAATTATTGAAACAATATAAGCTATGTGCTGACGCGATGGCGCTAAAAATCAATAACTCGATTTTATCCTGTCAGCGTGTCAAAAGAATTGCTTTCGATGAGCTAGCTGCAAATTGATCCGGTTAAGAACTACTACATATCCAGGTAACTGTAAGCCTTGTATTTTTTGTGTTACTCATTCTATATTCTCTTCTTTGTTCCAATTGTCGTGCAATGGAATAAATATATGCCAACATTTGTAAATACTTTCGAGCACAAGATATTTGTGTAAGCTTCTATTAATATTTTAATTTATACGAAGAAAAAATAGTAGAGAATAACGTCATTCATTAATAACAGTATGAGTACAAAAAAGGGCACAATAATAATTCAGTGAATTATTAAAATAATTGATTATAATAATTTTACTTGTAATGTAGAATCAAATTCCATAAAAGTAACAAGCAGTGAAAAAATTTCGGACTGTATAAAATTCGGTACCAAGTTCTCGAATTTTACGTAGCTAAGTGGATATGAAAAATACTATTATAATCTTAGACTCAAGTAGTACATTATAAAACTTTAGACGTTTGTAAAAAGTGTCGGTCACTTTTCTACGTAATTTGTATTTAATATGGCGACATTTTTTGCCACGTTTAATATACAAAAATAACGATCTGTCTTAAGTTTGTTTCTTCCACGACTGACTACCTATGTAAATATGTTTTTAAGTTTTAATAAATCAAAATGAAAAAATATTTTCTTGTTTTCAATCCAACATTGTAATATAATATTTGTAACAAGATGTTGTATTAATACTGTAATATGCAACCTCATAAGAACGTAAAGCGTTTTCAAGCTTTGAAGATAACTTTCAGCGGTAGTTTGACGTTTCTTTAAAATGTGCTTAAGTGCAGCCGTTACGCTATCTGGGTGCAGTAAATATTGAAGGATTTGGCCTTTAAGGAAGCATTTACAGCTTTATAAGGTGTGGTTTTCAAACTAACCGTAGTCACTATTTTGTAGATCTATAAAATTTTAGACACGACGCTAGTATGTAAGAAAAATATTATGAATATTATATATATGTATCACACGTCTTCTTACTCCGAGATTTGATACTTAATTCTCCTTTCGAGCACAACAGTCTTAACTAATTATGTTTATTAATACAATATCCATAAAGTAACACACAAAATAGCTTGTGAATTAAATGTAATAATGCTATGTGGGAGACAATGTTTATTTAGACGAATTTCTAGGAAATTATTTAAAATAAATTGTAAGCATTTATTTGTTTTTCCCCATTAAAACAATTATTTTAAAGATGTAATTTAAAATTTTGTTTTGAATTAAAGCGACATGTCAAGCACAAAGACGAAATAAATGATAGTCTGAATGAAACGTCAGAGAGATCGCGTTTAATGAAAAATACCCTACGGCGAGCGTCACTCCGGTTCACCATTTTAAAAGTGTTTAATTGCATGTGTGTCGAGAGTGGTCGTTGAAAAGTTTAATTTATTGTGTTTGCGGAACGCAAAGTATGTCAGTCGCAATACAGTTGTCAGTTTTTTTACCGTAAAAAGTTGTGAAGTCTTTGTAATACCGAGTTGGTTAATTTATTCATTCGATATTTAAGGTTGTTCTGTAATATTAAAAACTAAAAATTTGTGTAACTTAGCGGGGCACTGCCGTGCCGTGTTGCAAAATTATCACGAATCAGATTCACAACAAAACCCTAGTACTACACCAGCACTAATGATTTTAATTCAACAATTATGTATTCAAATACATACATTTAAATCAAAAATCTACTACCAACATTTTAAAATAAAATTCTTTCGTGACCATAATTTGATGTCTATCGCCTTTAAATAAGTAATTAAGTTAAGAAACAGTATTATCTTCGAACGTATTAAGTCGTTGAATCATAATACTGTAATGCAAACTTGACTAAGCCACCTACAGTATAACGATGCTAATAAACAAGACCCCTAGCTTCGCGTATTACCTCGTTAAAGCCTTAAATGGAGGTAACTTCATCACAAACACTGTAATATGTCTTTTTACTTGTAATAACATAACGCTAATCTATAATTATACAACAAAGAGTAAACACACGCTTGTAACTCGCAATCTTAGCAATCTCGGCATATTTTTTAATCTTTTGTAATTTAAAGCCCTATACTCATTTAATAAATCCAACCAAATTTAAGTTTCACGGTAAAACGACAATCAAAAACGTTACATAATTTGTTTGCAACAGATTTAGTTTTGAACAAGCTGTATATCAAACCAAAATTGCGGTAGAATAACTTGGCATTGTTTCCTGCGAGGGAAATTATTAAATTTATTACGCTTTAATATTATATTTTAATAATGTCATTGCATTATTAAAATCATAATATGAAATATGCAAATACGAGTCTCATACAATAAATACCACAAATATAAATATTCGAAGTTACGTAATACCAAACCGCTACGACTTAGGGTCCTTCAAGAAGCGAGCATATCACCATCTCAAAGGCCGGCAACGCATCTGCGGTTCCTCTGGTATTGCTGATGTCCATGATCGTCGTTGAACACATCGGTGTTCCCGCTGCTCGTTCGCCCCCTTCTGTTATAAAAAAAAATACAAATACACGATATTGTTATTTTAGTTTCTTTTTTCAAATGAGCAAAAGGCATAAATGTTTTTGTAGAAGTATTTCGGTTGCCATTACTATCAGTAATTACCAATTATACAATTCATTTTAAAGTTTATAATTTTTTTTATTTGCCATTAAATAGAAAAGAGTTAAAGGAATATAAGCTTTTTATTTTCTTTGACTATTGACTTTTAGAACACCGCTCTCAAAATCAAGACATGCTCTATCAACATCTTGGTACGTAACGTTTGAGCACGTCTCTACAGCGATGCCTCTTCGAAAATTGCTTAATAAGAACAAAATTGTAACGTCTATTTATAAAATAAACTTTATAAAATTGGTTTGAAACAAAGCATGTCTATTATACGTCTATAACATTAGAATAACAATGCTAACGAAAAGAACTTTTTTACAAAAGTAATAATATAAAACACTATAATTGTGAAAAAAATGCAACTCATTTTATTAAAATCAAAGTTTGTCATAATTTCGACTGTCCATAACAGAAATTCGCTATTTTAATAACAAACATTTTAGTATGTAAGCTAACTCTTTATAAGTTAGAGGCGATATTTTCACCACCATGATTGTTTTTATCAGCGAAAGTCGCTGTGCATAGCACCTTGTTTCAGTTATTTTCATAGAAAATAAAATTAGATTTTTGTTATAAGTAAAAAAATCTTTTTTGTACTACTATTTTTGTAATCAATATAAAAACTTGATGTTTGCAAAGTTTATTTGAAATACTACCAAAAATAAATTATTGTATAAATGTAATTACAGTGATAGAATAGGCCGGGCGCGTGAAAAGAGCATACAATTGAGAATAGAATCTAACCGGTAGGGGAAATATATTTCCCACGATAGAAATATATATTAATATGTCCATATGTTTTTACTTCTATTATATACCCTTAACCATTATCAATTTTATTTTTCCACTGTCCACTCCTTATGACCGTTAAAGAGTTAAATTAACCTTTGCAGTAATCGAATACACTAATTCAATAAGGACGGTTCAGTGATTATCTAAAACAATAATCAATAAGTTTATCCAATCTCACAATTTCCCTTGAACATATATTTTAGTTTTGGAAATTGAAATCGAGTTTCCGTACCCACAAACTTTAGATTAATTTATGTGATCGTCACCTCATATACCCACCAAGGGGCTAGCGCTTACACTTAGTAATAGGTTGAGTCAACCACACTTGTACTACGGATTAGTTGACATCACACTTTCTTCACTTTACCATTTTTTTTATCGTCGCCGTTGTTTATACGATTTACCGTGGGTTTAAGAGACTATAATCCCCATCATCAACCTGCCCTTATCCCTACGGAGGGACGGCAAGCATATCCTCTTTCACACAATCCATCTGTAGTTTTTTTGGTCCTCCTCTACCTTTGTAGTCATCCACATTCAATCTCATTACTTTATTGTTTATATGATCATCAACCCTCCGCATAATATGTCCACACCACGCTAACCACAGCCGATTTTGCAAAATATCGTTATCTCTGTTTTGTCAAAGTAAATGACAGGGACAACGATATAACGGTTATAAAACAAATGATATGTATATTATTAAATACATAACTTACCATTAATGTAAAACGGATACTGTCCAATAAGTTAATTATAATATCATGCGGCTCTATAGCAGCGCTTGTCGTCTGACGTCACAAATTAAAAGCTACGACTTGCATCCAGCCACTGCGATGCGCATGCAATTAACCAAACTGGAAACAGGAAATGAGAGTGACGCGTGGTTAAGAGTTATATTTATTTAATTGCGAAATGCTTGGTCAAGTGTCAATTCACTTTTATATAAGTAAATAGCTATCGCCCGCGACTCCGTCAACGGGTAGCTAAAGGAAACTTAATTAGTAGCCTATGTATTCTTCCAGACTATGTTCTACATCAGTGCCAAATATCATCAAGATTCGTTCAGCCGTAGATACCTTCAAACAAACATCCATCCATTCATCGAAACATTAAGTAAGAATACTTTCAACATTGGTAGTTAAAGATAGAAAAATATATTGTCCTTTACAATAAGTGTTCTTTTCAGTTAGTTGTTTTTGTAAAAAATATATAAATATAGAATTATAATACGTTTTGTACTTTTGTCACGGTTTTAAAATTCAATAGAAGTCGTTAACTTAAACAGAAATCCTAGTTAAACACAGAAAAACAATAATTTATTCCGTTTATTCATGCTCCGTTAATCTCACTCAAACTGGCACGAAATAATTACAATGTGCCAATTCTGCGCCATTATAGGCTTTAAGCCGAGGATTCATTTTATTAAATGGACATTAACACTGTTACATACTGACCACAATTATTTTGTATTCTGAAAGTTATAAATTAGACAGCAAAAATATTTAATCTCATTAATATGATAAATGCGAATGTTTGGATGGATGCATGTGTGTTTAAAGGTATCTCCAGAACGGATGCATAAATCTCGCTGAAATTTGGCATAGATGTAGAACATAGTCTCTAAGAACACACTTGCTACTAATTATGTTTTTTTTAATCCCGTGTGGATAGAGTCGTGGGCTATATATATAGCCATTACTAGTAATAATTTAGGTATTTTGTCAAATCCTATTTTTAATATCATGTTTCAAATTGAACTCTAATTACTAATGTTAATTTTTTGACATAACAAAGAGATTTAGATGAGGATAATTTACATAAAGAACGAACTGAAAGTATTTACATCATTCCAAAATTGTTTTATGTTTTAAATACCAACAATTTTCTTGTCTCTTCTTAAACTGTACAGTTTTTTCTCGAGACACCTCTTTAGACAATCAATAATCCGTCTTTGTATCATAAAAGTGGAATAGCCTGTCACAAAGGAAATTTAAGAGTGCCTGTCTATGCTATTGAGCCGTTTGTCTGTGCTATTGCCGATAGATGTCTATAGTCGTTAAGTCACGTCGGCACCTTCTTAACAGCTCGATTGAACTCCTAAGTTCAATGACCATTCTTACTGACTCTGTGCAAAGATTTAATAGTGGTTATATGACGATAAATCTGGAATGATTGTTAAACTTGATGTTAAATTGTAAAGCACTCTTTCCCTTTTTTAGTAAACTCTTCTAATCTAAAGAAATTCAATGAAAGTGTTTTACTAAAACACTCTAGATAATTTAAGTGATTGCTTTTTCTTACTTTAAACAAGGTGTTGTCACAAATGTAAGTTAACGTAGAAATTAATATTCACATGCATGTAAATTCAATATTAAAATGTAATCTTAAGTTGTCAACAAAACTTTACATACTTAGAAAATATAAAATGATTACAATTTTCCGCTATACTTTTAACGTAATTTTTTTCCTGAACCAGCTAGAGCCAAATTAAGTGCAATTTACTTCGACCGATTCCCTTTCGGCACGAAATACCAATTAATAAATAAATCTCTCGAACCTGCCATGAATTCTAAACGTTATGTAAGGGCCAATCGGTCTGACAAAGAATATTTGCACTTTTAAATATATCGTTGGTATTACTATTATTTGAAGATATCAGGAACTAAATTGAACTTTCCGACGAATTGGTTTTTAGTAAAAATATTTAACTTTTGTATACTACGTTGGTTAGTTGATGTGAAGTAGGATTTGGAAACCTCACTAAACATTTTACGTAAAAAATCAATCATGTCCTACCAACCTATCAATGTTTACGTACTCCTACAATTCTTAAGAAATACCATCTAAATATAGAAAAACATTTTGTACCGGCCAATCAACAACTAAAACGTTTGTCAATCTCTCTATGTCACTCCTAACTTATGGTAGGCTCCGAGCCCCTCGGTAGGGTCGTATACTGAGCTGATCATGAATCTCTCTGTGAACTCTTATGTATTACGTGTGGTCCTGAAAACATAGCAAGAAGCCTTTTGTACAAAACAAACATAGAGCCAAAAGATAACGATGAATATATACAAAAAAAGTTATGCTAAAAATTATTAAATCATTTCATACAATAGTATATTTATTTTACTTGAGGAACAAGCAAGATTCAAGCGCATCTTAAGAGCGTTGAAATGGCATGCACGTGCTTGAATACGAGGACTCGAGATAAAGTTATCTAAACTCCTGTCGTCCGTACGCCTGTTATCTCAGACACCTGGAGAATCATATATTTGTATATGGTGCGAGTAGCAAAGTGAAGCGGAATATTGTTATATTTATATAGCTTTTAACAGTGCACTCAAGTCCTATTCTACGCAAATATTTATAAAAATCATCCTGTATATAATTTTGTTAATCTATCTGCAAGCTTTCAAGTTAGTAGTATTTATAATTTCTAAAAATTTTACAAAGCTTTTTCATGAAGATACCGCTATTGTTTTTCATAAAGTACTTTCTTAAAAGATTTCATACAAGAAATGGAACGAAATTTTTGGGTTGAAAATTTAAAAGGGAAATAGCACTAGATCTTAGATCCGTATGTAATAAACATCAGCTGCATTAACCCAATGCAATAAAAAGTGTTTTACTTGCCTATATCGCTTCGAAACAATTTAAGCGTGGGTAAGAGCGGGAAACATTTTCTGACACTGATAGCTAAAGCATTACGTAGTTAAAAGTATTATAATTTTACGCAACTTGCCTGTAGTTTGCTTCTTTAATTTGGGAAGGCAAAACCTCTCTCATGGATATCTTCTCCAATTAAAAGTTAAGGATTTATTGTAGAAAATAATATAATATTACACAAAATACTACTCATATCTATGTATATAAATAGTCCTTAAAAAGTAAACCAAGGAAATCACAGGAACGCTTGAAACCATGATAATACGATAATGTCTTTTGACACTTTTTTGTAGCAATCTGATTCCGTAATAAGTAAAAAGAAAAAGTTTTTGCGTATCGTTATCGAAAACTACATTAAATAAACTGTGTACTAAAAACAAAACTTTACTCGACTGAAAACAAAATAATAAACAACTTTTCAAACAGTATTCAGAAAACTTTTAATTGAATAAATTCATCGTACGACTAAGGCAGAGTCGATTTCCTCATAGTGAAAAATGTGTATTTTTAAATAAAAAATCAATTTAATAATACAATTTGATGCGCAAAAATTGTATAAAAAAACAACATATCAATTTTGGAATAAAATGATTGTCATAGCAAGATGCTAAATTAATTATATTTAATTATGTAAGTAATATTACAAATGCGAGTGTTTGGATATATGGATGTTTGGATCACTCAAAAATTTGGTATAGAATATTGTCTGGAAGAATACGTTGCATAGGCTATAAATGAAGTTTTATTAAATACCGCGCGGACGAAGTCGCGGCGAAAGAAGGTGCTGAAAAATGTAAACTCAATGTAACTGAAAAGTCAAAGTAGGAGAATCATTTTTCTTTCTCTTTCCACCTTTTTAGGGAAAGGATGAAAAGGGGAATGGGAATCGTTGGGTGGAAAGATGAATAGGACAGGGAGATATCCTTTTTCAGTTTATCGACTCCTCTCCTTTAATTCACTATGATGCATGAGTCATCTTTAGGTAGTGTGACGTAACTAATAGTGAATTACTTTATAAAATCTTTTCATCCAATGACTCTTCTTAATTTTGTAGTGGCCAAGAGCCAAATGCACTTAGCATAAACATCGAAATCTTACTCATACTGCGTTTAACTAAAAAGTTATTCTTGTTTTGATTTATGACGTACATATTCTCTAATTTGGTAAGTGAAAGTAAAAAAATAAATTATGTACTAGACTAAATAGATATTTATGTTAGTCTCTATGCTTTAGTAGAGTAGGTACTAACGTGATTGTGATAAGATTTTGATGCATACCAAAAATTTATAGTAATATTATAGTAAACATAACACAGTAACATTAAGGAGAAAAGAAAAGTATTTAATGTATGTATACTACCCTGTTTGACTTATGGCTGCCAAACATGGGCATTGATAGAACAACTACAAAATAAACTAATAATTTGCCAGAATGGAATAGAACGAAGCGTAGTGGGAGCAAGAAGAAAAGATAAAATGCCATTAAAAGAAATAAGGAAGAAAACTAAATTTAAAAACACTCTCACAACTACTAGGAAATTAAAGTGGAGATGGACAGGTCATATGCTTCGAGAAAAAAAGGAAAAATGGACTAAAGATATTACTGAGTGGTACCCAAGGGAAAGTAAAAGAAACAGGGGAAGACAATATAAAAGATGGGAGGATGATTTTAAAAAAGTTGCAGGCCCAGAGTGGACCCGCATAGCAAAAGATAGAGAGAAGTGGAGAACATTAGAGGAGGCCTTTGTCGAAAGACAAGCTGTTTTGCGAGGTCGGGAGCATCCGCTTGCCGATGAGTAGATTACATTGCAAGAGAACTGCAGGACGGTTAGATGTGATTTTATGATTAGTGATTAATATTTGTATAACTTTTGTTTTCTAATCTATCATTCTGATCTTGCATTTTCATTGTAAATTCCAAAATTATTGTATTATTTAGAACAGCAATAAAGGCTTATTTTTATTTTTATTTTTATTTTTATTAAACATATTTATTTATTTGTGTGTTCTGGATAATCTGACAATCTATTGAACCGATTTCGAAAATACTTTCCTACTAGACAACTAGAGATAAGGTGTTAACTTAATTTATTTAATTAGTCTATCTATTCGAGGGAAACTTCGCAACATTTTTAAACATAATAAAGGAAATGTATTAATTTATTAATAGGTGAGTTTATATGCAATAATCGTATTGTTTGAACTTGTAAGCAAAACGTTCTGAATGAACCTTTGAACGTGGTATCGTTACCGAGGAATGCGGCACAAACGATGGTCCCCGGAGAAACCATTGCCATTTGTTTAAAGAGTAATTATTCCGGGGATTACTTCGGTAAATTGAACAGACATTTGTTACGAAAGGACTAAAAGGTTTGCACCTTTATGTTCTACACGAAGAACAGTGAAAATAAAACTTAAAATAATGATTACATTAAGATGCACTGTGATGATATTTTAATTTTTTTCATATTCAAAATAAGCTTAACTTATTTTTATTGAATCACGAATGAAGTGGTATGTTTATAATATTACAAAGATATCTAATATCATATATAGACTAGCTGGCGCCCGTGACTCCGTCTGCGCGATATTAAAATAACTAAATTAGTAGCCTATGTGTTCTTCAAGACTATGTTATGTTCTACATCTATGTCAAATATCAGCGTGATTCATGCAGCCGTTCCAGAGTTACCTTCTAACAAATATCCATTTATCCATACATCCCAATATTCGCATTTATAATATTGGTAAGATAAAATTACAAACAGATAATATTGTATTCGTTAGTAATTTTAGATGTTTCCTCATAGCTGTAATGGGTGTGTAAATTGGACATAATTCAGCGAGGCACGAATTGAATGATTAAACTTCCTAGTTACTATTTTAATATCGGCCAATCGTGTCAAAGCGTCTGCTTTAGTTCGTATCGGAGGTTTTTGTATTGCAGTATATTACACCAATGCATTTAATTGCATTCTGGATTGAAAATTGTTACTCTTTGTACTTTTTTTCGATTTCCGATTTACATATGTACATTTATCCGACGTTCTTACGGTGAAGGAAAACATCGTGATGCAACCTGCACATATCTGAGAAGGAATTCAAAGATATGTGTGAATTCAACCGACCCGCACTTGGCCAGTGTGGTTGACTATGGCCTAATCACCCTTAACTAAGGGTAGGCTCCGAGCCCCTCGGTGGGGACGTATAGTGAGCTGAGGATGATGACTCTTTGTACTCCAACCACGAAGCTTAGGACGAAGATTCCTTTTTATAAATTTCAAGAACTAATCAATAAATGCCTTAAATCTTTTACAAGGAAAATAATGTCTCTTTACAGCTTTCTAATTTTGAATAATCATGTCAACTAAATTGACAATCTGTCGTATTTATTGCTTTCTGTTGTTAGTAAGAAAATCCGGTGACGAGCCAGTGAATTGACTTAACACTAGTCTTACTAGAATGTCGACGATTGTGTCCCCTCAGATTCATTTTGACACTAGACTTTGTAACGAAAGCTCGTCATTCGAGCCAAAGGATTGTAATTAATAATGTCTAAAACTATTTAGCTCTATCTCCACCGTGACTTGTCTGTGACTCGCGAAGCTCTAACCAAAGATTTACGATTGTGAGAAATTCAATAAAGTACCAAAATACAAAGAAGAACTTCCTTTATTAATATACTTCATAGTTACAATTATTATAGTTAAGACAAAATTGAATTTAGACAAACTAGACTTAAATGAAACTAGTTTAACATAAAATCTTATTTACACAAGTAAAAAATTCACTACCCTCCATTTTATTAATTTAATTAAATTAATTAATTTCATTTACTATTTTAATCTATAACGCAGTCAATCACACACATGTCTAATCGAGTTATATGTGGGGTAGATTTACAATAATCGATTTTTTACAAAATATTTCTTTCATTCGATTAATATCAGGGTAAATATTCGAATACGAACATCAATTCCACTATTAAAGATGTGGTACAAAGATTTACAACTGTACTCCGTCATCATGGATCATCGTATTGACCTGCAAACAAAAACCATATCTTATTTCATTGTATTAAACATTTTTACAAAATAAAAATAAAAAATCGAACCGTTCATCTGTTATTTGGTACACTTACCGTTGCTTTCTAAGACCTAAAACTGTGTATAAAACACATCGCCATCCCTGTCATTATCTTCGACAAAACAGAGATCGCGATATGTTTATAACGAAGATTGTAGTCTCAGAAACCCACGGGTAATGTATTAATCATAATAATTATAGAAGTATAAAAAATTGACTGCGAAAAAAAAAGAACTAAAAGTGATAGGACCTTTTTAGTTATTATTAACTTAATCTTATGTCACATAAACCTGTAAATAAAATAAATTTAAAATATTCTTACCACTGTCTGTATAATATAAAGTTCAACATGTGTAAGATCCCAATGTTAATCCTTAACGTATGGCGAAATCCTGCAAAAAAACATAAATCTATAAAGTATAGGTAATTTTATACGACGTACATTTCATAGAAAACTTTCAATATTAAAGGTTTATTTGATAATAACCTGAGCTTAAAGCTCTTATTGATAAAGCTTAGTAAGCTCAAAGACAGACTACTGAAGATTAAAATAATGTTACTATGTAGTTTATTACCTTCCATTCATCACTACTTGCGTTATTTTATTTTGCAAAGGTAAGCTTAGGAAGAAATATGGCCGTCGTATGAGCTACTTTATTTAATGCTTATTAAGTTATAAACGTTAAGAAAAAAGTTTTTAAGTTGTAATATAGTAGAGTCGATTGAAGTGTATTATAACGTAAATAATGTTTAGTCGAGAATTAATTAAGAGAAAATATAATCATCATCAGCTCTCTATACGTCACCACTGAGGGGCTCGGAGCCTACCCAAGTTAGGGGTAACTAGGCCATAGTCCAACACGCTGGCCAAGTGCGGGTTGGTTGACTTCACATATATCTTTGAATTTCTTTTCAGATATGTGCAGATTTCATCACGATGTTTTCACGAGGTAAGAACGAAGATAAATGTACATATATAAATCGAAAAACACATTGGTGCATGGTGGGATTCGAACCCAGGACATGCAGATTACAACTAAAGTGCCTACACCCCTGAGCCACTGACGCTCAAGATAATCTAATAAAGAAAAGGAAAAATCAAACACAAAAGGAAATATTAATAGCTAATGTATTGTTTTATTAATTAAATTTATACAACATTAATTGCATCAATATAGCTAACCTCCTGAACTGGAGTCTCGGCTGCCCATGACGGGTGCGATTTGAGGTCTCTCCTCGTCTAGAAGGAGAATTTCACTTGACGTCCACACTGACAGTATCCGTGCAACACAAGTTACATTCAGACGACCCTGTACGAAACAATTAATAAATTAAAATATACTTTATAATAGTAAAAATAAATCTCGAAATAAATAATATCATTACCAATATTATATATAAAAATAATTAGATTATTTAAGGAATATTGAAGATGAAATTCCCCGAAATCTAATAGATTTAATCAGCCTACGTCTCTCTTATAATGTTATATAATATAAATATACGAAACAAAATTTGTTAGCAGGTTTACAGAGCATCAAATTGAAAGTCAATCTGAACATGATATAAATATTGATGAATTTGGAAAACAAAATATTTTTTTCTAAGACTTCATTTTTTTTACACACGTTACCTTTTGAAAATGTGAAGGCTGCACACGAATTACAAGTTGACTAAATGAAGATGTTTTGTTGCATTTCTCGTCTTCAGTACTGCTGTTAAATTTGTTAATGTCATCATATTTCGAGAATAATGGCATTGTATTTTCACTTTTATTTTTCCGACTGCTCTCAACAGGGCCTTGCAAGTCTCCAATATTGCCAGGTATGTCTATTACATTATCTGTAACCGCCTCCTCGTAGCCAGAGATTGCGTCCCACGGACTGAATATAATTCTATTGGCGTCCTCAAGCGATGTGTCGCTTAACGTCGGCTTACTGCGCTCGTATGTGTCGATAACTGGAATGTCCAGTCCTTTTACCTAGTTAAAAAGAACCCTTAAGATTTTATTTATAGCTCCATTGTTTCTAAAAAATCTGTATTTGCACTCACATTTGAAAGTTTTTGAAAGTAAGTATACTTTAAGAGTGAACAAAACTATTTAAACGTTCAGCTTTTATACGGAATCAGATAAAACACAACAAAGGTTATGTTTACATTTGGGCTAAAATAATCAATATATACCACCAAAATTTCCTTAGAGCTGTAAACGAGACTTTTCTTTCACATTTACACTACAACATATGATTCATTATTTGATAAACGTTAATAGCATTGTACCTCATATCCATTAACGAACCAAGTTACATTGGCAGGAGGGTCTGAGGGCGGCGAGGTACAATTCGCTCTCAGCATATCTCCCGCTGAGTACCAGCTCTTTTGAGCACGCACTTTCGGCTTCGTTGTCGGTAAATCTAACAACAACAGATAAAACTCCAAATTAAATCACTCTATTAAATCACTTCAGGATAGTGTAACGTAATTGAAATTTTTTAACCCAAAATATAGTAAATTTCCGTTCGATCATAGATATTAATACTATTTTATTTATACCACATCTCGGTTGTCCAATGAAGTATCTACAGTTACGTTTCAGAGCGCAAAAGTACCTCGGTCAAAACCACTTTAAGTGTAACTAAGTTTGAAATCCGAACGCTCCCTCGGGAATCTGAGCTAGAGATGTTATTCGGTAAAGCTTCCATGGTGGCTTCGCAGGACAATCACTCTCAAATACCTACATAGCTAAATGTAAAAGATTGTAAACAGGATTATTTATATTTTTTTATTCTAGACGACGTTTGTCTTTTAGAAGCGACGCGGAAGGAGCTTAGCGTAAATCTCGTTTAATTACTACCAATACAGAATAAGACTGGCTACTAAATGTCGTGATTCTTGTTTTAAGTAATTTATTAAACAACAATCAGGATACCAAGCGTTCGAAGTAAGAGCCTGTCGCGGTTTTAGCCCGCTGCGATTTCTATTACGCTGAAGCTGGTCGTAGTGAAAACTTTGAAGTGTTTGTACGCCCGCACCGTGAGGTTTCAACGCTTCAACTACTACGATATGAAAACGTCGAGTTTTCAAACAACTCATTAATTCTCTCCTCCACCAAATGTTTGCTTAACTCATCAATATTCTTCATTAAACTAACAAAATTAAGTTTAGAAACAGCTATATTTAGACAAAATGTTTATATTAGAGTAAAACAAAATAGATACCAAATCGAAAATGAAAATTAAAAAATAGTATTAAAAAGATAATAACTTGGATATTAAAGTTCTAACGTCGTTAATCTTTAATAGAACGTAATACTAATTCAAAAACGATTGTTAAACAAGATAAACCGTAATTCAACATCTCTATTGCTCTACGCCCGTATTTATTGCCAACCAATAGTTCTGATTTACGATTAGGGTTGTACAAAGGCTCGATGGGATTGTTCGTGTTATTTATACGTTCGCGCGGATACAATCTAGGGCAAGTTTGAAACATTTAATTTACCGTTGAAACTGTCCGAACCAGACGCAATACTAATTTCCCTTTCGCAAAATCAAATGACAAACTCGATTAACGAAAAGGTAGATTTGTTTATTTATAGTTATTTTAGAAGAGGGTTACTAAACAGTACAAATATGTAGGTTTATTATTTTAGTAAAAAATTAATAGTAGATTGAAATTTCATTTCAAATCGTTAATAGTTCACTTAAAAGAACTTTACGGTTTCCGCCTTTTTATTAGCCGACTTCAAACAGAAAGAGATTATCAATTCGTCTGTATTTTTTGTGTGTTACCGCGTAACCCCGCTCCTAGTGCTCTGATTTAGAATTTTTTAAATAAATTATTTTAATTATTTTATTAATTTTTAAAATGACTATAAATTAAGTAGATTATGAGTTTAAATTCAAAATGCGTTACGAAAATAATTTTTTGCTTTTTTCGCTTACAAAAATACGTACCTATAACTCGCAGAAAAGCGGTCTTGTATATGGTGTGAAAGAAAGGCGCGTCTGCTGATACTTCGCATCGATAGCGGCCGCTCAGACCTCGTGTTGCCTCGCGCAGCACAACTTGTTGAGCACCTGATCGTGACACCTGTCCATATTATCAACAAAATTATGTGTGTTGCATTTACCGTGGGTCTACAACAGATTGCATTTCAAAATATCATTATATCTGGGGCTTTTTAATAGAACAATAACAATATGTTTATATAGTATATTTCATATTACGATATACTATATAAACATATTGTATACTTTTGAGAGCGTCGGTGGCTCAGGGGACAAGAACTTGACTTGCAATCTGCAGTTCCTGGGTTCGAAGCCCACAATGTACCAATGTGTTTTTCGATTTTTGATTTACATATGTATATTTATCCGACGTTCTTACGGTAAAGGAAAACATCGTGATGCAACCTTCACATATCTGAAAAGAATATGTGTGAAGTCAACCAACCCGCACTTGGCCAGCGTAGTTGACTATGGCCTAGTCAAACCAAACTTAGGGTAGGCTTCCAGCCCCTCAATGGAGACGTATGAGCCGATGACGATTTGTATGATGGAAATTCAATTGTAAAACTTATCAAACACTTCATATTGTTTGAAATAGTAGATCGTTTTGTTTTTGTTCCAACTTTTTGCTTCATTAAAATGTAACGTACAAGTTTCATTGAAGCGGGAAACATTTCTATTTGCATGTTTTATATTTGCTAAGGTCTATTAACTACAGCAAGCGGGTCGAGTAAAGTGTAGCACTTAACATTCATAGGAATTGTATTAAATAATAAAATGTATCATTCGTGGAAATTTTCTTTCAATAACACGTCAGGTAAATCAAGTAAGGGTTATGAAAATATACCAAACAATTTATTTCATTTCTCGAAAAAGAAGATAGAACACTTGTATTTATAGTTAATTATATTTAATGTTTTTAATGTAAAAATTTAATAAAAATTTAAGCGTGGATGATGATGATATAAGCAAAAAAGTAATGAGATTGAATGTGGATGGCTACAAGGGTAGAGGAAGACCAAAAAAGTATGGAATGACTGTGTGAAAGAGGATATGCGTAAGAAGGGGGTAGACTCGGATATGACGGTTGATAGAGATGGTCGGAGGAGTAGTTTTTTAGTAGTTTGATTCTGTACGATTTATTATAATCAAAAATCTCAAAATATACAACAGAAATAAACTAATAAAACTTACATCCACGTTGATACCAGTCTGTGAGAATACTCTTGTATTTGGCAATTCCTTTGGCACGAATCGAAAAAACTCTTGAGCACCGTGGTACCATTTGACAGTGTAAAGCGCCTCTCCGGTGTCGAGCGCCCAGCGGCAGCCCAACACCGCGTTGGAGCCCACACCCACCGCCTCCGGCACTGTGATCTGTATGTCACGGAGTCCAAAAACATCTGGAAGGGGAATTAATTTACCAACCAAATAAACAAAAGAAGAACTCACATTAGATCACAAAGACAGAGAAGTAACAAAAGAAATACGTTTTCTTTTTTTTTTATTGGAATGCATTTCAGTCTACTGCTATGATCATGTCTCTCTTATTGACCGACTTTAATAATTAATCTATTTACATCTATGTACATCAATAGTGCTCAGATTTTCTGGATTATTATCACTGCCTACCATAAAAAACATTTAGAGTCATAATGATTTTTTAAAATCTATTGAATATAAAACAATCAATGTCGCTTAATAAAATATGTTTTCAATTCATAAGAATAAAGAATTCCAGTGAAGCATAAGTGCAAATTCTTTTTACGAAAGTAAAACGTATAGCATTCTCTAGTATGTTAAAAAAATATATTCCTACATTATCCGAAAACATGTTCCCACATTACATTGAATATTGAACGAAAATGTCAGTCTATAGTCCCTTTTTACCTACGTCTCGAACCGTTAGGGGCTCGCCAAACAAAATTTCGGCTCCAAGTCGGTAATCAGTTATATTGCAGGTAGTCGTTGTACATAAATCAAGTGAACAGTACGTGATCGTATTTAAGATCAAGGTACATAAGCTTGGGATCCTACAGACAAGAACTCATTACGTTATAACCAAATTCAATTTACGATTTCTGCCTCATCATAATAATTTACATCGAACGCGAATTGATTCCCTTATTGATGTTCAAATTCATTTTATCAGATGAGGACATATTCTAATTATAATTAATCCCCTAAAGCTCAAATAGATATTTTATTTTTATCCCTCAATGCCATGGTAATTAATGTAGCGTCTTTAAGAACAAAACAACAGGGACATTCATAATCGTGAAGTGTTGCATACGTAGTAAATACTAGCAAAGTTATCTAGGACAACTACCTTTTTATTTTGTATAAACTAGCGCTTGACTAAGATCCCACCTTATGTTGTCGAAAGATGGACCCGTATAATAATACTAATAAAATCGATTAAAACTTAGGATAGAGCTTCGAAAATATGTAAGATACGAAGAGTGCGCGGCGTATGGACCCCATAATACAATTTGATCGCGTCGTATGCCTGCTCATGTATAATGAATGCACGGTATTGCGTATTCGGGACCAATAATTTTGGAGTTCGCCAGGTCGAGATACCGGGGGAGATTGGCTCTTTATAGAAATTTTTCGAGACTCCGGGGCGCTTGGAAAATTCCAATAATCAGCTTTACTTAAGAAATTGGATTCGAAAACTCGATTGTATTCCGAGTTATATTAATAATTCATCACCTCTGTACAATTTTACCGAATAAAATCACAACGAAATACTCTTTTTCGTAGATGTCTCGTTCATTGAAAATTGGGTCATCAAATTGGGAAGGAATGTCGTGTATATGGAATTAAGAAATACTATAAAAAACCAAGTAATAATATAAGAAAGCATAATCCTTATGTTTCATTTCATTCCATTCTAAAATATCCTATAGATTTTCACATGAATGTCTTAATTATGTGCCATACAAATTTTGAATTTTAAACTTTTTATGAAAACCACTGTGGAAATCTCTATGAAAATAATTCCAAAATGTATGAGCAAAATTATTTTTATCGTAGTAGAAATATATTTAACTTGAGTTTGTAACTTGACTTTTTAGTTTCCAAGAAAGTGTAAAAGTTTTTAGTTTATAAAGGTCTCATCAAATAAAATAAAGGTCGAATACTATGGAAACAGACACTTTTGCAAGTATATTTTTGTATGCTTTATTAATAAAAGAGTGTTGAAAGTTTTGCTACTAAATAATAAAGAAGATAATTCGATAATGTTGTTTTCGTAATATTTGACAAAATTATGGAATGTTTCCGATATTACGAATATTTTACAGTAAAAATATTTCAGGAGGTTTTAACAGAATTAAGGTAAATAGTTATGTAAAATTTTATTATCTGTTCTATGAATATTAAAAATATATAGCTGTCTTTTTCTGTTAAAGATATTTTTCATTTACAAAAAAAACTCGAAATAAAATCATTACACAGCAAGTTGATGGACAAAATTGTTCTGAAGTAAACCAGCGGCATTTTAATATACATTGAAGTAACAACATAACTCACTCCCTCAACTCAGAGACCACGGAACTCCATTCGGCATGGTCCTGACACACCTTTCTTGCTACATTACATTAACGTTAAATTACATTGTATCATAAAAACATTAGTTAAAAAAAATGTCGAATTTTAGCTGCAGTAGATAATTGTCGCATTCTAATTTTAATAATTTATGTATATGTTTCGACATAAATCTAACAGGAGACCATATAAAAAATTCATAAATTAGATGTTTTAATATTTTTTTACAACTCTCATTTTTTAAATCATAGAAAGCAACAAATTACTTGCGATCGCATTACCTTAATGAAGTTTTTAGAGATTAAGCCATCATAATTTCCGAAACGTGTTATTATAAAACTTCTTTTTAATTTAATTTAAATAACAATTTCTAACTGAAACACTATATAAAAACGTAGGATGAAATAACAAATTACAATTTGACATTTTTTAAATAAAATAAAATATACTTAAATATCTACTAAACAAAGGTAAATCATAAAAATATATAATACAATCCTTTTTAAACACGTTGGCAACTTATGAAAACACTTACTTCCACATAACCACAATATTAGTGCGATAAGTCGTGATGCCATGCTGTGTGAGAAAGCGACCACGTTACGTCACCAGCGCCCGGTACCGGGTGCCGCGCGCTTTCCTTAAGTCCTCCTTCATTTTTCCTCAACTCCCAATGTAGGATTAACTCCTGCAATAAAGAAGATAAGTATAAATAATACTATAAATGACAGGACAATAGATATTTAAAACAAAATATTTAAACCGAAAGAGCAAGAAGGACGTCATATGACAAAATCAGCTGACCTGAAATTCTTACTTTTAAAACGTTGCTAGCTCCCGTGCAGTTAAAGTCTAAAAATATCTAATTTTAAAAAAGTAAAAATTTAATGGATTATATGAATGCCTTGTCACTTTATTCTTGTCCAACCTTTTAAGCACAAATTTGTTGGTTACAAGTAAATTATATTCCCTTTATTTTTATATCATATTTATTTTGACCGGGATATTTCCGATCGTTCCGATATTTAATAGCTTCCCAATTGTTATTTCCTTTGTTGTTGTAATTGTTTTATAAAATTTCCTTTCATGTCCACAAGCGAATCTCGATTCAATTTTAATAAAGTCTAATGTAATATCCAACATATCATACTTTAATGAAAGTCGGATTCTCAAGTTGTGGGCATTCCAGTTCATCCACACAAAGGAATCCACATTATTTAAGTTGTCCGTGAATTCTGCTTGCATTTCGCGAAGATTAATATCTTGCGTATTTGTTTTATTCGAACAAAGAGGGCAACAATATTTATAACAAAGACGAGACGATCTTTTCATTAGAGTATATCGGAGACATTGGTGATTTATCGCCTCAAGAGACACTCTATTCAGAGCGTGCGTTTTGTTGTCTAGAGATCGATTGGCTCCGAATAAAATACATTCGCCAATTGAATAGCTCGCGCCCGACGCGGCGCAATGTTTCAGTGGAGGCGACACTTTTTCAGACGCGCACAACGACTAATGGTTTCACAGGCTGGCCCCGTACACGATAAATTCCCACACGGAATATGCTTGTCATTTCGACATGCTTAATTTTTACGTGAAATAGTTGTCGTAAAATCAATATGGCGAATAATGACGTAAAATTTTTGATGAGAAATTTCATAACATTGATTTCTTGATGTTAAAGTTTTAAAATAAATGTTCATAAGAGTTCGGTATATTAGAAAAACATAAGCAATGAAATTTTAATTAGATAATGGTAATATATATTAAGTTATAACTAACTCGTAATTAAAAGTGAGTAACTCAATATTTAGCTGAAAATGAGCACAGCTTGCTTAGCTTTAAAATATCAGACCCTAAGTAAATAAAAAAATACAAATTAAATTATTATAATTTTAATTTTATTTTAATTATAATTAATTGGTTACTTTTCTATGCCTCTATTGACTTTATATATAATATTTATTGTGTACATAAGATATATATACATATATATAATATCTTAACATCTGTAAATAGTGTGATGTTTCTATTATTTATTAAATTCATAAATAAGTACCATACAAAGAGGCATGCTGTATATTATTCTCCTAAGATAGTGGGTCCTAAACAATAGCGCCGTCTGCATCTAGATCTCTAAGCAGCTTAAATAGAGACGGTTTTCTGTAAATGTTGGATATTTATAATCTCCATTTTTATTCGGTCCATTATTTTTATGAAATAATATAGAAAATATATAAGACGTCTTGTAAATAAGTAAATAACTTGTGAAAAATAAATATTATTTGTACTTAAATTACAAAATTGTGTTTAGTCTTATTTCTCCAATCATATTGATTCAAAAAATTAAGAAGCTAAAACATTTTTTAAGGTAGAAAAACTTAGCTATAATATATTTTAGGATTATTAGTCAATAGCCATAATAATGTTATTATTGAATAAAGTGCATTACTTTTATTTGTACATAATATGTTCAGTTTAAAAACACTTATTGGTTCTATTCATCGAAAGTCGTACTGAGAATAAATAAAGGCATCATCAAATGTAATTAAATAAATAATGTCTTATTTAATAGTTTTAGAAGTATTAATAAAGTGTACTATGCAAATTTTTAAATTAAATACGCTTAGAGATTAAAGTGAATTAACGTTTTATCGTAAATTACAATGTGAAAGCGCGCCATGAAATTACTACCTTTGCCTCCCTCGATTCAACTTGTCAAAGCCTCCCTCCAACACCGCACTCCCGCTTCATCCCCCGCGTAGCTATGAGGGCTGACTTCTCAAGTAGTAGCTGCCTCGATACTCAAATGCTAAAGAAATGTCTCGCAGTCACGATCTTTGCCTCCTCTGACGATATGTCAAAGGTCCAACACCAGTGGTGCGTTTCATTTCACATTTTACTTTATTGGTCGTTCAATTCGGAAATGGATAAATCTGTCAAAGACGCATTACATAGATGTTTTGTTCTTTATTCTATCACAATAGTGACAAATAAAACATTAGTTTTAAAACTATTTGGTATATCGTATAACAACTTAGAAAG
The DNA here is from genome assembly GCF_000836235.2 of Papilio xuthus. Classification (NCBI taxonomy): domain Eukaryota; kingdom Metazoa; phylum Arthropoda; class Insecta; order Lepidoptera; family Papilionidae; genus Papilio; species Papilio xuthus. The sequence goes on from NW_013532721.1 coordinate 5,404,670, forward strand.
TGCTCAAGTGATTACAAAATTATCATCAACCATCTGTCTATTCTATGTTAGTTTGGCATTAAAGGATTTCATATTTCAAATCTATCTATCATTCGTCAATTCAGTTCTCATCATCAGCTCACTATACGTCCCCACCGAGGGGCTCGGAGCCCACCGTCAGTTAGTGGTTACTATGCCATATTCAACCACGCTGGGGGTTGCGGGTTGGTTGGGTCAGTTCTACAGTCATCCATCTCTACTACAAAAAAATGAAAGAATTTCAACTTTTTAATTGAAAATCATTCTTATTGATTAACTTAATAATTTTTAAGTTAATATCAGTCATGATTAAGCAGTAATAAATGTAATTGCCACATGCAACTGGTCATATAACACTATCAATTAGTAAACCAAATGGATAACAAACGATATATTCGGCTATACGTTAGCCTACTCTTCAATGTTCATACTTAAATAGGTCACACTATGTAACTATAGATATATAATGCATTGCAGATATTGTCAGAATACTGTCTGAATATTTGGTATATCGTAGAATTTCTCCGATTGTCAGGTCTTTATTCCACACTGTCCAAGTGGTCGAGAAGATTTAATGCTTATGTCGAAT